>NC_140493.1:113181080-113486080 GCF_964271855.1 Acomys minous | reverse complement strand
GTTTTATCGAAAAATAGACAACAAAAGAAAAAATATATCACAATAGAGACAGGGTTTCTGTGTCAAACAGCGCTGTCTGTCCTGGACTCACTTTGCAGCCAGGCTGGCCTGGATCTCACAGTGATCTGCCTCTGAGTGCTGGGATCAAAGGTGTGCACCACCACACCTGGCAGATGCTGAGGCATCTAAAGGCTTAAAGAGTTTTTCTATATCATGAAATGGTTCGTGTAACAGAAAGAAAGCATGTGTGCTTGAAGCCAGAGAAACTAGTTCTTCTCAGTTGGGGATATCATTGGAAAGATTTAGGACATGCTGCCCTGATGTTGGAAGCATGTCACTGGGGGTGGGTGACAGGCCGCTGTGGCTCTGTTTTGGTGCGTCTCATCCCTGCCCCCAGAGGCACTGGCATTGTCTCAGCTCCTGTGCCCAAGAAGCTACTGATGATGGCCGGTATTGATGACTGCTACACATCAGCCAGGAGCTGTACTGCCACCCTGGGCAACTTTGCCAAGGCCACTTTTGATGCCATTTCCAAGACCTACAGCTACCTGACACCCGATCTCTGGAAAGAAACTGTGTTCACCAAGTCTCTTGTGAAAACCCACAACAGAGTGTCTGTTCAGAGGACCCAGGCTCCAGCTGTGGCTACCATATAAGGGTTTTTACAAGAAAAATAAAGTGGATTAATTCTGTTTAAAAAAAAGAAAAGAAAAGAAAGTTTACATCCGGGGCTGGAGAGATGACTCAGAGGTTAAGAGCACTGTCTGCTCTTCCAGAGGTCCTGAGTTCAATTCCCAGCAACCACATGGTGGCTCACAACCATCTGTGATGAGATCTGGCGCCCTCTTCTGGCGTGCAGGTGTACATGCAGACAAAACTTTGTATATACAAATAAATTTAGAAAAAACAAATAGGAAAGTTTAGATCCACACACCATGTCCAGATTTACTCTGTGCTTCATGCTGCAGGTTGAGAATGTGAGCTCTGAGCTTCCTGCTGTAGCTGCCAAGTGTGACACTTGTGGCATTGCCACTTTAATGGTGATCCCTTTTGCCATCTTAAAACAAATTAAACTTGTATAGCTTGCCTTAGACATTGATTTATCACAGCAAAGAAATTGTAATTAAACACATCCATAAAGTTTTATACCTATAATTGAAGAGAATTGTGAACTCTAAAAGGGATACATAACCATTTGAATTCATATTTTTTAGAAGACTTTGCAAGTCAAAATAAAGAGGGACATCACAATGTTTGAATAGATTTTGACACTTGTCATGTTTCTTCTCAGTGAACAATCTTGTGTAACTGAATGTAAGTGTGTTGGCCTAGGATTTTACCAAACCCTTTATAGCCCTCGAGTCCCTTGTGTATGAGTTCTTTCAGGTCCTCGAAGACTACTGTGACACGCAGGGGCTTTCACTGGTTGATTACACACTTAAGGTTTTTACTCTTCTGTAAGAAAACAAAGTGCAAAACTTTACCACACTGACTACATTTAGGGGTCTCTCTGCAGTATGATTTTTTTTCTCATGATGACTAAAACTGCTGCCACACACCAAGTCTTTACCACATTGCACACGTTTTCTCTGCAGTATGTGTTCATTTATGTGTTTGCAGGTAACTGTGTTGTGGAAAGGGTTTGTGACATTGGTTACATTTTAAGGTTTTTCTTCAATGTGTTCTGTCACACATTCAAATATGTGTATGACTGGTTTCATATATAGTTTCATTATTGGTATGAAACTATAATGATTGGTAGTTCTACCACACAGCTCAGGGGCTAAGAGCACTGATTGCTCTTCCAGAGGACCCTGGTTCAATTCCCAGCACCCACATGGCAGCTCACAACTGTCTGTAACTCCAAGATCTGACACCCTCACACAGACATATATGCAGGCAAAACAGCAATGCACATTGAAATAAAAATAAATGTTAATAAAAAGATTGCTTTTAAGATAATTGATCCTTTCTTTGTAATCACAAATTGCAGTCTGTCAGTGAAAATCAGCAACTGGCTAAAAAATTATCTTGCTTGCTTTCACTTTGTTGATCTATAACACGCTGCTTAGTCTGAATATATGTAGGTTCTTGAGAATAATTTATTTTCTTCACCTGCAATGTGAAAAAGGTTTTCGTGTAAAAATATTGGGGTATATAGTGTTTTTACATGGCCATTCACTAAAAGAAAAATAGAATGTAATCACTTTATAATGCTTGGAAGTTGTTTGTTGGGATATGTAAGCTATAAGAAAAAATAAAGGTTTTTGGAACGTGCCTTGCCTCATCTACCGTGTGTGTGTGTGTGTGTGTGTGTGTGTGTGTGTGTGTGTGTATACTCCCTCCTTTTTTATTTTTCTTCTTTGCTAGTGACAAGCAATACTGGCCCCCAGCTGCTGGCCAAAGGGAGAACTGGCTCCAGTAAATCAAGCCAGATTCCATCAGAGAAAAGTCTGGTGGGTGATCAGTCACCAACTCTATGTCCTGCCTCAATTTACCCTGTAGTGTTCAAGCTGGCCTTCAGCAGAAATGTGCAGAGGCTTCACCTTATTAAATACACTCACAGGGTTTCTATCCAGTATGAACTTTTTCATGCCTTCGAAGATGACTGGGACATGTGAAGCCTTTACTATACTCATTAAATTTATAGGGTTTCTCCCCAGTATGTGTTCTTTTATGATATTGGAAACTACTGTGATGTGCAAAGGTTTCACCATATTAAATACCTTTAGAGTATCTCTCCACAGTGAATTATTTCTTACCTTTGAGGATGGCTCTGATGTGCGAAGGCTTTACCATGTTGAGTATATTCAAAGTGTTCCTCTCCCATGTGACTTCTTTCATGCCTGCAAAGACAGAGCATGTGAAAGCTTTCCCACATTCATTACACTGAATTAATTTTCCTGTGAATTTTACAGTTGGGTCTAATGGTAAAGAGGAACCAGATCTTAAGGTTTTATCACTTTGTTTACGTTCATGGTGTTCCCCTTCTTCATGTGTTGAGTCTGTGAAGATACCTATGGTAGTGAGAGCATTTATTACATGGCTCACATTTATAGCATCATTTTTCTATATGATGCTTTTCATATATTTGAAGAGAACTGGAAGAACTCAGAGCTTTACCACACCGACTGCATTCACAAATTTTTCTATAGTGTGAGTCATAACACATTTGAAAAGTGAACCAGGACAAACAGAATTTTCACATTCTTAGTACTCATATTTTCTGTAGTGTGTTTTTGGATGTTCACGATGATGTTGGAATACCAATTAACTGTAAACTTGTATCACATTCATAAAGTCTAATCAAAGTGGGAACTCCTACATATCTCCTCATTGTTCTGGAGATAGGTATGTTGCTTCTTTCAATATCCCTATGCTCACATGGCTTGTATCCATTGTGACATAGGATACACCCATTAAGAATAAAAAATGACAGGTCTCCACATTGTATTCAGTTTGATTCTTGTTCCTCACAGACATGGTACGAGATTAGGGCTTCTCCACCACAACATTCATGATTATCATAAACTGCCCTCTCACTGGTATTAGCAACATTACTACAAGTCTATGTCTAACACTATCAATGCTGTGGACTTTTTGCTTATAGATGATTTTGGACATATGCCTGTCACATATTCAATGTGTATTCCTTTCGCAATATCTAAGTGGTGTAAAACTAAACCGACTGCCAGTTCTACAGCACAGCTCTAATCGGGCTACGATTCAAATAGTGACATCTGTTAAGTCACTGTTTCCTTGTTTCAGTTCTTAGATGAACGCCTTAAGAACACAAATCAGCGCTGGAGAGATGGCTCAGAGGTTCTTCCCGAGGTCCTGAGTTCAATTCCCAGCAAACACATGGTGGTTCACAACCATCTATAGTGTGATCTGGCGCCCTCTTGTGGCCTGCAGGTGTACATGCAGGCAGAGCACTGTATACATAATAATAAATAAATCGAGGAGGGAAAAAAAAAATACCACAAATCAGATTTCTGACACTGAGGTGCGTGGTTTTGTGAGAATATAATATTCATCACTGGACTTAAAGCAGTGGGGTTTTGGTTGTTTTCAGGTGTTTTTGTTCATTTGTTTTTTTGGTTTAGGTTTTGTTTTTGTTTGTTGTTTTGACGATTCTGAGTTTTATAGCAAACCATATTGTACAGACTTGGGGGTTTAGGGGTCCAGACCGGCTGGGTCCCACACTTGCCCCTTGACGGGGTGCTTTCTTCACTCCCTCAAGCGCCCCCATGGTAAAGCCTTTCTCCAACCCCAGGCCCCCCACATCTGCCTTTGGTCTGCCCAGCCCACACTCACAACCCACCACCTTCCTGTTACCTGAGGTGTGTGGATCGATTCCCCTCCCACACCCCCATGTGGTACAATCCAGTTCCCCTGGACTAAATTGAGTGGGACCTGGACCCAACTCCTCCCTCAGGCTCTTGAGACTCCACTCCCGCACTGGAAGAAGGAAAGGGGTGGGGAGAGGGGAGGTGCCAAGAGTCTATTAACTAAGTTCCCACAGCAACTAAGAGGGACTGTTTCCAGTCTTAGTGCTGATTTCCGGAAGGGTCCATTGGCTGCTGTTTCCATGGCAACCAGGAGTGGCAGTTCCCTGGGCAAATGGGACACAAGTGTCCATGACAATGAAAGAATGGGATGAGCCAAGCTGGAGGAGTCCCATCTCACCCATCTTTAAGCTGACATCCCCCACCAGGTCAGAGTGGTGGAGCTGTTAGAGACAGTAATGCAAGAGAGCTGGGGGGTGGGACAGACCAAACGGGGTGCCCATTAGCCCAGTTTAGGTCAAGCTGGTCCCCTCACATCACAGTCCCCCAGGTCCCAGATCAGAGACTCCCCTGGTTCAGCACAGACGAATGTTCAAGTATTGTGTAGAAAGCTAGGCAGGGGTCTGGGCTACCCTTCACCACTCCCCTGGGCCACGAGCTGAACAGCAGGTTGACCCGTGGCCCCCACTCCTTGCGATAGCTGCCATTTTCAGTGACGTTCAAGGAGTCAGGGTCAGGGAAAGAACTGAAATCTGGGCAGAGGGAAGGGAGAGGGGTAACCCCACAGAGAGGGAACGAGCCCCACATCTGCTCCTCTCCCAGCCACCGGTCCTGGCATTTCCTGGTTTGTAGAGCCCCCTATGTGACTCCTGGATCCCCAACTGCTGCTCTGGCTTCCCCTTTTTGGACTCCCATCCCACCCCAGTGGCCTTTGTTCCCTGAACCCTTGTTGGTCTGCTCTCTGCCCTCCCCGCACCCATCCATCACCTCCCACAGCCCCGTGGCTCCCAGTATCCTGCCCCCTCACTCCTCTCTACTAAAGACTTGCACCTTCACCTCCTCTCCCACCATCCCTTTGGCTCAGCACCTCCCCTGTACCTCTTGACCCACGCCCCCAAGGGGATGGACAATGAAGCAGGTGGAAGGAAGAGATGGGAAGCAAAGATCACCAAAGATATCAGTGCAGGTGGGAAAGGGGAAGGCTGGCTCAAGTCCCTGGGCAGAAATCCCAAGATATTAAACTGAGGAGTGTCAAGTCATGAAGAAAATAACCTGGCCTCACGTTAGGGGGTGAAATGAGGGCAAGATGTCCAGAAGCTGGGAGTCTTTAACATCCTTAAGAGGCATGGTGCAGGCAGTGGGGTGGAGCCCAGGGCAGAGCCAAGACCACCCAGAAAGCACCAACTCCTGCAAGCCTTGCAGTTGGTCAGAAGCCCATAAGCTGCTTTTTGTGGAGATACCTGTCCAGGTGAGGTCCAGAGCACATGGCTGGCGGCAAACCACCCCATTAAGCATGGGTGGGGTCATTGACTTCCTCCGGCTTAGGTCCATCCGAGGCCACAGATGCTTGTTGTAGCACCAGTGGCTCCAAGTCTGGCAGACTCGCATGCAGACACATCGCACTCGGGGTATAAGGTGCTAGAAGACATGGAGCCATGCAGCCCAAGGCAGCAGCCAAAGGCAGAGTGTCAGGCTCAGGGCTTGGGGGAGGGGCACATAAATGTGGAGGCTATGGTGGTGGGGCAGGGCCCAGGGGCCAATAGAACAGTGGTCCCCCAATGCCAGGGCATTTAGCCCACCGCCACCCTGTGGTTTTCCTTATCGCCAGAGTTGCCCCAGGCTGGCCAAAGGCAATTCCAGGCCTCCCCAGGAGCTTTGTCCTCACTAAGCGATGTGCCCTAGGAGTCTGAGTCTGTGTCTGAGTCCTAGGAGTAAGAAGAGGTATCAGGCACCCGCTCCAGCAGCTGGCACATATGCTTGAAACACTCAAGTTTCTCCCTCTGTGGTGATGGGAATGGCACTGCCGGGCCCTCAGCAGAAGCTATAGGTGGCTTGAGTTTCTCCCAGTTCTCGGGAGGGAGCCCAGGCCAGGGTGACAGGATGAGAATGCCTGGCTGGGATTCAGAACCCTGGGGGCGGGGGGGGGGCGGCGGCCAGGGCTGCCTGGGTCTGCTCCTCGGAGGAGGCAGGCATCTCCACTCACCTTCTTCAAGTGCCTCTCTTGGCCTCCTTTCACCTTTTTCCTTGGGGTCAGGGGGTCTCATTCCCTGCCTCCCACTCCTTCTGTTTGGGGGCCCAGACACATGTTCAGGGGGAGGGCCAGCAGGTAAGGGTCCTTTTCTTCTGGGCAGAGGTGGAGGAGGTGGCTCCTCTGTCAGCTTCCATCCACCCCTCACCACTGTCAACCCTGTGGTGCCCTGGACCCTCACCTGCATCCTTGTCCATCCTTCCTGGGTACCTTGGGGGCACTCCCAGCAATTAGGGATCTCTGAATTGATAGCACCCTGAGCCTTTCCCATCTTCAGGCAGCCAGGGTGGATGCTCTCATTGCCGACTGTGCACTCCATGAGGCTCAAACCAAACTTCTCTTCCTCTCCATCCACCTTCCTCCTTCCCAGCTTCCCCACACAGAAGGCACACAGCACGGGCGCAGTGCACTGCCGAAGCAGACAGGACTGATTCATGCGCCTGCCCCACCGACGCCCCCAGTTTCTTCAGGTCTCTTCAGAAATGGCAGTCCCCGCACTCAGTTTGCACACGCACACAGCTGTGTGTGGGAGCATGGGTGCAGCGCACTGCCAAAGCAGGCAGGACTGATTCATGCGCCCGCCCCGCCGACGCCCACAGCTTCTTAATGTCTCCTCAGAAATGGCAGTCCCCGCACTCAGTTCGCACACAGGCCTGGCAGCGGCGGCAGCGGGTTCCGCGTTGGTGCCCTCCAGCCCCAGGGCCCTGGCTACGCGACGGCATTGGGGGTGTCAACACGACCGAAGACTCTCACGTGTCCCGGGAGCCATCTCCTCGCGGGTCGATGACCAGAGGCGGCGCAGGGCGGGAAACGCTCGGAATGCCTAGGTCCACGCCTCCTGAGGGCGCTCGGCCCCTCCCTCCAGCGGAGGGCGGAACAACAGCGAGTGGAGGTCGGGAGCACCGGGGGCCAGGCCCTCCCACCGGATGCTGCAAGGCCCTTCCAAGGGAAGGTCCTGCTCTGGGGGTCTCAGTCACTCAGCCACTCAAGGCCAACGGGGGGAGGCGCTACTTGGGCATAGGATGCTCAGCTTCTGCCCAGATACCACTCAGTCCCGGTACCAGTCTCAGCTCCCCACCCCCACCTCTCCCCAAAGGCCCCCAACCCTTAACTGGCCCCTTCCCAGCTCCAATTGTCTAGCTGTCCAGGGAAAGATCCGGGCTCCCAACCATTTCTGGGGCTCAAACCACTCCCACCGCTGGTTTACAGGGGGGGTTGCTGCAACCTGCCACCCTCCCCTAGGTCCCCCTGACCCACAGAGACAGGACAAAGAGGGGGTTCAGTTTTTTAGCACTGTTGCTTTTCTTTAAAACTTGCAGGGCACATTAAAATTTCTTCTGCAAGACATGTATCAGCTTGCACATGAAAATGATCCTCCATGTCTTCTAGACCTTGACAACGTTCTTCAATATTATGGTCTCCCAAATTGTAGCTTAAAATATAGTACCAGAAAATATATTATATATTATTGGAAATTATGAATATTGAAGTTATTATATCCAGAGTCTCTAAGAATCATGCCTGATTTATTCACCTCATTCTCCCTCATTCTCAACTGAAATTGCAGAAGAACATCAGTAACAGAGAAACATTTGTCCCCTGACTTTAAAAAGCAAGAGATAATCCAGTCCTACCTACAGCAGCTTTGTTCGTGTAGGTCTCTAGCATCACATCCTTGTAAAGACTCTTCTGGGAAGGATCAAGCAAAGCCCACTCTTCCCGAGTGAAGATCACATGCTCATCATCATAAGTCACTGCATCCTAAAGTATGCTGTACATGTGTACACAGAAAGCAGGACACTGACATCACTGTACATGTCTGCGCCATTGACAACATAGTCATGTAACTCTGGTTTCCTCTACTCATTTCCAGACACAAAAGTTCTACTGTAACCACCAAGTCATTTTAGAAGGAAACTGAATAATGAGGTTCATCTCCATCAAATGCCAGCCTTGACACACATGTTAGTATTTGCACAGGACACAGTGTTGGTGAATTCCAAAGAACCATCTGATGCTTTATCAATTGAGCTAGTTGGTTTTTCTGGCTCTTCTGCTGCCAAAGACACTCCTTAGCTAAGGAGTCTATTGTTTAACAGCAGGTGGCTGTGACAGTTTCCTGCTGTAAACAACAGGAGGTTGTAAAAGAAAAACCTTAGTCTGCTTTTAAGCTTAGTGGCTGACTTAGGTGTTCAACAGTGGCTTGCTAGAAGCTAGAAACAACTGCATTCTCACCCTGGTTACTATAGGTTTATGGTCATCCTGTGATGCAAATGCATTTAGTATAACGGTAATGATCCTAATAATCTGCAACAGCCTGTACTCTGTGCAAGTGCCCAAAGCAACAGCCTCTACACTGTCCAAATGCCCAACCCAACAGCCTGTTCACTGTCCAAATGCCCCAAGCAACAGCCTCTACACTGTCCAAATGCCCCAAGCAACAGCCTCTACACTGTCCAAATGCCCCAAGCAACAGCCTGTACACTGTCCAAATGCCCAAAGCAACAGCCTCTACACTGTGCAAATGCCCCAAGCAACAGCCTCTACACTATGCAAATGCCAAAAGCAACAGCCTCTACACTGTCCAAATGCCCAAAGCAACAGCCTCTACACTGTGCAAATGCCAAAAGCAACAGCCTGTACACTGTGCAAATGCCCAAAGCAACAGTCTGTACACTGTGCAAATGCCCAAAGCAACAGCGTGTTCACTGTTCAAATGCCCAAAGCAACAGCCTCTACACTGTGCAAATGCCCAAAGCAAACAGCCTCTACACTGTGCAAATGCCCAAAGTCGCTTCTGACGATTACAACAACCTCTTGATTCACATATCTTATAAAATCATTACAAAAGTTCTATCTTTCCAACACACAATGGCACAGAATAGTCCTTCTCATTCCAGTAAACAGGAATGTGTACACAGTGAGGGGAGATTAGCCCAAGGCAAGAAACTCAGCAGGGCAAACACCAAACCATGCCTCTCTGTCTCACACACATGGATCTTCATGTCAAAGGGCTTAGATGCCCTACTCCTGTACCTTTTCATGCATCCCTCAGTTTGGCTACTTCCTCTCCCTATCTGCGTCTCTCCATGCAGATTTCTCAATGGCTTAGGCGTCTCAACATCTTGTTTGTGGTCTCAAAATGCAACTCAGGCTTCATCCTCACAGCTTCAATGCAATGAACTCTCACACTCTCCTCACTGGGACTATGAAGCTGCCAAACATAAACAGCTGGCACATTTGCTGAACTGAAACCACAGAGGAAGATTCTTTGAATCTTGCATCTTTCTTGTTTCCAGAAGCAGCACAATAAGGCCATCCTGTCAGATTGGCTTCTATGTTGGGATGGACCCTGCCACACGTGGACCACAGTAGCAGCAGGTTTTATATGAAGTTTCTTCCTGGGTTAAGACTCACTTTGCATACTCTTTCGATTAATTTAAGGCTGAGCAGGAGGAAGTACTGTCCTTAAGGCACCTTGTTAGGCTTCCAATCCAGATCAAGGGCCCTCTTTCTTTTCTCCTTGAAAAGTCCTGCCTGTTTCAGCATCTGACTGCCATCTGAAACTGCCTAGTGCTGTTTTTCTCCACAAACCGCAGACTTTGTGTTTACTTCTGGCCCACGTTTCACTTTTTTTTAATGTAGTCCTGAGTGAGTCACAGGTTTTAACCATTCAAAAGGTTCAATATTCCATCTAAGAATCAGCCCACTGATTTTCAATTCTGTCTCAGGGCATGAGCAGAATAAGAAACATTTTGGGAAATATCACACAAATGTCCTCTAGCTAAATTTTTCCCAGGGTCTATTTTCTGCTGAATCCCTATGACCTTAACTTCCTCTTTCTGCACTACTCAAAACACTCTGACCTTCCAGGTCCTACAAGAACAGCCGATTAAGCTCAATTTCTGATATTTTCCACATTCCTCCCAAAGAGAACTTCCCAAGAGCAAAATCATTTTTTGAGTACCATTTTTTGTTTTAACTTGCTCTATCCTCTAATCAAAAGCATCTCAGGTAGTAAGTGGGAGTTTGGGACGGTTCTGTCAGATCACATTCCATCATTTTGAGAGCTCAGGATAGAAAGTCAAGCTAGAAAGTCAAGGCAAACACCATGGACAAACATTGTTTGTGGCTTGCTCTCTTGCAAGGTCACCATGTCACGTTCGGCTGCCCCAGGCCCATTTGCTTAGGGATATTCCTCACTGGAAGAGCCTTCTCAGATAAATTGTCAGTCACACAATCTCTCACAGACATAGCAAACATTATGATGAGAGCATGCTGTCAATTGAAGCTCCCTCACGTGGCTGAGGGGGCTGAAATGTTGAAAGCTGAAGTTAATTAGGACACAGAGAAGTTAATATATGAGAAAGTTTGAAAAACCCCAAATCAATATGTTAACCACATCAATCACTCAACTGGAGAACACAGACTTGCCAAGAAATGAGAGGCAAACATTTAGGATCAAGAGACAAGTAACACTGCTTCTCCACAGAGAGTTCACAAAGTAACAAACACTAAAGGAACTCATAACACACTCAAAATCAAGTAAATAGATACCAAAGAGAAGAATACAAAGAATTGGGGAGCAGCAGCAGCACCTGAGACAGGACACTGAGCAGTCTTTGGTGCAGTCTGGAGCCCTGGCCTCCCTTTCTATTCATGTGCCCGGCTCCATGTTCTATGATAAAGATGGAGATCTGGGACACGAGTTCAGGGCATCCTGAGGCTGGATTTTCATCATCTGGACCAAATCTGCATCATGCTGACCATATCTTTCTCCTTCATCCAATCCACGGCGCAGCTTTCTTCAGCCTCTCCTCTCCTCCCAAGATTTTCTGTGTCTCCCAAAGCCCGGGAACCTTAGCCACGCCCATCCCATTTGCCCTGCCCAGGGGTGATGGCCTTTTATTGGTCAAACAGGTTAGATACAAGCCGGCAAGCAGTAATTAGCATCAGAATACACCAGACCCAACTCCAACACATACCCAAACATAATAAAGGGAATCTGCAGCAAGCCTGTAGCCAACATCAAATTAAATGGAGAGAAACTCAAAACAATTCCACTAAAATCAGGGACAACACAAGGCTGTCCATTCCCCCCACATCTATTCAATGTTTTATTTGAAGTTCTAGCTAGAGCAATAAGACAACTGAAAGAGATCAAGAGAGTAACAGACCCTAGGGAGCTTGAGTTCTGGAAAGATGTCAAGTTCCCAGGCAGACACTGGAAACTGAACCTGGAAACTGCAAGAACAACCACTGCCCTTGACTGCTGAGTCACATCTCCTGCCCTGTAATGGTCCCTTAAGTAGCTACCGTGGACTCTTTTTTTTTTGTTGTTGTTGTTGTTGTTTTTGTTTTTGTTTTTCGAGACAGGGTTTCTCTGTGTAGCCTTGACTGTCCTGGACCTGTTTTGTAGACCAGGCTGGCC
Organism: Acomys minous; assembly: GCF_964271855.1. Lineage (NCBI taxonomy): Eukaryota > Metazoa > Chordata > Mammalia > Rodentia > Muridae > Acomys > Acomys minous. The sequence continues at coordinate 113,474,112 of NC_140493.1, read as the reverse complement.
TCGAACTCACAGCGATCCACCTGCCTCTGTCTCCCGAGTGCTGGGATTATAGGCGTGCGCCACTGTGCCCGGCTGCTACTGTGGACTCTTAAATCAATGAACAGTGAGTCAGACATGATGGAGCTCCAAGGACGCTTTCTTAGAGCATACGAGGAGTGACAGCTCAGGAAAGACAATCACAATGATTCAACATAACAGAACTGTTTGGTGCAGAAACTAAAGTACTAGCAAAGCATCGTTCACCTAATTCAAACTGGAAAAGTGAATTTATATGTATTAGAAGTAGAGATAACATGGGGATGCTGCAAGATTTGACAAGGACTTCAGTGCTACCTTGTGCAGTGCTGTGGAAAGTCATACACACATAAACCACAACTGAAGAAGACATGATGAGTTCCTAGAAACAAGTGACTAAATCAGCCTCCTACATGATACAACTACAACACACAGCAAGCAGCTGCTGAGACTGAAGCAGTAAGAGTTTCCGCCAACAGTGTCTGAGGACTGGACAGATTAACACGGAATTCTCCTTTCCATCCAAACATTATACTAACGCCAAAAGGAGAGCACTGCATAAAACACACACACACACACACACACAAAGGAACAATAGAAAGTCCTCATGCAAAGCTGGCTTTTACCTCAAAGCACAAAGCAGGTGAGCCCAAATAAATATATGCAAAAAATAAAAAAATCATAGAGCAGTTGCCAGAATCTACACAGACACAGACATCATCTCTAAATAACACAGAAATGGAAATTTTGAGTTCACACCAAGAGTGCGAGGCTGTTTCAACACCTACAGATGAATCTATATAAGACACAAATATGTAGACTCAGTGAGAGAAGGAAAATGGCTATGTCAATAGATACATTAAAGCCCTATAGTAAAATATGACATTTTCTCAGTATAAAACCTCTCAAGGTATGAGGACAGAAGGAACAAACCTCAGAATAAAACAGACACAAAGCTAAAGCAACAGTGTGAAAAAGGACACTGGAATAATTCCACTCTAACCAGGACTAACTCAACACAGTGCATCAGTGAATACATGGAAAATACATAGATTACACTTGGAACCTGACCAAAGCAAATGATAAGGAAGGTCACAGGCCATAAAAAGGAATCCACTATGACATTTGCTACATACACAAATCACTCAGTTCACACCCAAGACCAGGTGCCGCTTTCAGTCTGGGTCAGAGACTTTGTTTTCTTTTCTTTCTTTCTTTCTTTTTTTTTTTTTTAAGATTTGTTTATTTATTATTATGTATACAGTGCTCTGCCTGCATGTACATCTTCAGGCAGAGGAGGACATCAGATCACATTAAAGATGGTTGTGAGGCACCAAATGGTTGCTGGGAATTGAACTCATGACCTCTGGGAGAGCAGACAGTGTGCTTAACCACTGAGCCATCTCTCCAGCCCCAGAGACTTTGCTGTCAATGGGCAACAGTTATTTCAGAGACTTGAAACTAATCAAATACAGGCAACTACTGAATGCTTAATGAACTGCCTATAATGGGAAATTCATTTTACCACATCTAACATTATTCTCAGTGAAAATTTTCAGAATCATTAATGAAATAGAATCTTGCAGAATCAATTTCATGTCCTGCTTCTATTGTCACTTCAGAGCCACCCACACCATGCTCAATCTGTCTAACATACCTGGGTCCTTTGCTACAACCTCTGTCCTCACTATCTAGGGCTCTTAGTTGTCATTCTCAGGTGAGCAGATCTGGCTGAGCAGTGGGAGACCTGCCCATGGGAAAGAGGTGCAAAGCACTTTCATGGAACAAAACTGAAAGATGCTAACACCTGCCAAAAGGATGACCATGAAGGAAAGAGAAAGTATCATAAAAATGTCTCTTCTTCAATGAGGATTTCATTTAGTCTATGAGATGTGAGATTCATTCACACACAGTTTACACACATGCAGAGCCATTTTCTCAGGTAGCCTGGGGAAGGAAGACTGCAAGAAAACTGGGTTCTGACCCACAGAATCCAGACTGCTGTGCTTCTATAACAGGAGGTCTCGGAAAAAAAGCTCTGAGGCCAGGGTCAAGGCATTCCCACTCCTGCAAGAAGTCTACAGTGAAAAAACTCAGTGTTAACAAGCCGTGAATTTAAAAACAAGAGTTTGGCCACATGTACACAGGTAAAGTGATTTCCTTGAACCAAGGAGACATTTTTCTGATTTAAGTCAGCAATCATAATCACCCAAAAGGTGAATTCTAATTTTGTTGTAATATATAGTGAGTTTTCTATCTATAATAACAGTGTGGCCTGATGTCATGATCTCACAGCATGCATAGTGGGCTGGGCTCTCAAAGAGACTAAGGACACAGGGCTACCTGAGATTAACATATTAAAGGAGACATTTTTGGAGAGGTGATTTCTTGCTGCCTGGTTCCTCTCTAAACCCTAGTCTCTCCTCCCTTCTCTTTCTGTCCCCCATCTCCTCCCCTCTCAGTCTTCTCATGAGCTGGTTCAGTCTGGACCCTTCTAGATACATCTGGCTGTTTTCTCCCTCATACTGTAAAGCCCAAAATTGATCTGCAAATACCACCTGCCCAAGAACCAGATTAGCTCCCTGGAATGCTGGGAGTTGTAGTTCTTCAAAAATAACAAGGCCACATGGGAAAGTATGGTGGCATATAGGTTTGTATTCATAAGCCCCTGTAGCTCTTGACCAAAGTCCATTTCTTGGTCAATATTTACTATTTATAATAGTTCCTGCTCAAGTGGTGAAATTGATTTTTCTCCCGGGAATCTCAGGATGAACACAACATAGAATAAACCTCAACCATACCCTGGAGCAGTCAGATCTTCAGTTTTCATCAGACCCAAGGTATAACATTAATAACTAAGCATTGAAGACACATTTATGAATACTGTACTCACATCTAAGATGTTAATGTTTCCATCCATAACTATGGTGCTTTATAAAATATATTCTCTGATTCAATCAAATCTGCACTGGTTCCACATATGACCAACATGTGCAAAGCTTTCTGTGGATGCCTATTCCCTGGGACAAAGGACACGCTCTTGAATAGGCAAACAGAGGAACAGTGGGGTTAAGAAAGCATGGGTGAATTTGAAGTCAAGGAGATTTGTAACTGCTGTAGCAGTGAACTCGGTGTGCAAATACACATTCTGCAAGTGCTCCATGAGATGATTTTATGAAAATTACTCTGGCAGCCGGGCGTGGTGGTGCACGCCTTTAATCCCAGCACTCGGGAGGCAGAGGCACAGGGATCGCTGTGAGTTTGAGGCCAGCCTGGTCTACAAAGTGAGTCCAGGACAGTCAAGATTATACAGAGAAACCCTGTCTCAAAAAACCAAAAAAAAAAAAAAAAAAAAAGAAAAGAAAGAAAGAAAAGAAAAGAAAGAAAAAAGAAAAGAAAAGAAAATTACTCTGGCAACCATAAAAGAAATTTTTAAAAAAGCTCACAATAAACCCCCTACCCGACAATGGTAAGATATCCTCAACATAATTGTGATAGTGGCGTTCTTAAGAGCAGGAGGCATCAATGTGGTGCTCTCACGCTCTCTTCGGGTCAGGACCTAATCCGCACGAGGCAAGGGGGGAAAAACAAGAGCAGGAGGCAGAGGCAGGCGGATTCAAGGCCAGCCTGATCTACAAAGCGAGACTAGGACAGCCAAGGATACACAGAGAAATCCTGTCTCAAAAAAAAAAAAAAAAAAAAAAAAGAAAGAAAGAAAGAAAGAAAGAAAAGAAAAGAAAAAAGAAAGAAAGAAAGAGCAGCTGAGGAAATCACGCTCTGACTTGGGAGGATCCAGGGCCGCCGCTGCTCTGCTGGGCTGCTGTTCCCAGCGCTGTGCTGCTGACTGGTGACTGTCCCTGCCAGCAGCCAGGAAACTGCATCTATGGAGGGTTGTTGGGTTTCTATAAACAACCTGCCCCCACATGACCCCCATCCACAGAAGGAAATGGTGCATATTCATAAAGACCCGCCCACTATCCCTCAGTTCCAGGCACATGGTTCCCCTAAACCTTTTCAAGGGCCACTCTGACTTTTTCTCTTCCTAGTCACTCTCCTGGTTTTTAGTGTCCCTGCCCTGCAGAGACTGGTCCCTCCCACTCCTTCTCAAGTTGCAGGCCACACAGCTCTGTAGGCTCAGTTCTCTTAACCAATATATTTTATTACAACTTATTAACCGAACCTACATCACTTATAACCCGACTAACCAAAACAATAGGAAAAGAGGATTAAAGACCATAACAAAACCTTAAGGATATCAGTTCTGAGGAACGGTTCTCCTGGCGTCAGCAGGATTTCTTCTGCTGGAACCTGGAGTAACAAGAACCCGGAACCTCAGCAGGAGCTGGAGCCCCGAAGCCTTCCCTCGAGCGAGCAACAGGCAAAACTATCTGTAGTCTCCAAAGGCCCCGCCTCCAGTTCTGGGCTCATTTATAGATCTCCTCCCAGAGTCCGTTCACGGGATCTTTTCAGCTGGAAATAATGAAGCTCACGCAGGAGGTGGTTGGTCTTCTAGTGGATTAACCTCACCTGTTCTCTCACAAGACTGTTCCGATCCCACACTTGGGATCATAAAAACAGTTTTCTCTCTCCTTACTGTCAGGCTGCCATGGCTCTGCTCTGCAAGCCTCCCAGCATTCTTGCTGCCAGCCTAGACCAGAACTGGGTCTAGTAAGATGCTGCACCCCAATAACTGGGCCCTATAGTGAATTCTGAACCCTTCACATAAAAGATAGGCAGCCTAACTTGTTAGCTGGGAATACAAGCCTCCTAGGCTAGAGCTGGAGAGGTGGCTCAGAGGTTAAGAGCATATGTCTATTCTTCATAAAGGTCCTGAGTTCAATTCCCAGCAACCACATGGTATTCACAAGCCTCCTAGGCTAAAATATGCAGGGCAAAAGGCATCCAACGCCCTAATTCCAATTTCTTTTGGTCTCATTCACAAAACAAATTATTTACCAAAAAAAAAAAAAAAAAGTACTAAGCACCAATCACAACCATAACTGTATTCCCTAAAAAGAGCAATTTAAATAATATCCAACATTCAAAACACAATGTCATGAAGATAAGCACAAGGAAAATGGTGGATGGTATGGAAATGTGATGAAATGGACAAAGGAATTGAGTACAATGTAAGATAAGAAAATTGCCAGGCATGGTGGCACACACCTTTAATCCCAGAACTCCAAGGCAGAGGCAGGTGGATCGCAGTGAGTTCAAGGCCAGCCTGGTCTACAAAGTGAGTCCGGGACAGTCAAGATAATATAGAGAAACCCTGTCTTGAAAAAAAAAAAAAGGCACACCCATCAGAATGGCTAAGATCAAAAATTCAAGTGACACCACATACTGGCGAGGATGTGGGGAGAGAGGAACACTCCTTCATTGCTGGTGGGAATGCAAACTAGTGCAACCACTTTGGAAATCTATCTGGTGCTATCTCAGAAAAATGGGAATAGGGCTTCCTCAAGACCCAGCTATTCCACTCCTTGGAAAATACTCAGAAGATGCTGCAGCACACAACAAGAAAATTTGCTCAACCATGTTCATAGCAGCCTTATTCATAATAACCAGAACATGGAAACAGCCTAAGTGTCCATCAGTAGAAGAATGGATAAAGAAACTATGGTACATATACACTATGGAATACTATTCAGCTATTAAAAACAAGGAATTCCCAAAATTTGTGGATAAATGGATTGAGCTAGAAATGATCATAATGAGTGAGTTAACCCAGAAGCAGAAAGACTCAAATGGTATATACTCACTTATATCTGCATATTAGCCCAAGGGGCATGTCCCATGAAAGCCTTCACTTACCAGGAAACTGAGACAGAGGGGAGGACATTCTAGTGGGACTCTAGATGAGAGAAGCATGGGAGAATGGCAAAGTAGAAGGACCCAGAGGGTCCTAGAAGCCTACAAGTAGAACATTATGATAGGCAGATTTGGGCCCAGGGGTCCCGCTCAAACTAAGGCACCAGCCAAGGACAATACAGGCGGTAAACCTTAAGCCCCTACCCAGATCTAGCCAATGGACAGAACACTCCCCACAGTAGAGTGGAGAGTGGGATATTACTTTCTCACATACTCTGGTGCCTCACCTTTGACCATGTCCCCTGGAGGGGGAGACCTGGTGGCACTCAGAGGAAGGACAGCAGGTTACCAAGAAGAGACTTGATACCCTATGAACATATACAGGGGGAGGTAATCCCCCTCAGGAACAGTCATAGGGGAGGGGAATAAGGGGAAAATGGGAGGGAGGGAAGAATGGGAGGATACAAGGGATGGGATAACCATTGAGATGTAACAAGAATAAATTAATAAAGTAAAAAAAAAAAGAAAAAAAAAGGCTAATATCAAAATATATAAAGGGAAAGCCTTTATATATACTGTGTAAAGGCATCAGATATTGTCCAACACCCCTTTCAAAAAACATTTTTACACAAATGGTAAATGTATTTGTTACAGTTACATCTCATGTTATTTTCAATTTTTTATACTAAAAAGATTTATGTAAAAAGTAAGGGACATACATCTGCAAAGACGTGTTTATTTTGGTGGTCAGTTACTGACATTTTGGAACAGAAGCTTTCTTTCTATTTATATTTAGCCTGGAGCTATTTACGTAGAGCAGGATGCTCACCCTGATATCTACCCCTGCCCTCAGTTGGACTAATAGTGAGCTACCGCCTTGGCAGACTCTTTCTTTCTTTCTTTCTTTCTTTCTTTCTTTCTTTCTATCTTTCTTTCTTTCTTTCTTTCTTTCTTTCTTTCTTTCTTTCTTTCTTTCCCTTCTTCTTCTTCTTCTTCTTCTTCTTCTTCTTCTTCTTCTTCTTCCTCTTCTTTTTTATTTTTATTTTTTTTCTTTTTCAGACCTGGCTGGCCTCATAGATCTGCCTGTCTCTGCCTCCAAAGTGGTGAGATCACAGGCACATGCCACCGTGCCTGGCCCTGTGGCAGTTTCTTCCTGGTGTCCACAAACAATTAAGAATTGGCTCATTATACAATATAATTAATTATAGGAGCATGAATCTCAATGGAGATCAATTGTGACTTTTCAGTTTTTTGTTTTTTGGTTTTTTTGTTAGTTTGTTTTTTTGTTTTTAGATTTATCTTACTGTGTATGCAGGGCTATGTCTGCATGAATACTGCCCACCAGTAAAGACATTAGATCACATTGTGGATGGTTGTGAGCCACCATGTGGTTGCTTGGAATTTAACTCGGGACTTCTGGGAGAGCAGGCGATGTTCCCAACCTCTGAGCCTTCTCTCCAGTTCTGTGCCTTTCCTTTATGACTAAGGTTGGGTTTTTTTTTGTTTTTTTGTTGTTGGTGGTTGTTTTTTAGAGACAGGGTTTCTCTGTGTAGCCTTGGCTGTCCTAGACTCGCTTTGTAGACCAGGCTGGCCTTGAACTCATATCAATTTGCCTGCCTCTGCCTCCCCAGTGCTAGGATTAAAGGCGTGTGCCCGGCTTCAAGGTTGGGTTCTTTTTGAGAGAGAAGAGGTGCTTGTGGTGAGGATGACTCAAGTCATCAAGTAGCTGCAAACCAAGGCATTGGACAAGGCACAGATCAGATGCACTAAAATCTTTCTTCCACAAGGCGGCGCCCCATACCTGGTGATGCACATCCTCGTTACTTCAGGTCAGATCTGACCTTTGGCCAGAAGAGGTCAGAGCAACGCCACTCTTTTCTGTCCACTACCACTCCATACAAAGTGAAGACCACAGAACATAGTTCTGGTTAGAATGAGAAAAGTAGTGTTTTAATTCCTGTCACTAGTATGAATTACGAGTTGACAAGGGGTCCTATTCTTTCATACAATATTATGTTGAAGGTTTTTGTTGGTATTACTAATATAAGACAGTGATTGCCTGCCTCTGCCTCTCAAGTGCTGGCATTAAAGGCGTGTGCCACCATGCCTGGCTTTGTATTTATTTATTTATTTATTTTTTAATATTTATTTATTCTTGCATTTTATGTATGAGTGTTCTGTCTTCATGCACACCAGAAGACGCAATCAGATCCCACTGCAGATGGTTGTGAGCCACCATGTGGTTGCTGGGAATTGAACTCAGAATCTTTGGAAGAGCAGTCAAGTGCTCTTAACCACTGAGCCATCTTTCCAGCCCCATGCTTTGTATTTATTGAACATCATAGAAAGCATCACATGGGGGAAGGAATAAGAAATACTTTACCAAAATCTTTAACAGAGTTTTACAAGATATTAAGTCACTGTCACCAATTGATTCCTACTGACTCAGAAATGAAAAATTACTTAAAACACCATTGTTTATCAAGTAATATCTGAATGCAATTATGATGAATATTCATTTATAAATTTTTCTACATCTATTTTTTTCTGTATCCAGCAAATTATTATTAAAACACATACGCATTATTCTTTGACAGGGCATGGAAAAGTACTGTAGTTTGAATAAAGTTGGGCTCCTATATGCTCATATAATTGAAAGTTTGGTCCCTAGTTGGTGGAACTATTGGGAAAAGATTTGGAGGTGAGGAGCTGGAGAGATGGCTCAGAGGTTAAGAGCACTGGCTGCTCTTCCAAAGGTCCTGAGTTCAATTCCCAGCAGCCACATGGTGGCTCACAACCATCTATAATGAGATCTGGTGCCCTCTCCTGGCCTGCAGGTGAACATGCAGGCAAAACACTGTATACATAGAAATAAATAAACCTTTAAAAAAAAAAGATTTGGAGGTGTGGTCTCCTTCTCCCCCACTCCCCAGGAGATGTGTTACCATGGGTGGGCTTTAAGGTTTCAAAAGGCCACATTCCACACCGCCACCCACCCCTCGCCACCCCCCACCGCCTCCCCTTGCCCATCCCCCCCCTGCCCACCCCCCCTGCCTACGCCCCGTGTGCTCTCAGCTACTGCTCCAGCATCATGCCTACCCGACTGCAGCTATGCTCCATGCCATGAGGGTTGTTTTAGTGTTTCTATTGTTTCTAATGAAACACCACGATCAAAGAGAAAGTTGGCGAGGAAAGGGTTTATTTGGCTTACACTTCCACATCACTGTTCATCATCAAAGGAAGTCAGGGCAGGAACTCTAGCAGGGCTGGAATCCTGAGGCAGGAGCTGGTGCAGAGGCCACGGAGGATGCTGCTTACTGACTTCTCCCTCGTGGCTGGCTCAGCCTGCTTTCTTATAGACCCCAGAACCACCAGCCCAGGCACGACACCCCCAAATGGGCTGGGCCCTCCCCAGCAATCACCAATTATTTACCTCCTCTCAGACGACTTTAGCTGTGTTGACATGAAACTATCCAGTAAAATGGTCACGGGCTCAACCTCTGAACTGTAAAAAGCCTCCATTACATGCTTTCTTCTCTGAGCTGCCTTGGTCATGGTGCCTTTTCACAGCAGGAGAAGAGTATCTAAATCAAGTACATGATCTAATAATATAGCTGTGTGTTAGCTAGGGTCATAGATGCTTATTACATAGAAAAGCCAAGGCAAGTAAGTTTGCTTGTTACACTGTTCTCTTTCTCTCATTTTTAAATGATTATTTTTTTATGTATATGAGTGCTCTATCCATGTGCACCTGCAGGCCAGAAAAGGGCATCAGATCCCAGTGTAGATGGTCATGAGCCACCATGTGGTTGCTGGAAATTGAACTCAGAACCTCTGGAAGAGCAGACAGTGCTCTTAACTGCTGAGCCATCTACCCAGCCCCCCCTTTTAAAAAAAAGATTTATTTATTATGTATACAGTATGCATCAGATCACATTATAGATGGTTGTGAGCCACCATGTGGTTGCTGAGAATTGAACTCAGGACCTTTGGAAGAGTAGAGTAGTCAGTGCTCTTAACCGCTGAGCCATCTCTCCAGCCCCGCCAGCCCCTTTTCTTAAAGGCAGATTAAATAAATAGGCTGAGTACCCAGTAGAATAGCAGTCTTAGATGACATCAGTGCACCTTATTAGCTCTGGCTGTGAGGTCCAGCAAAAGTTTCAGTTCCAGTCTCTTCAAATGTAAAAGATGTTTCTGTCATAACACACTGACACCGTACACTAGACACAGAGTTTGAAGTGTAGCCACCTGCCACTTCAGCACATTCTCGTTAAGGATGGACGCCCTCCCATGTCTTAGGCAGAATCATAGAATCACAGAGGAAATTAAAATTCATACCATTTGGTGACACTGTACAGGTCTTACAGCCATAACAAAGTGCATATGAGTACGTGATGCCTGCTGTACAAGAGGAGAGCCCGCTCCCCAACTCCCAGACTCTAGTCTGTGAACCAGTGTGCCTGCTATGAGCAGGAGCTATGGACATCCAGGCATCTCTTTCTGGACTGCGTCTTCTGGAAGCTGCTGGTCTTGCTGAGGGCCTCATATGCTGTAGATTCACAAGTAAATTTACAGACTCGGGGCTCCCCATTAGCTCCCTCAGACAAGCAGGCATACTTTAACCTTCTGAAGATCTGCAAAGAGGCCTACCTACAGATCAAAGAGCATCCTTTTTGAGCCACCACCACCACCTGCAGTTTTTTTACTAGAAGCTGCTTTTACAGCCCTGGCTCTAGGAAAATTGTGGTCAGTTTAAGTTTTCCTCCTTAGATGCACTACAGCCAGTGACTAGAGAAGGAATCCTAGGCTCCCTTCCCTCTTTCTTCTTTCAGAGCTGCCTGAGCCAGCGGCTCGGTGGGAAGATTCCACATCAGCACCAGATTCCACCCTGGACCTTGCCAGAGCAAAGACAGACATTGACAGGCATGGGATGGAGGGAGCTGAGGGTGCTCACAGGGCGGAAGAAAGCAGGATTTCACCAGGATTTGCTTCTTTAGTACCCTAGGAATACAGGCAGGGGGCGGGCGGGGTTACAGTGATGGCAGGAGGCCACCGCAGAAGGTCTGATAGAGAGCTAGAGATGAGACTGAGGGATTGGACTCTGTGGGAAAGATGAAGATCTGCCATTAGCCTACTTATTTCCCCAATCTGAGTGGTCTGTGGGTTCCCACAGAGTGCCTGGTAGGATTGGGGCCCGCGAGAAAGCAGCGGGCGGGAGGAATGAGATAAAGGCTTGTTGGGTCTCACAAGATAGTCACGTGTGTTCAGGATCAGAGATACTGGACAGAGGCAAATTTGTTTACTCGGCGCCATGGAAACCTCCAGATTCTATCAGTTGCTGATTGGCTGAGAGGGCTGTTAGGGTCCGTGCAAGAGGAACAGCAAAACAGCTCTTAGAACTCATGGAATGCAGCCCACTGGTTAGCAAACCACGATGGGTGTGTCTCGGCGAGGCATAACCCCGAGAACTGTGTCCTGAGGACTCCATGCTGTTATGGAGCACAGCTCTGCTTGTTACCTTTGTGGTCCTTATAATCCCCTTAATATGTGAATTGTGTGAGTATTACACAGGGGGATTCCAGCCCCTCACTGGGCAGTACCATTGGCATACTCAGTAATAATGCTTGATCTCTCTCAGTCTTTATTGCTGGATCAGATTAATGATTAAAACACCATCTCTGAAAACAACCTGCAGATGTAGCTTGCTAACAATGATCGTTATCCTTAGAAAGGATTTGGAAAGATAGATTGTTCAACATGGTTAGGTAAAGATGTTTTTGCTAGTGGCTCTGATGTAGAAAGTCTTAGGGAAAAATAGATTGTTTAGCAAAGTAAGGTAAAGATGTTTTTGCTGTTGGCCCTGCTATAGGAAATCTTAGGGGACAATTGAAGTTAAGGGAAAGTACACTCTTAATAGTAAAGCTGGGGACTTTTTGAGGTTGGTGAAGCAAGAACAATGGCCCAGAGCAGCACTGGCTGACGTGACTCTTTCAAGCTGGGCTGGTGACTGAGATGACAATTTCCTTATTCTGTTTTCATCCTTCTTTTGTAGACTTTGGTGCTTGGGCCAGCGTGCCCTGTATCCTTACACGAGTATGTGCTGTGACTGAGAACAACCAGACCCAGTGGCCCTCACTTCATCTTGCACATGCAAGCTTCTGCCCTTAGAAGCAAGTAGCAGAACGAACGAAGGGAGGCTGGCTGCACAGGTCCCCCTTTCATCATTTGACTGCTGTTCTCCTGCCCATCCTCTGCTACCTCTGCATGTTTTCTCTACTCACCTATTGTTTTCCTGAGATCTGTTTATCTCTGTATCTCAAATTTTTCTGGAACTCATTATGGTTATATTTTCCATGGAGTAGATTCAGGCATATAGAATACACAGTACAAAGTACACAGTAAGAACATCATTGTCTCTAAGTCACTAACTTGGCACAGGCAGGCACTACGTGCTCAGGTTGAGCCAGGAGCCGAAGACAGTCCTCTGTAAAATTAATTTTTTGCTGTTTGTCAACGTCTGACACCCTTTCCCCATTGATGACTACCCATCCATCCCCTCCCTCACACACTCCTGTATAGGGGAGAGGTGGATGAGGTGTGGTAGCCTATCTATAGGGTCCTCTATATCTAGGAGAACACCAGAGACTGCCTCTCAATACATAGGCCACGCCAAATGGAGTTTTGTATTGTAGGAATTAAAATTCCACTTTTACTTTCACTCTTGTCTGAGTTACTTTTTCCTTGAATGGGCTCTGCCTTTGGTAAAGACCCTTCCTTTAATTGGGTTGGTTTTTTTTTTTTTAACTGCCTCCTTTTCCTGTAATTCATTGAAAAAGTTCTCCATTGTTTTATTATTCTTAAGAACTTTCAGGATGACTAATAATAAATTAGGCACATTTGGAGGAGGCATCTCATTCTGTGGTTTCTAGACTGGCACTTTGTCCAGTTCATCTTCTGGCACCGTGTCCCTGGTCATCTTGTTGTTGCCTTGACCATGAATGAGAAGAATACTAGAGCAAACAAGAAGGAATACCAGGAAGCAGGTTGCCATCAATACTCGGAGGGAAAGAACACCACGGCTTTTTCCAGGAGACTCCCATTTGGGGTCATCACCTCAGGCCCGCAGAACAGCAGTGTCACTCGGACTCTACAGGAGGTGGCGTGGCAGCTGAGCATGGAAGGATTACAAGTGTTCTATAGTGCTGGAGGAATTGGGATGAGGAAAAGGCTGGGGCAGAGGTCGGAAGTCGTGATTTGAGGCCTGGAGGAGGGCAGAGTGTGCAGAGACAGTCCAGCCAGCAGGAGCTGGAGGAACGGAGAGGGCTGAAGCAGTAGGTACATGGAAGGGAGCCATGGGACTGAGGCTGAGAATGAGATCTGGGCTAAGCGGAGACTTGGGATGGCAGAGATGCCCTCGTTTGGCACAGCACTCCCGGGTGGGAGGCTAAGTGTGTGTCAGACAGGTCAGAGGCTGGAGAGCCAGAGTGTAGGTGAAGGAGGCTGAGTGTGTGTGACAGGTCATAGGCGGCCATGAAGAGGCACTGCCAGCAGTGCACTGGGGGCTCAATCCTCTGCTGATAGGCAGACAGGAAGCACGACGCCCACTGCAATCTCAGGGTAGTCAATCTGGAACAGCAGGCTCTGCTGGCCCATCTCTGCGTCCCTCTGCTTGGTCACTTTGTAGCCAGGGCGGTCAATCTTCACAAACTTCTTTGCCTCCACCTTGACTTTCTCCAGTGCAGGCTTTGGGGGGGGGGGGAGCCACATTTCTGCATTGGAACTGAAAGTGCTTTCGGGAAGTTAAATGAAGTTGGTGTGACGCTGCTTCCCTCCAGGGCAACTGTAACATTCCTGTGCTGCATATGCCATGGCCCAAGTGATCTGGATCTCTCAGAGATTGAACTCAGGTCATCAGGCTCAGTAGTGATCAACTTTACCACTGAGACAATTCTCTGGCATCCATTTGTGGTTCTGAGAAAGTGTAAGAGCAAATCTCTACTGCTACGAATAAATTAACACCCCCCCCCAAAAGATAGCAGTATATCATTTTCATTTGCAAATATGGTTTATTATTTAAATTGTCCTGCTTTATGCCATCCATCAATGACAATATGTTTACAATAAGAAATAAGACAATATTTTACTGGTGTAATGTTGCAGCTAATCATATTTGAGCATCAGTGAGATGGCTCAGTAGGAAATGTCTGTGATGTGCAAAGCTGGCAACCTGACCTTGATAATCATATAAAGATGGCCAAAATCAAGCACCACAAAGTTGTCTTCTAGTCTCCACATATGTCATTGCCTAAAAACCTATAATTACATTACACACACATACAACAGAATTAAAAATGAATAAATCTCATTGCTGTTACATTATCTGATATCTCTAGATAATTCTCTTAAAGACATACATCAAGATGAAGCACCAAGCCAGGCATGGTGGCGCACGCCTTTAATCTCAGCACTCGGGAGGCAGGTGGATCGCTGTGAGTTCAAGGCCAGCCTAGTCTACAGAGTGAGTTCCAGGGCAGCCAAGGCCACACAGAGAAACCCTGTCTGAACCCCCACCCCCACCCCAAAAAAGATGAAGCACCAAATGCTAACTAATGGGAACATGAAGCATGGAATAGCAAACAATATATCCATGTCCACACCAATCGAGCTATGTTGTGAGGTATACATTCGATTGCTCGTTATCCTACTTCATTACATTTCTACCAGAGAGATGAAAATGCTGCTTTGATTACACATATGAGGTACTTAATGTTTCTTATAGTCTCTCTTATTAAGCATTTTAACATTCACATTGTTAAAATGTATTGACAAAACAGGACACATTGGGGTACATCTTCTACCCTTGGACTTGTACTCAGGAGGAAGACACATGAGAGCCAAGAGTTCAAATGTAGCCTTGACTAATTACTGACATCCAAGCCAGGCTGGATAACAAACAACATCTCAATGCAATTTGTGAAAATATGAAAACAGAAACCTACCACTAGGATTTATCACATTGATTACATCTGTAGAGTTTCTCTCCAACATGTGTTCTTTCATATATTCAAAGATGACTGTGATGTGCAAATGTTCGGAACAAGCAAAAACAAAAATATTGTCTTAAGTACTGCTTTTTTGTTATCAGCCTCTGTCTTAGCTAGGGTTTCTATTGCTGCAATGAAATAACGTGATGAAAAAGCAAGTTGGGAGCAAAGGGTTTATTCAACTTACACTTCCAGACCATAGTCAATCATTGGGGAAGTCAAGACAGGAACTCAAGCAGGGATGGAACCTGAAGGCAGGAGCTGATGCAGAGGCCATGGAGGAGCGCTGTTTATCGGCTTGCTTCCTGTGGGTTGACCAGCCTGCCTTCTTATAGAACTACCAGACCAGGGATGGCACCACCCACAGTGGCCAGGACCCTCCCTCATTGATCACTAATTGAGAAAATGCCTTAAGCTGGTCCTCATGGAAGCATTTTCTCAAGTGAGGCTTCTTCCTCTCTGACAACTCTAGCTTGCGTCATGGACACACAAAACCAACCAATACAACCTCCATTTATTCATAGTTTGAAAATAAGTTCAAGTTCCCAGGCCCTAGGGGAGCCGGGGACTTCTCAATAGCTTGCCAGCTTCTGTTCATCTTTTGTCCCCCAAACATAATCCCAGCTTCTCTTATTCATCATTTGTCCCCAAAACATGACTTCTATTATTCATCTTTTGCTCCACAAACATAATGCCTGTTCCTAGCCATAAAAGAACAAATGGATATGTTTGGTTAGACTGTACAACCTACATTTTGTACCAGTTAACATACATAAGAAAAGCCCCTATTCCTAAATCCTGATTGGTGGGAAAATGTAGCTGTTACAAGTTAGAGTATAGATGTTTACGGTTTTCAAGCTTAAAAGCTATGTAACATTCTGTCTAAGGGGTAGAGGCGTATGTGTGTCGCAGTTCAGCTCCTGAGTGTGTTATGTGGCTCTAATCAATTCATAGTGGCTTCATTACAATAAATTCTTGTCATTTGCATTAACCTGGTGTTTGAGCTGTGTTGGATTTCAGTAGACCCATAACACAAAGGCCTTACCACATTCCTTACATTCATAGAATTTCTCTCCATCATGAAGTCTCTCATGATGATGAAGACTATAAAAATGTGCAATGGCAACACCATAGTAAATATATTCATAAGGTCTCTCCAGTATGAATTCTTTTATGTCTTTGAAGACTGATTTGCAAAGGTTTTACCACATTGGCTACACTCATAAGACTTTCTCTCCAGTATGTGTTCTTTTATGATATTGGAGACCACTGTGACTTGAAAAGGCTTTACCACATTGGTTACATTCATAGGGTTTCTCTCCTGTATGTGTTCTTTTATGATATTGGAGACCACTGTGACTTGAAAAGGCTTTACCACATTGGTTACATTCATAGGGTTTCTCTCCTGTATGATTTCTTTCATGACTATGAAGATGACCATGACTTGCAAAGGCTTTACCACACTGGTTACACTCATAGGGTTTCTCTCCAGTATGTGTTCTTATATGCATTTGGAGATTATCTTGTTCTGCAAAGGCTTTACCACACTGATCACATTCATAAGGTTTCTCTCCTATATGATTTCTTTGATGACTATAAAGACGATTGAGACTTGCAAAGGCTTTACCACACTGGTTACACTCATAGGGTTTCTCTCCAGTATGTGTTCTTATATGCATTTGGAGATTACCGTGTTGTGCAAAGGCTTTAACACAATGATTACATTCATAAGGTTTCTCTCCTGTATGAATTCTTTCATGCCTATAAAGATGACCGTGACTTGCAAAGGCTTTACCACACTGATTACATTTATAGGGTTTCTCTCCAGTATGACTTCTTTCATGACTATAAAGGTGACTCTGACTTCCAAAGGCTTTACCACATTGGGTACACTCATAGGGTCTCTCTCCAGTGTGTGTTCTTTTATGATATTGGAGACCATTGTGACTTGAAAAGGCTTTACCACATAGGTTACATTCATAGGGTTTCTCTCCTGTATGTGTTCTTTTATGATACTGAAGACCACTGTGACGTGCAAAGGCTTTACCACACTGACTACATTCATAGGGCTTCTCTCCTGTATGAATTCTTTCATGACTATAAAGATGACCATGACTTGCAAAGGCTTTACCACACTGGTTACACTCATAGGGTTTCTCTCCAGTATGTGTTCTTATATGAATTTGGAGATTACCATGTTGTGCAAAAGCTTTACCACATTCATTACATTCATAAGGTTTCTCTCCTGTATGAATTCTTTCATGACTATAAAGATGACTCTGACATGCAAAGGCTTTACCACATTGGTTACATTCATAGGGTTTCTCTCCTGTATGACTTCTTTCATGACTATAAAGATGACTGAGACTTGTGAAGGCTTTACCACAACGATTACATTCATAGGGTTTCTTCCCTATATGATTTCTTTGATGACTATAAAGATGATTGAGACTTGCAAAGGCTTTACCACACTGGTTACACTCATAGGGTTTCTCTCCAGTATGTGTTCTTGTATGCATTTGGAGATTACCGTGTTGTGCAAAGGCTTTACCACATTGATTACATTCATAAGGTTTCTCTCCTGTATGAATTCTTTCATGACTATAAAGATGACCGTGACTTGCAAAGGCTTTACCACACTGATTACATTTATAGGGTTTCTCTCCAGTATGACTTCTTTCATGACTATAAAGGTGACTCTGACTTCCAAAGGCTTTACCACATTGGTTACACTCATAGGGTCTCTCTCCAGTGTGTGTTCTTTTATGATATTGGAGACCATTGTGACTTGAAAAGGCTTTACCACATAGGTTACATTCATAGGGTTTCTCTCCTGTATGTGTTCTTTTATGATACTGAAGACCACTGTGACGTGCAAAGGCTTTACCACACTGACTACATTCATAGGGCTTCTCTCCTGTATGAATTCTTTCATGACTATAAAGATGACCATGACTTGCAAAGACTTTACCACACTGGTTACACTCATAGGGTTTCTCTCCAGTATGTGTTCTTATATGCATTTGGAGATTACCGGGTTGTGCAAAGGCTTTACCACACTGACTACATTCATAGGGTTTCTCTCCTGTATGAATTCTTTCATGACTATAAAGATGACTCTGACGTGCAAACGCTTTACCACATTGGTTACATTCATAGGGTTTCTCTCCTGTATGACATCTTTCATGCCTGCAAAGATAATTGGCACATGTGAAAGCTTTACAACCTTCATTATACTGAATCTTTTTATTTGTACAAAGTAAGTTTACACTTTAGTTTAATGGAAAACAGATCTCAAGAATTTACCACTTTGTTTACATTCCTGGTGTTCTTCATTATTGGGTCCTTTTGTCTTTGACAATATCTGTGATGGTAAAAGCATTTATTACATGGCTCATACTTTCCTTTCTCTATTTTGGCATGTTAATATGCACTGTGTGGAGTTTACTCTTGCTTATTCAAATGCTGACTTCTCTAACCCACTGTCTGGTTTCAGTCTGGACATAGCATTGTGATGTTTATTCTAAAAATCTCCTGTCTAAAGTTTGTGTAAACATGCTCACCATTTGTTCTCTGCTTTGCCAATAAAACTGCCCAGCCAGTAGGTGGGCATTAGAGAGAACAGGGTGGGACATCTCTTTTCAGTAGGAAGAGGATAAAGACAGAGAAAGGAGAATTCTGGCCATGAGGAGGGGAGGTCCAAGAGGCATGATGAGAAAAGAGCCAATTCCAGAAAAAAAATATAAATGCAAGTCTCAGAGAATTTTGACTGGGAAGAATATACAGCTACAGGCTGGGAAGAAGATAGGCTAGGGGCATTTGATTATATTTTATGCCCAGCACTGTGCTCAGCCTATTCAAATGAATTATAGTCTCTCTGTGTGATTATTTGGAGAAACAACCAGTTAAAAAATAACTGTGGCCTTACTAATTTTATGAACCAATATTAATAATCATTTAACAGATGGCATCCGTGTTGGGCACTATTACATTGCTGCGATTTCCTTCCTGTCCCTGAGCTCCTGGAGTAAGGACTCATGAAACTCAAAATATGCTTACAAATACCTAGGTGATATAGTCAGCCTCATTCCCTGATTAGCACATAACTTAAAATAACCCATTTATCACACCGGGCATGGTGATGCAAGCCTTTAATTCCAGCACTTGGGAGGCAGAGGCAGGCAGATCACTGTGAGTTTGAGGTTCAAATGGTGACAACTGTTAAGGAGTTATCTGTTGTGGAAGGGCAGGTGACATGTGTGGAGGCATGATCTTTGTGAGTGAGGATAAAAGCTAGACCCAAAGACAGACTGGAGACTATGAGAAAGAAGGCTGCTGGGCTTCCCCTATGCTGCTCCTAGCTGCTATTGAGGCAGTCTGACGAGACAGTGAAGATATCTGAAAGGAAGGTTAGACTCGCCCCAAGGAACCCAACGACCCTGAACAGCAGGAAGCAGCTAAGGAAAACTACACCCCCTCCCCACTAACCTTCTTTCTCCCCTACCTGGTGTTGGGGTGTTGGAAGGAATTAGAATGAAGTAGGGAAAAATAAAAATAGTGTTAAAAGTACGGCAACAGTAATGTCCTCGTCTTCTTTTTTAGAGGAGTGTTTTACAAAAACAAGTCAGAATCCTGACATTGAGCTACCTGGTCTGCTGAGAATGTAACAATTATCGCTGCACTTAAAGCAGAACTTTGTTTTTTGTTGTTGTTTTTTGTTTGTTTGTTTGTTTGTTTGTGACAGGGTTTCTCTGTGTTAGCTTTGGCTGTCCTGGACTTGCTTTGTAGACTAGGCTCTGCCTCCTGAGTGCTGGGATTAAAGGCGTGGGCCACCATGCCAGGCCCCAAAGCAGGACTTTGTTACATTGCTGCTTTTCCTTAAACTTCCAGGGCACATTAAAATGTCTTTAGAGGCATAACTGTGTCAGTTTGCACATGAAAATTACCTTTTATGTCTTCTAGATCTTTGACACTGTTCTTCAATAGTGTGGTTTTCCCAATTGTAGCCTAAAATACAGGACCAGAAGGTGTATAATATGTTATTGGAAATTATGGAAAAGTTAAGTTACTATATTCAGCAAATCTTAGAACCATGCCTGATTTATTCACCTCATTCTTCCTCATTTTCAATTGAAATTACAGAAGAGCATGATAACAAAGAAACATTTCCCCTTATTTTAAAAAGTGAAAGAAAATTCGCAGTCTTACCTATAGCCATCAGGTTCCTGTAGGTCTCCAGCATCACATCTTTGTAGAGACTCTTCTGGGAAGGATCCAGCAAAGCCCACTCTTCCCAAGTGAAGTTCACATGCACATCAGCATAGGTCACTGCATCCTAAAATATGCCGTACATGTGTACAACAGAAAGCAGGACAATGATATCACTGTAAATGTATACTTCTATGACAACATATTCATATGATTCTGCTGCTTCCTCCACTAATTTCCTGGCACAGAAGTTCTCATGTAATCAACAGATCGTTTTGGAAGGAAACTGAATAATGAGGCTCACTTCTGTCATCTTTACTCCTTTGAATAAGATACAGGCTTGCAAGAGCCGAGAGAGAGAGAGGGGGGGGGGAAGAAGAAGAAGAAGAAGAAGAAGAAGAAGAAGAAGAAGAAGAAGAAGAAGAAGAAGAAGAAGAAGAAGAAGAAGAAGAAGAAGAGAAGAGAGATAAGCAAACAGAAAGTGTATTTGCTCACACCTTTAATCCCAGCACCTAGGAGGCAGAGGCAGATGTATCTCCTTGTCTTGAACGCCAGCCTGGCCTATGTAACAACTTCCAGGACAGCAAGGGTATATATTAAGACTCTGACTCCCCTACAAAAATCAGTCTAACAAACAAAAAAGATAGAAAGAACTCAGAAATCATTACTGAAGTTCCTACAAAGAATTATGCATTCATTCCCGTTCTGTATCTTGAAGTGCCCCAAGTTAAACTGAAACATTAATAAGATTTTATTTGAAAAGAATGCATGTTTAAATGGTTATAAATGGACAGATGAAAATATTAGTGATATAAATGTTGATAATAAATAAACAACACAGGGCAGGAGAGATGGTTCACAGTTAAGAGCTCTTGCTGGTCTTGAAAATAATTGGGGTTAATTGCCAGTATTTACATGGGGGCTCACAACGACTCATTATTCCAAGTTCAGGGGTTCTGAGGCCATTTTCTGACAACTGTGAAGACCAGGAACACATGATACACATATTCATGTATACAGGCAAAATACACATATTTATTCAAAAATATTCAGAAAAAACTCAACAGGTAGGACTGTCACACATCTGCAATGACTCAAGAAGCTCAGGCAGTATGAAAGTCACGCCACCCTGAGAAGCAGAATGCACTCACTTCCACGTTTCAAAATTCAAGATGTGGATGAAGAACAGCACAACAGCATATGCTTGATATCAACAAAAACCTACATCCCAGGCCCACTAACTAACAATATAAAAACAATACAAGTCAGGCATGTTGGCCCCCATCTAATCCCAGCACTCTGGAGCCAGAGTCAGTGGACCTCTAAATTGAAGGCCTGCCTGGTCTACATACCTGTTTTCAGGACAGCCAGGACCACACAGAGAGACTTTGTCTTCAAAGTGAAAAAAAAAAAATTAAAAATATAAAAGTGTCAGCCTAGCAAGATAGCTTACCATTGGGGGGCTGGAGAGATGGCTCAGCAGTTAAGAGCACTGGCTGCTCTTCCATAGGTCCTGAGTTTAATTCCCAGCAACCACATGGTGGCTCACAGCAATCTGTAATGACATCTGATGCCTGCTTCTTGCCTGCAGGTGTACATGCATGCAGAGCATTGTATACATAAATCTTTTTTAAAAAATAGCTTGCCATTGAATAACAATTGCCTCTACTGTATCTCATGTGATTAAGAGTCTATAATAGAGCTAGGCATGGTGGCACATGCCTGTAATCCCAGCACTCGGGGAGGCAGAGGCAGGCAGATCTCTCTGAGTTCAAGGCCAGCCTGGTCTAAAAATTGAGTCCAGGACAGCCAAGGCTACACAGAGAAACCCTGTTTTGAAAAAACAAACAACCAGCCAGCAATAACAACAAGTCTATCATGGTGAGGGCATGACAGCACAGGAAGGAAACTGAACTGACTGATCAGCTTCAACCACAAGGTAGTATACATAGCGAACAGGAAATAGGTAGAGTCTCCAGACACTCAAACCCCATCTCCACTAAGGAATCTAGATAGGTTGCTACAAAACCTTCCACAGTTCCCCCAAAGAAAGCCACCAAGGAGAGGCAGGTGTTCAAAGACGTCATCCTATCTGGAAGGGTTTTGTTTTTTTTTAATTAAATTAAACCAACTACATTCTGACCTTGGCCACTGTAGACACATGGTCATCCAATGATGAAAATGCATTCATTCTAACTTTAATGATCTTAATAGTCTGTAAGAGCCCCTACACTGTTCAAATATCCAAAGACTCTCTTGACCTTCAAGGCAGTCTCTTGTCTGCCACAACGTGTAAGGTCAGCAAACAAGTTACATCTTTCCAACATACAATCCTGCGGGATACCTATGGAGGAATGCTGAGTGAATGTATCAACCGTCAATAAAGAGCTGTTTAGCCAATCAGCTGGGCAGAAGGACAGGAAGTGGAAGGCGGGACTTCCTAGAGGGGAGGAGAAAGTTTGATGGTTGAGGGAGGGATGAGGTTTTTTGACGGTTGGAGGAGGACGCTGGGCACTTGACGAGGACCAGGCCAGGGGTCAGAGTGGCAAGTGCTTGGAATATATGTATAAGGTTTAGAGCAGTTTGTTTAGTTTACGAGTAGATTAGAATCAGTTCAGACTCTGCCTGGCGAAGTGCTGGCAGCTTTAAAGTACGTTTCAGTCTCCCTGTGTCAGTTATTTGCTTTGTAGGCTGAACGGATACAAAATACTGTAACAGATACCCCTTCCCCTTCCGTTCCAATAGAGAGGCCTGTGTACAGAGTGAGGGAATGTTGTAAGGACTCCCTCTCCCCAGCAGGCCCTCCAGCTGTCTTCCTGACTCCATCTGGAGAGTATTTTTCAGCATATGAGATGACTTTTTAACCCCAGAAAATCAGCACCAAAGTTGGGGGTTGTCTTATACGCCAGGTACTTACCTGCAGCTTGCTTTATATGTCCATCGCATAGAGTGGGGGTTGCTGCCACTGACTCCCCACTCTGTGCAGGAAGGAGGAATCAGGGAGGGAGGGAGCTGCACACAGCTTCCTGTACCGCGGGGAAGAGAACGTGAGCGTGGATTGGCTCTCCACCAGAAGCCACCTATTCAACTCAGAGGGCTGAGGATCTTCAGCTTGAGTGTGCAGTGCACCATAATGGGGCAGTGTAGGCTGGCACTGGCTGTCTGCCGGCATTTAATAAAGCGACCGGCTGTCCGTGCCCTGCCTGCAAATAGACACATGCCCGAGTCTGCTGCACAGGGTGTGTGTTGGAAGATGGGTAGTCTTTTATGGTGAGTATATTCTAAACTCTATATTTTAACTGGAAAAGTTAGGGGTCATCTTATTCACCCAGTATTATACACTATACGCTCCTAGCCACATTTGATATAAGGCCCCTGACCCAGCTCCCTGCTAGCTCTCCCCTCCCTGCACTTATAGGATAATCAGGTACAGTGTTCCTGTGCGTATGAGAGCCACATGCTGCCTAAGGCAAAGCAAGCATCCTTAAAGTGCCCAGTTCCAACCAGTTATGTACACCTATCCTGGAAGCCACCCATCCATCCCACAAAGGGTGTAGCCTTTGTTCTCCCTGAGTAAAGGTGAACTCGCTGCTGAAGTGGTTACAGAGTGCGTGATCTCCGTCATGCTTACGACTCCCTAGGCCCTGCATCTCTGACTCTGTCGCAGACACACGGGGCTCAGATGGCCGCACCCATGCAACTTTGCATACTTCCACTGTCTGTATGCAGCTCTCCAGGGCAGGTGTCTCACAGCTTAGGTATCTCAACGTCTCATGGTCTCAAAATGCAACTCGGCTCCATCCTCACAGCTTTATGCAGTGGACTCTCACAATTTCTCACTGGGGCTCTGACTCTGCCAGACAGAGATGGCTGGAACAGCACTGAGCTGAAACCAGAGAGGAAGAGTCCATGACCTTACATTTTTCATTTTTCTTGCAGGGAAATCATAGGTCCAAATCCCCTTCTCTGGAAAAGAACCAGTTCAGCAAGCTCCTGGGATCCCTGGAGTGCATCCATGCTAATGAGGCATCTCAGTACCTTAGCCCTACAGGCCCTGGCCTTTGCCACCATGGATGTCCCACCCCTCCCTACTCTACAGTTAGAGTGTCATCATTTCTGTCTGTACTTTCGGGGCTTCTGAACCTCTGGTCTGTCAGCCCTGCTCTCATTTCCCCTTGAGGACTGACTGATATCAGCAAATGATCCCCAGGGGCAGGGAGGGTCACCAAAAAAAAAAAAGATAAAAAAAAAAACCTTCTGATTCCTTCCCCTTGATGCGCTGCTGTTATATTAAGACTATTTGTGCTCTGCACCTAAAATCACTCTACTAGGCACAAAGGTATAAATCTATTGCCTTTTCTACAATATGGGTTTCAATACAGATTACAAACAATGATAATGCTAACAGTCTAAACATATTTCTTTGTGTAAAGTTAGTAATATCATTATATGCTTCAATGGTCCTACAAAACTAGAGAGACCTTGACCTTCTTGCAACTGGTAAAGGTGACACCTCCATGTTACGGGGGGGGGGGGGGGGGGGGGGAGGTGCCACTACTGTGTCGCCAAGTCTGGCCTGGTGGACCACAGGATCAAGTGATTCCACAAATTGTCAAACAAACAAACAAACAAACAAACAAACAAAAAGCTCAGCCAATAAAAGCAGGACACATCCCCATTCCATCCTTTTGACTTATTCTTCACGAGGCTAGCCCCGTTCTTTGGGCCAATGATACTAATCTATTTTTTCTCCTAGCACCTTGAATCTTCCACTTTCTTTCTCCAAGAACAGATTTGCAAAGTTTCCTGAGTAACCATCAACCAAACCTCCTGCTGAGCACAAACTCACCAAGCCCTGACTCTCCCACCCCACAGCACCCTCTGCAGCAGGAGGCAGCCAAATCTGAACCTTACACCCAAAGAGGCTGGCAGGTTAGACTGGAACCCATGCTCTTCCCTCCTTACCTCAACCCTGACAGCACAGAAAAATGTCTCCCCCACCCCCTTGGAGTAGGAGTGCCTGCCCAGGGGTTCAGATTTTGACCATGTATGGACACAATCCCAGCTCCTAGCTGACATCATCACTCCTCACTGGAACAACTAAAACCCCTTTGCTGTAGCCTAGATGTGAGACCGCACTGACCTTCACCTGTGAGTTTCGTGAACCCACTAGAGAGCTGCCTCCTAATAAACCTGCCTTCATCTACTTTTAATCTAGTTTAATCTGGCCTAAATCTGCATCACCGAGGAAGAGAAGCAAGATTAGACAATCAATTTAAACAAACCTATAACCCCTAGTGAAAAAGAAAAACGAATTATAAGACTGCCAACCAAGCCAGGCATGGTGGTTCACGCCTGTAATCTCAGCACTTGGGAGGCAGAGGCAGGTGGATCACTGTGAGTTCTAGCCCAGCCTGATCTACAAAACAAGTCTAGAACAGCCAAGGCTACTGAGGCCAGCCTGGTCTGCAGAATGAGTTTTAGGTCAGCCAAGGCTACATAGAGAAACCCTGTCTCGAAAAACCAAAATAAATAAATAAACAAACAAAAAAGATCACACACAATGTTCAAGTAGGCTTCACCCCAGAGATGCAGGGATGGATCAACATACAAAAATCAGTAAATGTAACCCACCATTTAAATAAACTGACAGAAAAAAGAAAAACACACAGGATCATCTCCTTTGGCACCTACCAAGCCTTTGACAAAATCCAACACCCATTCATGATAAAAGTCTTGGAGATACAAGGGACATATCTAAACATTAAAGAGGAAATTTGCAGCAAGCCTATAGCCAACATCATATTAAATGGAGAAAAACTCAAAACAATTCCACTAAAATCAGGACTAAGACAAGGCTGTCCATTCTCTCTGTCTCTCTTCCATATAGTCCTTGAAGTTCGAGCTAGAGCAAAAAGACAACTAAAGGAGACCAAGGGGATATAAATCAGAAAGGAAGAAGTCAAAAATCCTAATTGGTAGATGGTTGATACAATTGTGTACATAAATGGTCCCAAAAAATTCCACCTCTAAACTCCTACAGCTGATAAACACTTTCAGGAAAATGGCTGAATCCAAGATTAACTCCAATAACAAAACAAGACAAAACAACACACACACAAAACAAACAAACAAACAAACAAACACACAAACAGCAGCCCTCCTCTGTAACTCCTGTATAAAAATGACAAATGGCCTGAGAAAGAAATTGGGCAAATAACACCCTTCACAATACCTTCAAGTAATATGAAATATGTTGGAGTAACTCTACAAAAGCAAGTCGACTTTTATGATGGAAGTGTCAAGTCTTTGAAGGAAGAGAATGAAGAGTATGTCAGAAAACGTAAAAATCTATCATGTTCATGCAGCATTAACACAGTAAACATGGCCATCCCACTAAAACCAACCTGCGGATTCAACACAGTCCCATCAAAATTCAACAAGATGGTTTACAGATACTCAAATGATGATTCTTTATACGGAGGGAAAAAAACAAACAAACGAACAAACCCAGGATAGCCAAAACAATCAGGGAGAATAAAAAAGTTGCATGATATTGGCATAAAAACAGACATGTTGATCAATGGAATTAAATTAAAGACCTAGACATAATTTCAACCATGGATGGATGGGTGATTTTTAAAAAAGGAATCCAGAAATACACAATGCGGAAAAGATAGCAGCTTTAACAAATTGCAAATAGGCCCATATTCATCACCCTACACAAAACTCTAGTCCAAGTGGATCAAAAACCTCAACATAAAACCAGACATACTGAAGATGACAGAAGAAAAAGTGGGGAACAGCCCCAAATGCACTGGCACAGGAGGAGACAACCATATGGACACAACACCCATAGCGCACACACTAAGACCGACAACTAATAAATGGGACCTCACGAAACTGGAAAGCTTCTGTAAGGCAAAAGACACAGCATATCAGACAAAGAGAGAGCCTGAGGAAGTCCATAACCACTAGAGGCCTAATATACAAAATATATAAAGAACCCTAGAACCAGGCGTGGTAGCTCATGCCTTTATTCCCAGCACTTGGAGGCAGAGGCAGGTGGATCTCTGTGAGTTCCAGGCCAGCCTGGTCTACAAAGAGAGTTCAGGACAGCCAAGGCTACACAGGGAAATCCTGTCTCAAAAAGACAAAACAAAAACAAAAACGAACTCTAGAAACTAGAAGCTCAAAAAGCAAAATATTCCATTAAAAAATTGGATACATGACTGGAGAGATGGCTCAGAGGTTAAAGATGATGAGATCTGGTGCCCTCTTCTGGCCTGCAGGTGCACATGTGGACACAACACTGTATACACAAAAAATAAGTCTTTTTTTTTTTAATGGAAGACGGGCGTGGTGGCACATGCTTATAATCCCCCAGCACTCGGGAGGCAGAGGCAGGTGGATCTCTGTGAGTTTGAGGCCAGCCTGGTCTGCAAAGCAAGTCCAGGACAGGCAGGGCTGCACAGAGAAACCTTGTCTCCGAAATACAAAACAATAACAACAATAACAAAATACAAGCAAACAAAAAACTTCATAGCCGCCTCCAGATTACCAAGGGCTATTTCCCCTTCCAGAGATAAGGATCTCAAGACAGATATTTACTGTAAACAGAAGCCACATCCTGGGATATTTTTACAACTATCAGGTCTTAAAAACCCCAGATTCTCATTTGCCTTCTTCATGCTTCCTTTTGCCTCCTTCTGGTCCCTTCTGGTCCCTTCTGGTCCTTCCTTCTTACCCTTTGGTCCCTTTTTGTCTTTTAGCTTTTGGGTTAGCTTAGACTCCCCTTTTCACTAGGATTAGAACACCGTAGTTTGGCTCCTGTCTTTTTGTGGTGATTCCCGCAGCTGCTTCCTGCACTTTCCAAGCCCTGGCTTCCCTTCCTGCTGCCTCTTCCTGAAGACAGGGTGAGAACCTGGGTCCTGTCTGCTTGAGAGCGCAGGTGGGGTGGGGGAGGGGAGGCTATGGGGCGACCCCCACCCACCGTGCTCATCCAGCCCTCCAGGCTCCGTCGCTGTGCAAGCTCCTTGGGGGCTCAGAGGACCAGAGGATACCAAGAAGTTTTGCTTTCAACAATGTCAAATATACATCATGCAAGAAACAAACACCGGTCATTTTCTTGTGTTAGCGTTCACTGTTGTGGATTTTGGGATTATCTCTGTAATTCCTGATCATTTAATTCCCAAAGAGAACTCTGCTACTTCCCTTTAAGGAAAACTAATATTTGAATAACTATTCAAATAACAGAAATAGATATGTAATGCTATACAGTATTGCTACATTAATCATATAATACCTTAAATGTATAGATGGATATATATATATATACACATATATATGAGATTTATTTATTATGTTTACAGTGTACATCAGATCACATTATAGATGGCTGTGAACCACCATGTGGTTGCTGGGAATTAAACTCAGGACCCCTGGAAGCGCAGTCAGTGCTCTTAACTGCTGAGCCATCTCTCCAGCCCTAGACAGATATATTAAATGCTAAATGTTTACATACATTCTCCAAGGCAAAAATAAAAGTATCACCATCTAAGGAGGGTTATTTGATCAGAAGACAAAGAGATGCGCCACTCATTTACGATTATTACATTTTTATTCAACTATAATTTATTGTCATTATTTAAATTCAAACAAAACATACCAGTCGGGTTTTTGACCCCAGTTTTACTTTTTTCATGCAGTGTGACTTACTGGCAGAAGGCTCTCTTACCATCCAAATAAAGTGACTTCCTGCGTTTTTACAGGACAGTATAATAGCACATTTGCCTATCATCTCTAGAACAACCCTTGCTACAAACGCTTGTTTCATTTTTCTTCCCCACATACCAACTAAAAAATGTTAGTAAAACCTTTTGAAGGTGATTGCTTCAGCTAGATTCTGTGTAGTGTAGACAAGATGGCTGAGGCTCTCATATCCATCTGACAAATGAGGGTGCATGAAAGATTAAACTCAGATGGAAGAAAGAAGCCATTGACTGGCACTTCCCAGGCTACTTTGTGACCAATGAGCACTGACTGTGAGAGTCCCTGAAGGTGTATGACCCTTTAACCTTTGCTGTTGTCTTCACTCATTTAGCACACTGTCCTCCTGAGGTGCCCTGTTAGTCCTCAGCAAATGAGAATTTAGCTATTTTAAAATCTAGGCCACCACAAATACAACTGCAGAGTGCACGAGAATTCAGATACATCTTTTAAATCTACTTTCAAGTGCATGGAAAATACACTGAGAAGATATTTGGTTCCTAGGAATAAGCTCAGTTCCTTATCATGATTCGTGATTGCCCTGGTCTGTGACAGCCCAGAAAGGCCACAGAAAATTGATCACCTGACTACCCACCTGTTGCTAATGCCAACTACTGTCAAAGCAGGAAAGCTCTCACCTCCCTTACTCCCCGTTCTTTCTGTGCTGTGACTACAGGAGCTTCAAAGTTGGTCAGTGAACTGAATTCTTACACAGGCCCCTCTTTATTTGCAATTCCTACAAAAAAACCCACAACAAACCAAAAGAAAAAAAACAGGGAGGTTGGAGGACATCCATTCACTGGTGTCTTTTCTTTCTCACTGACCACTCAGGGCATAGCCTGAAAGGAGCTGCAGGACTGTCTTCCAGGCACAGGGCAACGGAAGCAGGATTAGGTGTTCAAAGCAATTCTTAATTACACAGGATAAGGCAAGCCTGAGCTACAGGAAACGTTGCTCTAAACAGAAACAAGTGAGAAAGTTGTATGATTATTTAAGATGATAAGATAATAAGATACCAGATGCCAGATATTATATGAGGTTTATTAAATAAGCATGGGGAGAGAAGGAAAGGGGGGAGGGGTGCCCCAGAGAGGAGAGAGAGAGAGAGAGAGAGAGAGAGAGAGAGAGAGAGAGAGAGAAGGGAAGAGAGAGTAAGGGGTCAGAGGTAAGAGAGAGCAGAGAGAGAGGGAGCCAGGAGCCTCTAGGAGGGTCTGCCCTTTTATATAGCCCTGGGCAGGGCCACGCCCCCAAGGCAGGTAGGCAATGACATCACAGGTAGGCAATGACATCACAGGTAGGCAATAACATCACAGGTAGGCCGACTGAAGCAAAATCCTAACAGAAAGCCCTTGAGAAAAAGGAATGGGATTCTTAATGACTGGGAAACATTGGAGAATAGAAACAAATAAGAGATTAGAGCAGTGATGCATAAAAAAATGAAATTTAAAAGGTAATATTTTTAAAAAGATAAAAAATACTTTTTAAAAAAGATAAATGTAATTGAAAAATGTATAACTATACTGACTGTGAAAAAGATCAGGCCATTCCCTTGTAGAGGAATCAGCATTAAGAAGATAATGTCTGACCTTGCCCCTGTGAGCAAAGTTAGCTGCTGAGATCTGCAACTTGGCACACACAAATATAGCCAAAGGCCTATCTCAAATTTCTCATCTGACTTAACTGCGTCAGTGAGGACTGCACATACCCCAATAGGACACTCCCATAACTGGAAATTCAGTATTCACGGTCTCAAACTACCTCCCCAAACTCTATACCCACTAATCTGATCTGGTCTGCTTTCATTCACATGCATGAGATCATACATGCTGGGAAATTACAAAATCACTCACCCTGCCTCAATCAGGTCCTGACACTTAATGGTGACTCCTCAGCTAAACTTCAATCTGTGATCTAGCTACTGCCTAACCCGCGTCACCCTGTAGTGTACACAGCGAACTGTTTCTCCTGCTCTGGTCTGATGGCAGATTCCATGAGCCACGTGCACATCCTTTTCCTCTTACTGAAATGGACAGTTCATTGCATGACTCAAATGAGTAATTTTAAAACTGTCGTGCCCTTTAACTAAAGAATTTAGGACTTTTCATCAGTGGAAAGTAAAGTCATTGCTCTGGGGAGCAATAGACTGGGATCAAAGCGACCTTGTCAACATAGCTTGTCCCAGAAACATTTTTCTAAAAGGCTGAAAATTCAGCTGTCCTAGAATTAATAAGCTGTCCCAGCAAGACATCACTACGCACACGATTAGAAGATTAATTAAGAAAAATCTCTTTAATGACAGCATGAATTCAGCTCTGGCCAGAGAACAGGCTTTACACCCCACATGTGCTGTCCCCCTTAAGTCTCTTTTAGGTTCAGGCCCTTGGTTACATTTTGAACAATCTAAGCATGGACTGGAGACTGCAACTCTGGCCACTACGACAGATTTACACAGCAAAGATATTCCCAGAATTATTTCTTAGGTACACCGGTGCCCTGAATCAGCAGGCCCTTCGTTAGCAGCAGGGTCCTGAGTTGGAGGCCCCAATGTGAAGACAGGAAAAGTAGAAGGTAGAAAGTACAGAAGCTGAGGCAGGGAGGTCTTGCCCAAGCTCTGTCTTAGACCAAGTAAACTTTTTAAGAATAGCATCTTGTCTGCTACTTACAGGGAGAAATGGGAGACATCTATGAACTCAGCAGGAACTATCACACAATGGGACAAACAATGTTGCACCAGGGGAACACAGGGGATCTTCAGAACACTACTGACCAACCCTACAGCAGACTCAGTATTCTCAGTACATCGTGGCCTCAATGAAAGCTCCTACGGCCTAGGCCCGAGGCTGTTACTGGCCAAGCATGTTCCTGGGATTGAGAAGGATTTATGTTCCTTCTCCATACCTAAGGGCTTCAGAGAAAGCCTTGGTCAGGCCAGTCCAAAGAGTCGTCATCTGGTGTAGTCTTGCCCCTATGGCAGAACTGTGCTTTTCTCAAGAAGAAAACTGGACCTTAAACGCACACCAGGCCTTAATGTCCGTTGTGACCCTGCAATGCCCCCTTGAGCAGCTTGTTAGAGGCCCGCTCTTTGATATGGGGACCGGCCTGGTGGCTGGTTGTAAATCAGGGTTTCCTTTGCTGTGGTTTGGAGCCATGTTTCTGGACAATCCTGGTGAACTAACCTGTGTATTTTAGCATCCTAATCTCTAACAGGCCTGGTTAAAACGCGACTTATCTGTGGGGCGTGTCAGAGGCCGTCCTCCCTCAGCTGAATTCCACTTGATGTGACTTACTATCGCCTAAGCATCGGTAAATCCTTCACACCATCAATTCTACTCTTCTGCATCACAGCTTAATACTAAAGTGTTACCCAACACGTGAGATGCTGCTTACAACCTCCATGCGATTAACTCCAAAAGGATCTTACACCTAAATATTAAATGCTAAGGGCGGAACTAGTAGCAGATACTAGAGAATCAAGGCCTGAATAAGTTTGGCATCCCGCCAGGACGTTTCCCCACACAGGCCCGTGCCGCAAATGCTCTGCGCGGATGCAGCCCCCATAGTGAAGTGGTTCGGAGGCCACCGCCTGGACCAGGAAGTGACTAGGACCACAACGGACCTCACAGGAGGCCACCGGTTCCCACCCAGCCCGGGCTGCTCGCCCAGCTGTTCCTCCCTGTTGTGGGCAGCGGCCACATGCTCACCATGTCGCGACTTAGGGGCTTGCCTGAGCGCCCCTAACAGCACCCAGCAGCATTGATCACAGCACATGAAAACAATGATTCAAGCCCGCTCAGCAACGCAGCTGAACCTGCAGCTTTGCTCCCGGAAGAACCCGCCTCCTCTTTTACTGGCCGGTCAGCCTGGAGGCCCTGATTGGCCAGTGAGTCTTGAGTGACATGAGCACCTCCCACAGCCTTAGCGTGCGCTGAAGGGACCCAGCACAGTGTTTCCAGGACCAGGCTTCTAGTCCAGGGCCAGACCGTTTCCAGATGTGCAGAGATTTGCACTCCAGTAGCACGTGTGCTTGGCCCACAATAGCCTACCCATCTGCCTTGTAGCGCTGGGTAGGCACTTCCTCTTCTTCCTCCTGGAATCAAGGTGGATAGCTTGCGTGACCACATTATTCAACTTGTATTGGAGTTATCAGTCTGTCTCACGAATGGAAGGGTTCTCAGAATATTAAGGAGAGATGGCTCAGCGGTAAAGAGCGCTGCCTACTTTTCCAGAGGTCCCCAAGTTTTTTGGCTTCATGCTGGGTTTAGGTAAACTGCAGCTACTTTTTACCTGGGAGGCATGGGACATGCCTGGGACAAAAAGCAGGGAACAGATGACAAACACTGTGGAGAACTGTTGTTAGCCGGCACATCTGCCTCAGTGGGGAGGTGGAAAGCAAGAAAACAAACATAGCTGTATGAGTCACGGTGCTCTAGATGAGCAGACCTGAGGAAATGAATCTCTATATACACAGAAAGTGGATTTCTTAGCATAGCTCACCGGCTGAGGTCCAACCAACCGGTCCAGCAGTGGCTGACTACTGAGGGCAAAGTTGAAGAAGCCAGTAGTGAGTGGCTCGGTCCCTGCGGCTGGATATCTCAACTGGTCTTCAGAATTCCAAAAAAAGAGGCTCTGATGCCAGGAAAAAATGAACTCGCTAACCAGAGGTAGGGCAAGCAGACAAAGAGAAAGAGCTACCACCTTCGGTGTTCTTTTTATATGTAGGCTGCCACCAGAAGCTGTGGCCTAGATTAGAGGTGGATCTTAGCACCTCAAACGATTCAAATTAAAGAAGGGCTTTTCCCACTTCAAAAGCTATAATTAAGAAACCCCCCCCACACACACTACCCAACTCTGGGTTTTATTCTATTCCGTATGCAGTCAGGTTGACTACCAGGAGCAGCCATCACAGCAGCTGAGACAGAAGAGCTGAGGAGGATTTTCCTTCTGTGGCAGGAGAGGAGAACATGGGAATTGTGTCCAAAAACAATGATTTTCTTCCACACAGGAAGCACTGGGCCTTGGCTCAGGGAGTCTGGATGGGACATACAGGTGTCCCTATCCTAAGCTAAGTTAAAGCCTCTTCTGAATGTCGTCACAGTGTGAAAGCAGAGATATTCAGGAGCATTCTTGGCTTGGAGTCATGCAGAAACAGATGTAAATTATAAGGCTGATGGACAGAAACGCCTCTGGGATGTTCATCATGTACCACAAGGTCTTAGCTGAAAGTCAACCCTGTCAATCATGATGTATGTGACCTAACAGATAGATGTGTCAGTGCCACAATTCTCACATATACAAAGGACAGAGAACACAAACTCAGTAAACATCAAAGGAAAGTCTCCTATCAGGACTGTGGACACTGCAGGTAGAGGAACAGCTTGGCTGGTGTATTCTAACCCTACAGAAGGCTGCTTTAGCCTCTCAGCAGGCTGGCTCAGAGGAAGGCCATGCAGGACCAGGAGTTAATGTTCGCTAACCCTGACTATGGTCTGTCTCAAGGCTGTGACATCACTGTATAGGATTCTATATTTTAAGCTTTATTTTTAATTTTTATATGTGAGTGTTTGCCTGCATGTGACTGTGTCCATACCAGCAGAGGCCAGAAGAAGGCAGGAGATGCCCGGGCCTGGAGTTCCGGCAAACGGTTAGCTTCCGTGCTGCTTCTGGGGATGGAACCTGGGTCCTCAGTGACCACACCCACTGTTCTCAGCTGCTATTTCTCTAGCCCTCTTTGTTTGTTTTGTTGTTGCGTTTTTTTTTCCAAGATAGGGGTTCTCTATGTAGCCTTGGCTGTCCTGAACTAGCTTTGTAATTAAGACCACCTGTTGTTAAGCAACAAAAGACACTCCTCAGGCCCTGCTTTGGCAGCAGGAAGACTAGAGAACTCAGGTGGTTTAGTTAGTAAGACACTGAGCCTTAAGTCTAGAGGTCTGGGGTTAAAACCCAAGTAGAATTCCTTGTTCTGACCCTAAACATATTGTTTATGTATAAAGAGAAACCTTAGTTGACAGACTAGCCCCAATCATTAACCCTATATTCACCTGACTCAGTTTTTCCAGCCCTGGACACTAACGGGTTTTCAAAAGACCTCTCCTGCTCAACTCTGAGCTTTATTATTTTTGATGTTACAGCTTTTCATTTCCTGTGGAAATACAAACAAATCAAGGTCTCCAACACAAAACATTCACGGTCTTCCATTCTGGTTTTAACATACCTTATAGTGTATAGGCTGATTTAATCCAGGGTTTTGTTTTGTTGTTTTTTCTATAACTCAGATTCTCTCAGCTGTTGTGGCTCCTTTCTCATTAAAGGTCAGAAAATTTAAAGTTAACAGAGCACTATTTAGTCTGTCCCTTGGGTCTTTATTCTTCCTTTTTGTTTTATAAGCATTTCTTTTAAGGTGCAATTAGATCTTTACAGGACGACAGCTTGTCCTGTAAGATTGTGTGGTATACCTGTAAAAAAAAGCAGTCTTTAAGCAATGCTGTAGGTAATAAAGGTAAAGGAATTAGAGGCTGTAACGGTTCATTGGTTGGATTACTCAGTTCATGGTCCTCCATTTCCCTGATGCCTTTCTTTATAACAAATACAGGAAAATCCATGGTCTGGTCGACTCTTCTCCATGCTGCTCCTCCAGCTGCTGCTCAAGGGCCTGTAATTTTTCTTTTGGCGCGGGCTATTGTTCCACACACACAGGCTTGTTAGTCAACCATTTTAAGGGTAGGGCCATTTGTATCATTTCAGCAGTGCCCCTCCCCCGATAAATTTGAAAACTCAAGCCCTGTGGTGTCCTGTTTTTATACCACCTGCACTGTCTGTGCTTGTTCTGGATGACATTTTTCAAAAGCTTCCCCGAAGCATCTTTCACTTAGCCCCTTACTTTAGGGATTGTTTTGTGGACTGAAGGAATGTTAATTGGCACAATTCACTGCTGAAGTAGATCTCATCCCCATACATTTATGCCTATGTCAGCCACATAGACGTTAACTTTCCTGATTGACCTTCTGGTCTCACACATGGAAGCCATCACACAGTTTGTTTTATCTAAGATAACTTTCTAATTCCCAGAAAATGGGTATAAACCATTTTCAAGTGGCCATTCTGAATTCCAAGATTTTTATGAAATATTACATTAGCTCCTGTATCCACTAAACCTTCTATTTCAGTGTGATTTACTTGAAACTTTAATTTTGGCCTCTGATCATTCACAACTGTTGACCAGAACACATTTTTCTGTACTTCCAAACCCTCTTGTTCTTCCTACTGAGAAGGACTTTGCCTTGATGTAAGGAAACAGTAACAACTGAGCAGTCTTATCACCTGTGTTAAATCACATCTCTCTTTTTACATAAGCTATTATTTTAATTTCTCTTTTGAAATATTCATCTGTAATTTCTGGATGCACAATGAATCCTTTGGAAATTAAACTGCTCTTTCCCAAGACCGTTCCTACTGTCCCTGAAGGCAAAGGACCCTAAACTCTAGTAGATACTTTATAGCATTAAATTTTTAGGGATAGTGTAAGATGTTTATCTATAGTCGAGGGCAGCTCTGCTTAGAGTACAATGCTTTAGATCTGCGATACTTAATTGAGTTTTTTTCTGTTTGCTTCTTATTTTCTGCCTGACGGGAGGCAAACGGCTCATACTTTTGCTGCAGTGCCTTGAGCTACCCACCCCCCAATGTTTCATTTCCCAAAGGCAAGACATTGCCTTGGATCTCTCTCTCTTGAACCTTACACCCGCTGGTCCGACGGCAGACCTTGCCACATCGCCTGTACACCCCTGGAAGCGTAGACCCTTTTGGCTTGTATTTAGAAAAACAGTTTTGTTAGAGAGATCTTGTTCACAATTTTGCTTCAAATGTCCATATTTCCCACAAGGCACTGTGCCTTTGATATCTGAAACCTTTAGTGTCTTGGTAACTATCTCTTGGCAAATGATATTTTCCACAGTTTGAGGTCGAAAACCTTTAGCTAGCTATAGCTTTCCCAGTTACTGTGGCATTATACATGCTACAATCA
This sequence comes from Acomys minous, assembly GCF_964271855.1. Lineage (NCBI taxonomy): Eukaryota > Metazoa > Chordata > Mammalia > Rodentia > Muridae > Acomys > Acomys minous. The sequence goes on along the minus strand of NC_140493.1, from coordinate 113,437,245 downwards.
CTATCGGTCGCTTGTCTGCCTCCCTGATTTACTCTTCCATAGGTGCTAGTTTCACCTTTCAGGTGTGCGGTGGAGATAAACATGTTTTTGCTTAGATCCCGAGCATGGGATGGGTATTGGATGGAAACATGCTTCTGTTTAGATCCCAATTGTGGGCTAGGGAACAGACTTGTGAGAGAGCAGGAGATGTTTATCCACTTAGAAGTCTAACCACCTCGTGGGCGGCAGGGGGGGGGGAGGGGGGCTTTGTTTTTGCCAGCTGAAAAACATCCTCCTACAGACTCTCTGAGATGAGACATATATAGGAGCCCAAAATAGGAGGCTGGGCTTTTTTGGGTCTTGGTATTGTTTGGCTGTTCACCGCTCCACTTCAAGGTGCTCCTAGAGAGAACAGCTCCAGGGAAGGCTTCAAGGCTCTGGGTTCCAGTTGCTCCAGGTTCCAGCAGCAACTTTGGTGGAATTGCTGGTCTGCTGAAATCCTGCTCACTACACCAGGAGAATCGTTCCCAGGAACTGATGCCCAGAAGGTTGCACTCTTGTCTTCCTTAATCTCCTTTCCCTCCTGTTTAGGGTAGTCGGGTTGTAAGGGGGTACATTCACTTAGTAAGTTCATAATAAAGTGTAAATGTTAAGGAAACTGAGCCTAAATGGTGTCTTCAAGTTGAACCTTGCCAGGGACCAAACGGCCCGTGGCCGACCCCCACCCATTCAGCATCTGCAGCAAACATCCTGCTGGGCCACTCATTAGGCATGCAAGGCATCCGGCTTAGCCCTGAGAAGAGAGCAGTCCGATCCTGAGATAACCACAGAGACATCCTGCTTTGCCTCAACCAGGAAAACCCCTCCCCCTGCAGATGTTCCCGGGGCTCAACCCCAGAAGATTCTGTACTTTTCCATTTACCCTCCTCGCTTACCTCCGCCCTCCCTAAAGCAGGTTTTAAAAAGCCTGCCCTTACCTCCAATAAACGGCTCTTGACAAGCTACGGTTTCCCTGAGCCCTGCGTCTCTCTCGCCCATTTCTTTATCCACAGGTTGCGACCCCCCCTCGGCCCCCCAATAACTCGACCAGCTGGACTGGTCAGAACCTGATCCTGTATATCAGCTTAGTGACTTTGCCTATCAACTAGTCCCTCACTATATTAATTCCCCTCACACTATTGCACTGTTCTAAATCCCTGGCTTCTTCCCACTACCATGACCACCATTGCATTTGAAGACCATCCCCTAGTCTTGAGGAATAAGCCTATTTTGAGTAGCCCAATTATTTAGAGTTTATTTCACATAGGGTGATGAGTGTATACCATAAGACATCACTGCCTCTTAAAATGCCTTAGGTCTGTAATTTCTATAGGATGCCATCCTATTTCATCATAACCTTGTGGATTATCCGCATTAGCAGGCACATGCTGTATAACTTGCTGGGAATGCTGTTGGTTTTGTGACCCAGGTCTGCCTGTCCTCATGCAGTGCTGTGGATTTAGCCCTGTCTCCTGAAAAGGGCTGTCTTGTCTGACCATGCTCCCGCTTTTCCATTTCTTTGACTTGACACCATTCCTGCTCCTCTTTCAGCCTGGAGGAAACCCCCTCTCTGGCTTAGTCATTGGAACGAACCCATTTATTCTCCTATTTCTTGATGTTTTTCTTCCATTTTTCGATTCCCAAGCTTCTCTAATTCTATCAGCACTTTCCCCAGTTGCTCACCCAGTGCTCCATAAACAAAATATCCCAAAATGAGAAAAAAGAGAACAAACAAAAGTGCCACTGCAAACCATGGGAAGCATGTCCTAACAACAGCCTCAGCAAATTCCATGTCAGCTTTCTGAAACAAAGTATTACCCATCCTTCTCCTGACTTTTGCTCTATTGTATTTGAAACCATGCCTCCCACTCTGCCTAGTCACACTGGTGGCATTTGTAATGTTTTCCCCCTACAAACAGCCTGCCCCACATTGGGCACCAACTGCAGCTTTATTTTTCCTCTTAGCTACTTTCTGTGGGCTCTTCATGGGTTCTTATCCTAACTGCCTCCTAACAATACCATCCCTGGCTCAGCTCGGCTTCTTGTCCCCAGTTGTCTTCTCTGCCCTGACGCTTCTGTCTCCTGGAACCTCCTACCCTTCTATCAGCCTCTGCTCGATTTTTAAAATATCCTCTTCTGTTCCAAGAATTCCAAAAGGCAACAGACCCTGAAGAGCATCGGGTCTTTTAAAGAGACAGGCACACAAAATAAATCATGCCACATGACTTCCATTCGTGCTATACTGTAAGCTATAAACTGAAATAAACTCTTTCCTTCCAAAGTTGATGTTGACCATGGTCTTTATTGTAGCACTTAAAAAAAAAAAAACTAAGACTTATTATAAACAATACTATGAGGATAACACTTTCCTTAATTTGGTAAAGAAATTTTAATTTTTCTCAGAATACAGTAAAGAACAATGTAATATGGGACTTCCAAATCAGGAACTGTCTTTAAAGTAGATTCACTATTTTTAACACTTTATATCTGTTTCAGTTTCATATTAATAATTTCTATTTTATTAGTGTATACTAATTGGACAAACTAATGGGTTTCAATGAGACATTTTCATACATGTATACAATGTACTTTATGTCCCACTTTACCCTCCCTTCCCACTCACCCCTATGCCTGGTTCTTTTTATCTTATAATCTTCTAATTTATCTTTTTATTTTCTAATTCCATCTCTTTTTCTATTGACTAAATCTTAATTAGTGCATTTTGTAATCAGACTGGATTCAGGCCATCAGGAATTATATAACTAGTTAGGATTATTACTGTGCATTCAAATACACTTTCAGAAAAAAGTTAAGAATACTGGAATAAAAACTAGGCCATGAGCAGCCCCAAAAAACATAACAAGAAACATAATTTTAAAAAATGTCCTGAAGATGTAAGCTTTAGCTGCAGATAAAACACACACTCCTATGATTGTTGAAATTGCACTTTGCAGCACTGGATAGCCTAGCAAATATAACGCCTCAATTAACTTTTTGTTTACTGAGGGCTCAGAACTGGAAACAAATGCATAAGAGATGTGTGCAGAAAAATCAAAAGAAAACCCTATACAAATAACAAGATTAATCATGGAGATGGAGTCAAGGTTAACATTCCAGAATGCCATGAAGCCTGTCACCCCCACAATCACAGATGCAATAGCAAACGTCACCCACAGGGAGCACACTGGGTGAGGGATCAACAACAAGGAGACGATGAGCATAGCTGATGATGCGATCATGACGTTTCGAACAGTGTTTTCTATTATTGCAGCATACTGATCAAAATATATGAATGCCTGGTTATACACCATCAGGGGGACTTCACAATTTTCAGCTATGCCTCGTAACTCTAGTAACATTTTCTTCTTATTGCTTGAGGATGAAACATCTACAACCTGGATAAAGCCTCGGGAAGAAGTGATTTCATTTGATAAGGAAACATTAAGATCATATGTAAAAATGGGGGAAAATCTTAAAAAGCCTGCAATATTGTCTATAAACGTATTTTTGTCATTAATATCCTTTCCAATGTTATTCATGTATTGAATATATGCTGCCAACCAAAACTCTGTGAGATTTCTATCTACAAACGTATTTTCTTCAAATTTTATCATACATTTGTCCAGTTTCTGTCTTATGTCATCATCCCAGTAGTTAACACTTTCCGTAACAATGACCATAACCCTCGGACCATAATCCGAAAAATGATCTTCCTCAACATTAAAATAGGGTCTGATGTAGGAGTCGTCACTGGCCAGGTTCCGAAGGTCTAAGCCCTCCTGCACTTGGAAGCAGCCGTACACACTGCTTGAGATGTACAGGATGTATATCAGCACCACGACGCGCTTGGCCTTGCTGGATGTGAGGAAAGGGCCGAAGCAGTCTCTAAAGAACAGATTCATAGGGTGTTTGTCTTCTCCATGCTCGTCTGGGAAGGAACCAAACGGGAAGCAGCAGGACTTTTTGAATGAGGAGTACTTTCGGTCTGGCTTCTTCAGCCAGCGGAAGCATGCAATTTCTCTCTTACCATCCAGAGCCATAATTGCTCCAAAACAGGTGATACTATAAAAATAGCAAAAGAGCAGGGTTGTTCCTGTATAGATGCAAAAATACTGCACAGATCTAAAAGAGCTGGTGATTCCTGTATAGAAAGCAAGGACATTGGTGATGGTGGTGATTGTTATGGACACTGCCACCTTTGAGTATGAGCTGGAGAGCCGTTGTTTTGTTCTGTCCCTGAGGCTGGTCTTCTGCCAGGCAGAAATCATGATAAACATGTCATCAACCCCAACACCTGCAACAAAAGAACACATATTCAAATATATTGGTCATGCCTATTAAACATTAAAATAACCAAGCATTTTCTATTGCTTGTCTTGTGAATCTCTGCTTAAACACTGTTTTCTTAGGCTGTCTCTGAGTTTGTAACAGAATCTGTCACTCTTCCTCTGTAGTAAATCTTAGCTCTGTACAGACTATGGTGCTTGTGCACTGCATGCTCTCTCCTGCTGACCCAGGGCATCTTCATGATAAAATGAGGGCACCAGTTGCACACTAGTTGCACACCAGTGGAAGCAGTGTCAGCAATCTATCTTTGATCCCATGAGTCATTTCAACTAATCTACAAACACATCTAGCAAACATTCTGTGACTTGAAATGCAAATTGGCAAGTGTGTTTACAGGTATAAGGCCACCCAGTGCCTGTACTATAGTGCCTGCTCTATACAAACACACCCAGGCACACACACAAATCTAATGTCCCTGCTCATCTCTATTTGTCATTTAGCACGTGGCGGCCACAGTGTTTCATTGGTCCTGAGATGAGAGAGGTGTTTTGTCCATACACCTTCACTTGTGAACGTTCATGGCAATGAGTCATCTGGTTCAAGTTCTCTGGCTTCTGTGACACCATCAATACTGGATCCATTTAGGGCCTCCTCCCAGCTATCCTGTTGTTGCCCTGCGTCATGGAGAGCCTGCAGCTTTGGATCAGTAGGACTGGCCCCTTCACATGTCCCAACTATTTGCAGATGGATCTGGGTCTGGGTGGCAGCTGAGCTGGGCAGGTGCTGGACCTCCTTACTGCACCACCGAGGTGAGTTCTCCAGCACTGCTCCAGAAAGGTCACCCAATGCAGCCATCAGCAGAGGCAGGGTCAGCTCTCCTGCTCTCATCCCCTTGTTCCACTGTGCTGCTCTGTTAAGGCACAGGACCTATTCCCCCAAATGCTGCAGCCTGCCAGGGCATGGGTCCGCTCTCCTGCTCTCACACCCTCAGGGCTGGCTTATCCGTGCCTTTGCTATCAGGGCGTGCTCCACTGTGTTGCCCTGGTGAGGTGCAGGGCCCACTCTCCCAAGTGCTACAGCCAGTAAGGGAGCAAGGGGCAAGGAGCAGGGAGCAGGGCTAGCTCTTCCACTCATGCTAGGCCAGCTCTCCAAACTACCACAGGTGGCCAGCGGGAAAGCAATCCCTCCCTCTTTGCCACCCCTGCTAGTGCCACCTCACAGCAGATGAGCAGCAGGGCCACCTCTCCTGTGCTATTGCCCTCAGGACTAGCTCAGCTGTGTCCTTGGCACTAGGGCCAGCTCTATTGTGCTGCTCAGGTGATATTCAGGGTCTGCTCTCCCAAGTGCTGCAGCTGGTAAGGGACAGAGGTAACTATCCCATGCTTATGACCCTGTGAGTAGCTTTCCCAAGTGCCACAGGTTGCCAGGGGTAGGGGTGAGGTTGAGGAGGGAATCACCTCACCCTACAGCAGACTTGTGGTAGGATCAGTTCTTCCACACTCACACTCCTGGGGCCAGCTCATCCACACCCCTGCTACCAGGGTTGATTTTTTTTCTTTTTCGTTTTTTGGTTTTGATTTGATTTTTGTGTGTTCTAGGCATAAGTCAGCTTTGCACACCAGGCCAGGCATCAAGCTAGGACAAACAAGGACTGCCATCTGCTCTACCCTGACTGATAAAAGAGCAACACCAACAACAAGGTGTCTCTTTCCCCATTGCCAGGGGGGATTATCTTATTTTGTAATGAACATTTTTCATTTAATTTATCTTACTTGTTGATTTTAAAAGGCTAAATATGGCTTTGATATTTTAATATATTTGATTTCACAAATGCCATATTGACATGGGATAAGGTTGCTTTCTGTAATTTCTTATTCTAAAACACACCAAAATAAACAATTTATTCTACTTATCAATTACATTTACCAGATAAATATAATAAAAGTGAAATTGTTTGTCTATAGTTCTCCCTTTTAAAGTTGCTACAAGCTTGGGGAATGCAAACCATTTATACTTTTCCTAAAGCAGAATCTTGGAGTGCTCACACAATATTTACACACAACATTCCAAAATGATCTCACTAGTACTGGTTAATCTAGGGAAAAAACATTTTTTCCTTCTGATTAATGTGTATAACTTGATAGAATTTTTTTGTATTTTCAAGGACTCCAATTTTGATTTCTATGTGAACTAGTGCCCATATAGTTTTTAAACTGATGATAATTTGTTCTTTCTGTTGTTTGAACCACATAAACAAAATGCATTCCCTAATGCGCTCAACATATCTTCAGTCTCTAATTTGTTTTACTCACCAAGAATAAGAAATGGTGAATTTGCAACTATGATCACAAATGGGACCCCGATGTGCAGCATCAGGCCAAAGCCACTCACCACGGACATGGCAACAGAAAACACTCCACAGACTGCAACCCACATTTTGTTTCTTACACAGTCTAATCTGTAAATTTAGAGGGGGGAAAAATAACTTGTGATGGTGGCTTCCATATTGAAATCTTACCAGCTGGTAGTTGACTTAGATACCTACGCAGAAGCCTCTGGGCTAATAATTTCCACATCTGTCTTCTGGAGACCTTAAACTAACAGACACCATTACACTAACAACTCACAAAAAAATAGAGGGGACAACAAGGTTGGGAATCCGTAAACATTCTTGAGTGATTCTTACGTATTTGAGCACGAGCCCGCTGACAGAATAGAAATTTGCTAAGCACTAAAAATGATTAACTCTACTCTCATTTTCAGAAGGGCATGGATGAAACACAGAGTGTAGTAGGTGGTAGCCTGGTTCATCTTATGTTGTTATGGCAAAATACTTAAGGCTGGTCACTTTATAAAATAAAAAGCATTTACTTAGTTCACAATTCTGAAGGCCCAATAGGATGAGGCAGCATCTTTAAAAGGTCTCCTGTCACTGTGTTATAACATGGTACATGTCATTACGGTGGAACGCATACGAGAAAGAGAAAGCAACAGAAAATGTTGGCAAACAGAGTTAGGTTCCAGGCTTGCTGTTGCCATAACGACTTTCTGTTACAGGAAACAACAGGGGGTCCCATGAGAACCATGCCAGTGCCTTCTGAGGTCAGCGCCCCGTGACCTGTCACTTTGCATAGATCCTCTTCTTAAAGATATCTCCTAAAACCACAAAACTGAAAACAAAGTTCCCAACACAGGAGTCAGGACTCAAACCACAGCCAGGGGCAACCGTGTTTGAAATGGAGCACATACCCAGCTCTCTGTCCACCCAACCCTGACTTCAGCCAGGCATAACCACAGCATGAAATAGTCTGAGTGCTGTGACTAAAAGTATAGAAACACTGTTTTAAATAATTTTCATGATTCTTATCTACTTAATGATGTAGGCTTTATACAGAGGTTGATAATTTGAAAAAAAGAAAGAAAGCAACCGGAACACAACACATTTTGAATGACCAGCCCTTGCCCTTGTCAGGACACAGGACGCAAGATAAATACATGTCTGTGATACTGCACGTTACCACCCCACCGGCCGCAGCACACTTATTACATTTTAACATTTCTTTTCTTCTGTGTGCGTGTTCATTTTGCCTGCATATATGTATGTGCATAACATTTATGCCTAGCCCCACAGAAGTCAGCAGAGGGTTTTACTACACACCACCCAGTGAGTACTGGGACCTGAGTGCGTTCTTTCTCAAACCATCTCTCTGTCCCCAGTAGTACATCATTAACTCTTGGCAATACACTCCGGGTTTTAGACTTTACTTACTAGAAATCACTTCAGAACAATGACTGATACCCATACTTACAAATACACCACAGGGGAAAGAAAACAGGGCTCTAGATGTGAGGACAATGACAGAAGGAAAGATTACATTCAAACAGGTAAAGATCTCTCCACTGTCCTCCTTCCAGGAAGGAGGAGGCAGCTCCAGAGACTCTGGGAAAGCAAAACCTTGCAAGATTCTCATAGACCTGCTAGGAGAGCAGACTGGTAGCCACGCCACAGAAAGACCCCCAGTCTCCCCAGCTGTGCAGAGAGCTTGATGGATGCGGCTTCTGTGAGTCATCACACATAGTAAGTTGTGCTTTCTGATGCTGCAGCTGCTCCTGCAAGTGCCCTTTACCCACACTCCTTTTAGTAACCCCATTTTTAAACACCCACCATTCAGCACATTGATCTCTGTTGCAATCATTACTTTGGTCTGTTGTGAGCTCCTTTTCTGGGGTGAATAGATTGTGTGTGTGTGTGTGTGTGTGTGTGTGTGTGTGTGTGTGTTGTTTTCCCAAGAAAACAGCCACAAATGTTTCAGTTAATAACGTGGTTTGGGGCAGTATAAAATGCATAATCAACAGGGCTCCAGGAGATTAAACAGGCCTGGAACCATGTCACCTAATGAATGTGTAGGTAAATATGAAGGAAAATGGAAAATGCCATAAAATAATCTTCAAGAAAACTCATAGTGAAGGGCTCAGTAGCTTTTCAGAGCTCAAAAAACTCCTTAAAAGGGGGATGGAGAAATGTCTCAGCAATTAAGAGCACTGGCTGCTCTTCCAAGGGTCCAGGGTTTGGTTTCAGGCACCCACATAGGTGATCCACCCCCATAATCTGTCCTCATTGGGCACAAGGAATGTATAAAGCACGTTGGTATACATGCAGCAAAACACCCATATACAAGAAATATTATTTAAAAGAAAAGATTAGATTAAAAAACATAAAACCTAAAACTAAAGTTTTTGAGATAGAATAACAAGCAAACCAGCAACTAGAAAAAAGAAACTAAGCAAACATGTTTGGACCCATACTGACAACTGAACTTTGCACTATTGCCCACATAGTACTAGTTTGAAGACAAGAAAAATGCAAGACTGAGAAAGTCATTGATTCTTCCTCCACAGTAGCAAAGAGCCACCGAGGCCAAGCAATGTGCGCCACAGTCAGAGTCCATGAAAGGCCAATGTGTGAAGCTGTGAAGGTGAAGACTAGATTGTGGTTGATGCCTCAAGACATTGGAGGTGTCAAAACTGACATGTATCAGGGACAACTGCATACAGGAAGAGAGAGAGAGAGAGAGAGAGAGAGAGAGAGAGAGAGAGAGAGAGAGAGAGAGAGAGAGAGACTGACTCTGACTCTGCAGGAATGGCAGAGGTATCTAAGCCATTGAGCCTGAAGTCCCAGCTTCCTGACTGTCCCAGCTGAGACATTTCGTGTTTGCCATGTTGGCTCCCACCTTGCTTCCCTCTAATATTTCCACACTATGCACCCACGCCTCTCCTAAGGGGAGGAATGTGTATTCAGGTCAATTTTATAAGAGAAATCATGTTTGTTTGTTTTTTTAAACAGGCAATCAGAGTTAAGAAATTGACTTGAGTCTCAGAAGAGGCTTTGGACTTTTGAACAGTGCTAAAAGTTAAAACTATTGGGACTTTTAAAAAGATTTATACTTTTATGTGTATATGATGTCTTGTAAATTTGTGGTGGTGAGAAAGAAGGGTCAGGCCAACTAGAACTGGGTCTACAGGCAGTTGTTGGCCACCATGTGGGGTGCTAGGAACTGAACTCAGGTATTCTGCAAGAGCAACATGTACTCAACTGCTAAGCCATTTGTTTGGTCACTACTGTGGGAACTTTCATGTTAGACTAAACACATTTTGCATCATAAAATGGCCATGAACCTATGGGGACAGGAAGGGTTAGTTTGGATGAGAAATGTCCCCCGTGGGCTTATGTATTTGAATACTTGGTTCTCGGGTCCCTCAGCACTTGGTACGGTTTGAGGAAACTATGGTAAAGATAGTACATCACTGAGAACCAGCTTTGAGGGAACACAGCCACACCCCATTTCCTGTTGTCTTTGTTTCCTATGTGTGGATGAAATGTGATCAGTCAGCTCCATGCTTCATAGTGAACTGTATCCCTCAAGAAACAGAAGCCAACATGAACTCTTTCTTAAGTTTCTTCTAGTCAGGGTTTCTATCACAGTGACATAAAAGTAACTAATACAACACTGTAACTTAGGGAATGAAATGACAAAACAATTATACGGCAATAGATACAAATCTTAAAAAAAAAGTCAGTAATTTTAAATCTGTAAAACTAGGAAAGAAAACCAAAGCTGACAAATGTCTTAGTCTGTTCTGCTTTCTACAACAACATGCCTTAGACCAAGCAACCTACAGAGCAGAAAGAATAGGGTCCTTCAGGGGTAGGAAGCTTGGGTGTCTAGAGAGTAATGAAAATAGAGCATCTGCTAACAATGATGGGAAAAACTTGGGAAGCAGATAGTTGTAATGGATAACTAGTACGGTATAATTAACACTTAAAATGCAATATTTTAAACTATGTATGTTTTATCATAATATATTAAAGAGTAAGAATTAGTGAAAGTTTTACCTGAAGCATGATACAACTGAAAACAATATGATTAAAATATAGGCCAAGTGGAACAGAGGGATCACAGTCTTGGAGGTTGCCTCAAACTCCAACTGTCTGGAAAGGGATGTAAAGTAGACCACCTGAAACAAAAAGCATGCCCAGAAAATAAATTCACAGTCCAGAGTCTGTCAAAAGTAACAAACACTACTGGACACATCAGCTTGTTGATGGGCACACTGTAAAATGTGAAAGATTGGCTTCTTCATATAAAATCTGCAATGTACTTTCCAAAGTTTCCTTCAAAATGTAAAGTTTAATCATTTCTCTTCCTTTTTGGCTAAGATCAAGTGAAAAACCTAGCCGTAAGTCTAAACAAACCAAAACTGAGTTTTATGTACAACTATGAAACCTTATCCTCATTAACAACTGTGGAAAATTGTGGTATTTTCCAGATCTTATTAGATTGCCATCTTTTTTAAAAAATTAAAAAAAAAAGATTTATTTATTATGTATACAGTGCTCTGCCTGCATGTACATCTGTAGGCCAGAAGAGGACACCAGATTACATCTTAGATGTTTGTGAGTCACCATGCGGTTGCTGGGAATTCAACTCAGGACCTCTGAAAGAGCAGCCAGCGCACTTAACCTCTGAGCCACCTCTCTGGTCACAGATTGCTATCTTTTCATATTTTAATTGCATTAGTAGCACTTTATGAAACACTTGGCTTTCCAATAAGCATCCACTTTCACTAGGGTTATATAGTGGAATTGCTGGCTCAGAAAGTTATCAGACAACATGTACTTCAACACTAAGCCTTATCTATAACAGCCCTAAAAAAGGCTGACCTAGTTGTCTTCTAAAATAGCATAACAGAACTTGAAATTTTTAATTCCACTTGGCACAAACAGGCTTTGGTGACTCCTAGGAACAAGAGAAGGCTCACTAAAAGAAATAATTTTAAGTGACTTAATTAGAATACCAAACCCCACACCAAGTCACCACCAACTGTGAAAACCAGCCTCTGTAGTAAATGGACTGATACAGGATTTGTGTATAGACCAGAATAGTGCCCATGCTTTATGACCTATAGCGTCATCAGTCCAAGTTGCAATGGGTTTTCACTCTAAGCGCAGTAGAGCACACCCTGCTTTATAGTTCAAGGCCCACTTCGTCTCCAAACCCCCCACCTTTATTGGCCTCCCTTGCAAACCCCAACCTCCAGAGTACCTTTATCGTTTTTAGAGCCAGATCGCTCTTCATGTCGTTAAAATGGTCAAGAAAGTGAGTCAGCCATGCCTTGCTACGCTCACTGTCCTCGGGGTCCTCGGTTTTGAGGTAGTACAGCAGCCTCATTGCTCGGGACTCCAAAAGTTGTTGACTTCTTTCCATCGCTTGACCCAAGACGTTTCCTCCAAAGAAGCCCGCCAAGTAGATGAGGTGGCTGGACAAGTTGTGGATGGGAAAAGTGATGTTCGACAGGTCCACCGAAGACGAGTTAATTTGCCAAGTATACAGCAGAGGGTTCGGTGGCACGCACAGCGTCTTGTACTTCGCGCACACTTCTGTGTACCGAATCTGTGTTCCGTTTTCGAAGACTACCTTCAGCGCCTGCACCGCTTGGTCCAGCTTGCTCACCTCCTCGAATACTTCCTGCTCCAGCAGTGAGTCGGCGTTGGACACCACCAAGATGGACGCGAAGTTGGCTTCAGAGCTGGTCCTGGAGGCGGAGAAGCGGTAGGTGTCGTTAGTGCTGAAGTGGCCCTGCACGAAGCGACGCTCGGCCTTGGCCGGGCTGCCAATTGGTGTGTACTGCTCCTCCAAGTTCTCTTTTTCCTTGGGTAGGAAGATGAGGCCGGTGCCCAGCGCGGCCGTCAGCAGCGCAGGCCCGAGCAGGAACAGCCAGGGGTGCGTGCCCACCGCGGCGCCGAGGCGCTGGAAGTGGCGGGACAGCGGCGCCTCCAAGCAGTCGGTGTGGCAGCGACGTGGCGGAGGGGCCTCCTGACCCAGCGGCGGCAAGCGCTCCAGAGGCGGCCCGGTGGTCCAGCGATGGCCCGCCTCGGCAGGTGGCATCGCCTCCAGCCGGCCTTCCGAGATGGCCTCCCGCTGCACCGCCTCTCTGGGCACCACCTTGGAGGAGATCATGTCGCCTATGGCTGTTCACAAAAGCTACTGCGGAGCTGCTTTCACCTCAACGGTCCAGGACCCCGGGGACCGTTGGTGCTCAGGTTCCCGGATGCTGGAGGCAACGGTTGGGAGCGCGTGTCCAAGGCGATCTTCCCGCCCGCCCGTCCGGGTGTGTTCCAGGGTGGGGGTTAGTACCATTCTCCACCCCTCCATCCCTGTACTTACCAAAGCCCTCAGTAGGAGCCTAAGCGGAACCCTTCCAGTTTGGTGGCTTAGTGGCTGGGACAACTTCACACTTACTTGTCATGCGTTAGCTTCTCTTCCCTACTAGACTGCCAGAGTGAGAATTGTATCTAGTTTTGTTAACAAACTTAAATGCCAACCAAAGGAAAGTAGGAGTTTCTTAGAGGAAAGTCTGCTTATACTAATTATAAACTTATCTAATGTTTACACCGTTCCCAAACTAAACAAAATTTTACCAAGACAGTTTATAACCAAGTTAAAAAGCCTGCAACAAGATAACGTTTAATGGAAGTTGGTTAAGATCACTCAACAAAGTTTCCCCTAAATTTGTTGTATCTTTGTGTGCTTTGCAGGGTTCTGTGAAACAGAACCAATTGCTTTCACCACAGCAGAAGATAGAGTCTTTGGTCATTTGCTGAGTTACTGTGCCCATCCTGGAACTGTGGTATGTAACTGTGTGAATTTCCAATGTTTATTAAGCCCCATAAAGGAAAGGCCTAAACAGATAAATGAGTCTGCCCCCCCCTCCCTTTTATCAGATCAATGAGTATTAGGATTACTTACAGGAGCAGGGGCACCCACAGACAGCTGCACCTTCAGTCATAAAGTCAGCCCTTGCCTACCTTACACGAGGAAAGGGTAGAATGGGGGTTGGAATACCAGGGGAGATTCAGGGGACGGTCTTGTGAACTTCTCTCAGAGAGATTCTGTTAACAGCCCAGTTCCTACAGGCCAAGCTATCTGCTGCATATTTCTGTTGCTTTTGTTGCCGTAACTGCAGGCTGAGGTGTCCTGTGGGTTACCACAGCCATTTTGCCACATGTCAGCAGTTGGTCAACAATTGCAGCTGAAGCCACATGGACCAGTCTGCACTAGTAGCCCTAACTCTTCAGGAGATTGGAACATAGATATTGTAAGTTCAAGACCAGTCTGGACAATGTAGCAGGACCTTGTCTCAAAAAAAAAAATATTGACCCTGAAGAATTGGGCTGTGGCTCAGTGTTGTATTGTTTGCCTAATGTGTACAAGATCCAGGACTTAATCCTCAGCACCACACAAAAAAAATTCAGCTGGAAAAATGCTAATAATACATGGACTAACTGTTGATCTGTTCTGCCAGGTCAGAGATAGAATGAAAGTGATGTTCAGGCAAACACACCTAACAGTAATGTCCAAAGTCAATCAGTACAGAAGAGAAAATGAACACAGTAAGTACAACAGTCCAAACATTAGATAATATCTACGTCATTTAGGGCAGAAATTAAGAAGAAAGCTTTAAGACTTTTTTCCCATTTGTTTCATTTTTAAAAGATCTCTTTTTTAAAGGGAAAAATGTACTTATATGCTATAGCCAGACTAGAAAGACAGAACTTGCTAAAGAGGGATTCCAGTTTAATTCCCGGTGTCATAGAAAAGAAATAGAGATTGTAGAACAAGCAAAGTACGAGCCTTGAGGAACAGAAGACACCATGTGGCCACTTAAAGGAGCATGAGCGAGGAATTACTTACAGGAGCATGACTGGTGTGTGTGTCAGGGGCGGGGTACTTGGAAGAGCATGGACAACTCTAGAGTAGCTATATCACCAGAAAGTACACTTCAGCATCCATGACAATTGGGATGAAAGCTGCATCACTGAAGCTACCTGAACAATTTTCAAGCTGTTTGGCTAACCAGAGCCTCCTCTCCCTAGCAACATACAGGCATATATAAAACATAGGTCTAGTAGACTTCTCCCCTAACTGGACTTAGCTGCATGGACATAATAATCAGAAACGGAGCTTATTCTCCAACACCAGGTGCTCCCTCCTCCACCCTTTGATCTGCATTTCATGGATCGAGTAGCTAAAACAGGAAAACAACTAGAGTCATTCATGTATTCCTCCAAATCTCATGCCCTTAACAAGACTTTCTGTAAAGTGTGTGTTTACCTCCCCTTAAATCTCACAGAGGCTCAGACTCAGTGTTCAACCTTGACAGTAGTTGGGTGACTGCATCTTCGTGGTCACTCTCCTCTGTATCAGCATCTGAGGCATCAGGCAGGTCAGGGCAAGTGTGGCATGTGAACTGAACTTACCTCTGTCCTATAGGTCCCTGGGGTGCTGTCATAGCTGCATTTGTGCCACCTTGTCACTATCTGTGGCCATCTGGTAGGGACAGGGGTCAGTTCTTTGTTGCATGATTATTAATATTTAATACTGATTTATTATTATTTTTTTAACAAATGAGCAGTTACTCTTTATCCAGCTTTATACCCACATAACCATGCAGAGAGACCAGGATCTATTGAATTAGCCTGGAGACCAATGATGCACAATAATTGCTCCATCCTAACCCTCCAGGCTGGAACAGCTCCCTCCCACTCAGACTTCCCACACTATACTTGCTTTTCATTCATCTCCTAGGTCCAGCTCTTTCCTCCTGGTGCTACCTGGTCCTCTGCGTGTGCATCCATCCTGTCCATCCTGCTCTTTCTCCTCCCCTCACTGGCCGGTGCTGTCCCACCCTATTCTCTATTGCTCAGTATTGGCTAGTTGGCTTTTATTGGCAACACAGAGAACAAATGGTGGCATGTTTACACAAACTTGAGACAGGAGATACTTAGAATAAACATCACAATGCAAACATCCTGTAAGGAACCCCATAGGAGACAGTGCCACGCTCCACTCAGATCTGCCCACACCCTAGTACCTCATTGCCTTTATTCATTACTATTTCAGAAATAGCCAAGTTATAAACAACGGAATCTGCCCTATATAAACAGTAAAATGAGAATTCAGAGTGGACAGGCTGGCATCGAGGAAAGAGGTAAAGAAAGTTCCAGAAAGCAGACTTGTGTTAGAAGTAGCCCACCTACAGTAATCTGGTTCTGCCCGGCCACAGATGAATTTCTCTCAACACAAGGGTACTCCCGGCTTATTATCTCTCCTTTCTGTGTTCAGTCTTCTGGGACTGTCCAGACTTTGACTTGAAGTTCCAACGTGAAGGTATGATTTTTGAATATTCTAGAAAGGGGGTTCTTTGTCTAGGATCATTGGAGCACCTTCAGGGTCCTTCAAAAAGTGTGTTTATTTTTTTGAAAGGAAAGTTTTTTTTTCACATTAAACAAATTCTGAAAAGGTTACTGCTATGTGGCTGAAGAAGTTATAGTTTGTGTCAGTTCCTCTGCACAATCACTGGTACCAGCAGAATGAAGAGCAAGACTGAGCTCCGACTCACAGCTACCAGTGTAACTGCAACTTAAATTTTTCTTTTGTTTGGTTGTTGTGTTAGGTGTGGATTGTTTATCCAGCTGTGGTTTTTTTTTTAATTTTTTGTTTTTGTTTTTGTTTTGGGGGGAAAAGATTTGACCTTTCTGAGCAGCTATGTTTGGTGCTCTGAGAGAGGAAACTAGACACAGAGTGTTTATAGAGAGACTTCTGGCTGGGAGATTCTGAGAACCTACCAAATATCCTCAAGATGCTTGCCCCCTGGAACTGTAATCCCGGGGAAGCAAGAGCTCCTGGGAAGTAAACAGTTGAGTCAGGAACCATATTCCTGGGACACCTGCTCCTGTTAGGGTTGTTTTTATATAATTGTGTTTGTTTCTCTTAGTTTCTCTGTTACCCAGATATCACCAAAACAATTGAGACTCTGTGATAGTATTTTAATAAGCTTCACAACACAATCCTGAGCAGTATTAATTCTATTCTTAATCCTCTAAATTAATCTGGCTTCCTCTCAGCGTAAATCCCAAAGATGTGCGCACTTTGTGACTCCCCTTGCTGAGCTCCCTCTCCTGGTCTCTCCAGGACACCTCCCTGTGGCTGAATCCCCTCCTTCCTCCTCTGGCTCCTCCTCCCCTGGCTGGCAGGAAGTCCCGCCCTATTCTCTCCCCTGCTCAGTGATTGTAAGATGCTTTATTAGCATATTAGGGAATGGGGAGCAGAGTTTATACAACTTTGAGTCAGGAAATTCTCAGAACAGGATTGCAACCAGATAAGGGAGGGGCACAGAAATCAGCATTTGAATCACACAATAGCCTTAAGCCTACACACTCTTCCCCTCACCCGTACCAGGCACATAGCAGGAAAAACAAGCTCTTGGGCACAATGACATAGAAGATCCCAAAGCACACATTACAAAATGGTGACACACCTGACTGTGCTGGGATCTAATGGCACTATTTGTGCTAAACAAAGATCTGTCACACTGGGATTTTCAGGTCTTTTAGATCAGAGCAGAGACAAGAATACAGACCTGCCTGCCCGCTAAGATCCTGCAGACTGAGTATGTCACAAGGAGACAAGTGGGGCAGCCAGAGGAAAAGACACACATATTCCTAGGGAGGTACACGATGGCAGAGTTGGTGCTGCCTGATCATGTCTCCCTTCAGCATGTATGGCTATAGATAGTGATATTACCAACACTAACACACAAGAAAGGGGTACAACACGAAGATTCTTCCTGAACTAAGTCTAAAGTTTGGCTCTTGCTTCGCCAAGGCCTGATAAATGAGACCCGTTTGGAAAACCTAACCCAAGATCCTCTGAGACAGGCTTTATTGATGGATTTACTAGGAGATGGAAGGGAAGAAAATGGAGTCTGTGAGGGGTCTGGAGGGGGGCTGCATGTGAAGATATGATTCCTGCAGGCAGCAGAACAGAGATGAGCCTGGGTGAGGGATCTGTCAAGATACTATGATCTCAGGACAGACCCCTCAGTTGGAACACAGGCTTTTGATTCTGGGTACATCAATATCCTACTGACATCCCAGCCACTCTTTTGTTTCTTTTTTTGTTTTTGAGACAGGGTCTCTCTGTGTTAGCCTTGGCTGTCCTGGACTCGCTTTCTGGACCAGGTAGCCACTCTTTGCTTTGTAGATCAGGTAGCTACTCTTACTGAGTCTTTGGTGTTTGTTCATTGTGTGCCAAGAAGTGAGAAGATAAAATGTGATCTTATTTTCTTGGGCACCTTCATTTTGTGAGAAGGCTGGGCTTGCATAACCCTACAGGGAGTGCTTTCTAGTGAGTGAACAAAATGGTCAGGCCTAGAAGGAGAGGTTCCTTACTGAGTGAGGCTGAAGGACAAGGTGCCAAAGAGTCAGCAGGGGCCCCCATTAAAGGCCTCCTGGTGTGATAAAGACTATGGGTTTCTTTAAAAATGAAACAAAGGAAGACTGTCATGACCCAAGTTTCTTTTTAAACTAATTCTTTGGCTACTTGGTGGGCAGGGAAAATGGCAGCAAGACACTGGGAGGCTTCACAAGAGTCTAAGCCAGGTAAGATGCTCAGGGAATGGTATAGGGCTGGGGGCCTGACGAATCAGGGACTTAGAATGTACTGTAGATTTGGAGCCTTAGGAAATGAAGGATGGATGTGAGGCTCAGAAGAAGAGCCCAGTTGAGAAAGACATAAATTAGCCAGGAAGACTGAGGGGTTTACTTTGGGGGGGGGGGGTTTGCTCCGCTTTGGACGTAACACATGTGAGGTTACTTAGACATCCAGGTGGAGAAAGATTAGAACCAGCAAAGGAGTCCATGTTGTTTGGACAGACCTTCTAAGAAGATGATCTTCAAACACCCCAGTGTGCAGAGGTAGAAGAGTGGGGATGTGCAGCACCCAGGGCCACGAGGAACCCTCTGCAGACTAGGCTGGGTTCAGCTCCAAGCACCAGAGCTATAGCTCTTCTGTCTGCTCCTCTCAGCTGATCTCTGCTTCCCACGCCCGAGGGAGGAATGATGGTTCTGTCTCAGGGAGTCAGACCCTGTCACGATCAGGCCCGAGCCTCCTACGTCCCTCTGCCCATCCTCCCTCCCTCTGCCAGACCCCTGCTAACGACCTCCTTGCCACATATTGCCCCCGGCCTGTTCTTCCTCTCCTACGTGTTGGGTCTCTGACTTCATCCCTTGGCTGGCACAACAAGAGAGGCAGGAAAAACTGGCCCAGTTATGATGAGGCACTTTCAGCTTCTGCATTTCAGAGACATTCACTGCCCATCCATCAGGCCTTCCCAGTAGGAAAACTTCAGTACCTGTTCTTTGAGCCTGGCCTGGAATGAAGATAACCCTCCATCTGTTCAAAGCCACATGGGGCCCAAATCATGCAGAGTTAGTACATTTTGTTGTTTTTATTTTTCTTTTAAGAACAAACAAAATATTGTGCTTGGCCAGGGGGGTGGGGGTGGCGATGGCGCACGCCTTTAATCCCAGCACTTGGGAGGCAGAGGCAGGCAGATCGCTGTGAGTTCAAGGCCAGCCTGGTCTACAAAGTGAGTCCAGGACAGCCAAGGCTACACAGAGAGATCCTGTCTCAAAAACAAACAAACAAAACCAAAACCAAAACCAAAACCAAACCAAACAAAATATTGTGCTCATCTATAAAACCATGCATATAGGACACAAACATGTCCCAAATACATCCAAACCTGGCACAGATGTGCTGGGAGCTGTGGCCTGTCAAGGTAGAGCTGAGAGACAATCAGACAATCACAGGCAAAACAACAGAGCCCTTCACTGGCTGTAGAACTTGGAAGAGCAGAACCTGTACCTCAACTGGGCAGCACAGCGAAGCTGGCTCTGGTGGTGTGGGTGCAAGCCAGCCTGAGGTCATAGAGTAGGGGAGCTGTCCCTGCTGGCTGAAGTGCTGGATGAGCTAGCCCTGGAGGTATGGGTGCTGGAGAGCTGACCGACCCGGCTGTCGGTCCAGGGTGCTGTGTGGGTCCACCACAACATCTACCTCATCTGTGAACTACTGGTGTGTGGGGAAGGGCTGGTCCTGCAGGTTCAAAGCAGCAGCATCTCCATGACAAAGGGCAGCAGTAGGATGTCCGAGAGGAGTGTGGGTCCAGCATTGATGGTGTTAGCAGATGCCAACGACTCATTGCAATGAACATTTGCAAGTAAAGATGTGTAGACAAAAGGGTGTGCTGTGGGACACACTGTGACACACTACAGCTTCCATGACAAGATATGTATTACATTTTGTTTTTTGTTTTTTATTTTTGTTTTCAGGGGGAGCTTGCAAGCATGGAGGGTAGATACAAAGGAACAGGGAAATGGGTGGGGTTGAAGTGCATGATGTAAAACTCACAAAGAATCAATAAAAAAAATTTTAAATAATGAAAGCCCCAAGAGAAGCTGTTCAGCAACGCGTCAACAAAGTCACTATTTTCTTTTTTCTTTCTCCCCCGCCCCCCAGACAAGGTTTCTCTGTGTAGCCTTAGCTGTCCTGGACTTGCTTTGTAGACCAGGCTGGCTTAGAACTCACAGCGCTCCACCTGCCTCTGCTTCCCAAGTGCTGGGATTAAAGGCGTGCGCCACCAGGCCCGGCGAAGTCATTATTTTCTTAAGCAACTTAGAGCCAAGCTAAAGTATATTTTGTCCCCCCCATCCTCTACAATACCACAGGTTACAAAGAACTAAGTGGGCAGTGAGTCTTTCTGACAGAAAAGCACATCTCTTTCTCCATTAAAATAACAGTTACAAATAAAAACATCAGCCACCACTACCGCTGCTACAGTGACAAAGGAAACTGCAAATAAAATACCTTCTGTCCAGAGTCAGAAGAGCATTTGGTACACATGTGATATGTGATATGCCTGTCTGCAGATGCACAGGAGAATCAAAAAGATCCAGGTGAGGCTACGTGCATTCCTCTCCACAGTCCCTACTCCAGGTACGTCCCCAGCTTACCTGAATCTCAGCAACCAGCCCGTCTGTCCGCAACATCCTCCATGCTGTGCAGCCAAAGCTTCCTGGAGGAAGTACAGAGAGGCTGAGTCCTCAGGGCGCTAGCTCCCCTCACAGACCCACTTGCCACTTTGATGAGGGCCTAGTCCTGCTATGGTATTTAAACCTCAGTGGATAGAAATGGAAATGAAACTAGAATTTAATGGGAAGATAGAGAAACTGTCATGACAATTTGCAAAGATGGGGTTCCTTTGTGGCCACAAACCCAGGGAGACACATTTTATATAATGGATCAAGGCACATGTACACACAGCACATGCAACGACATGGATACAGGCACCTACTGAACATGTACACACACTCAACTGAACACATGCATGCACCAAACACATACATGTGTTCACATGTGCCTAATGTGGAACACAGAGACTCCTGGAGATCCCAAAGGACCTCCTTCTGGCATGTGAAGTTTGTCCCAGCTGGTGACCTGAGCTGGGACAAATCCTTATCACCACAGCCCTGGACCAGACATAACCAGGAAGTATGGCCCACATCTGTCACTGTCCTCAGTAGCGGAGGGGCTCCCTGGTAAGCAAAGGCCACTCCCATGGGCTTCCTGCCCACCGCTCACAGGCCACCAGCATGGGTGGGGCAAGCAAGACAGAGAAGAGCCCTTGGCCTGATAAGGGCTGCCATGGTGCTTCCCTGCCTTCAGTTCTTATAGTCCCTCTGCAGCCCAGGCCTTCAATGTCGTCACTACTAACCTAGAAATTCTGACCTCCAAATGTCCCTCTTCTTCCACAGCAGCAGGGATGTCTCACACTAAACAAAAACGTCTTCAGTGGGAGTCATGTGGCCATGTTTCGTGCAGCCCAAAGGTGATTTATCACAAGAGAGGCCCCAGCACACTACTCATCCAGTCCCTCAGAGGTATAGCCCCTATCACCAAGACTCAAGTGCTGCAAGTGAACCTGGCTTCATACCCAGGGCTTTCTGCCTTTTAGGATCTGACAGGGTACTTAGACAGGCATTGGGAGGTAGGAACCCAATAGCCTCACTCAGGAGTGGTTTGAGGCCTTTCTGAAGTGGACAAGTAAACCACCTGGCTTCAGTGATCAACTCAGTTCCCAGCTTTTCCTCTGTCCTCAAAGGTCGAGTTGAGACTAACCTAAAAAAGGCTCAGTCTTTTCTGACAAGCTTTCAAGAGCTCAAGGCCCAGATGACCCTCTCACTAGCATCCAAAAGACACTTGTCACCATAGAGTTCAAGAACGGTGATTGTTGTGTGCCAAGTACTGGGAACAAGACCAAATATATGTTTATCATGTCTTATAGCAAAGGGGCGGGGAAAAGGCCAGAGTCCAAGGACATAAACAGAGGCTAAGGTGAAGAGACAGAGTTAGGCTTGAAGAAGAGTGGGACAAGGATGTAGGAGTGGCAAGGAGACCCACAGAGCGGAAGGCGAGGGGACCCACAGAGCGGAAGGCGAGGAGACCCACAGAGCGGAAGGCGAGGGGACCCACAGAGCGGAAGGCGAGGGGACCCACAGAGCGGAAGGCGAGGGGACCCACAGAGCGGAAGGCGAGGGGACCCACAGAGCGGAAGGCGAGGGGACCCACAGAGCGGAAGGCGAGGGGACCCACAGAGCGGAAGGCGAGGGGACCCACAGAGCGGAAGGCGAGGGGACCCACAGAGCGGAAGGCGAGGGGACCCACAGAGCGGAAGGCGAGGGGACCCACAGAGCGGAAGGCGAGGGGACCCACAGAGCGGAAGGCGAGGAGACCCACAGAGCGGAAGGCGAGGAGACCCACAGAGCGGAAGGCGAGGAGACCCACAGAGCGGAAGGCGAGGAGACCCACAGAGCGGAAGGCGAGGGATAGGGACCATGCAGGGGTGGATAAAGTCGTGGTAGATCAGGCCACAGAACCAGCTGCAATGGAAGAGGTGCCAGAGGCCTCGTCCTAATGAATCTCTTAATCTCACCTAAGAATTAAGGACAAGAAATGCCCATCCCTCAGCTTTGTTAGGAGAACGTGTAATGAACTCTCTGGCACAAAGAAGGGACCCGGGAACCACTAACAAGCCAAAGCTCCATTGAGCCCACACCTCCAGCCCCAACCATGCTAGTTCATCCTTCACACTACCAAGTACAGACCTGGGACCTGCCCTCAGGCTGTGCTCCGAATTCACTCCACCATGACCAATAGCCCAAGCAAAGCTAATGGTGCCTAAAGTCAGATTAGAGACGTTAGAGGAGGATGAAAAAAATGACTTTCTTGTATTATCTAGTTGTATGTGCACATGATGAGCATGAGTGGGTTCACGCATGGTCAAATGTACAGAACATCCCTATCTGAGCACATATCCATGTACAGGTGCACATGCATAGATGCACAAGTAGGTACATGTGTGACTAGGCTGTATGAGTTCATGCTACACGTGTACATGAAGGCAGGCCTTGGTGCTCCTGGTTTACTGTCAGGTTAGGCTGAGTGAGCAAGCAATTCTCTGTAGCAGCTTGGCCTTTCTATGCCTGAGCTAGCTCCCAATTAAGGGCATGGAGACTTTAAGGATATGGAGAATATATATATATATGAGCTTTGAGCACTTTAGCCAGGCAGATTCTAAGCTGTTCTCACCTGACAATCCTGGCATGGCCTATGTACCACCACATAACCTATTACCTGTCTACCTTAGTTTTGTCCTGGGACCTGCTTCTGCAGCCTGGAACTTCCACCTTAACTCTCCAGCCCAGTCAGCTCTTTATTTGACCAATCAGAAGGTGATGGCCAATAATGTTCACAAAACACTAAGGCGGGATATGCTTCACAATAATGACAATTATTGACAATAATGACAAAAAAGTCCAGCCTGTAACGAGATCTCTGCTGGCACAGAAATCAGTATTTAAATAATATAAGGATAGTTTTTACACAGAGCACAAAAGATTATCCCTATATCTCCCCCCTTTAGCCAATAAAAGTCTCTAATAACAATAAACATATTATGCAATAAGAACAAACATGAAAACCATCAGGTAATAATCACATTCACGACGTCTAGTCCATCTGTAGTTGGCAGCCTTGAGGAAAGTGCTCTGCTATGTAGCCTACCTTGCTGAGTCCAAAGTTCTGTACCTAACTTGCAATTCATTTCTATTTCTATTGTATTCTATTCTAACTTGCAATTATCAACCTGAAATATCTTCCTGGACATAAATAATTTTCTTAGATACTAAACAGCTTGGGCTTAAGTGTAAGACTATAACTATACAACCTTCAACCCCATCAGAGAGCCGAGAAGGATAAATATTATCTGAGTAAACAAGCGCAGAACAAGCAGCTTCCAAAACTATAGAAATGACAGAGGCGGCTGGCTGCCTGTACAGCCACCCAAGGCTCCTCTGCAGTGTTGGAGCATCCATATGTGCTCTCTGGTCCGGCATATGACAACTTCTTTGTGAAGCAGGAGTACTGAAAGACTTCCCAAGCTTGACAGAGCTCCAGTCAACTCCCCGCGCCCTGCCTGCCCACAGCATGGACAGCGCTCTGGCAGCAGTTGAAGCAAGGGCACTTTCTTTGCCTCAGTGACCAGCTTTGCCACATGGGAAGCAAATTCCATATGGAGGTTCAGTGCCCACCACCATCTTTGAAGTAGTGTGGGGGGGCTGCAGGGACAGACATGTCTCTCTCAGGAAAACCTTATGTTAATAAAAACATTTTAAATGCCATTTCCTGGAGATCTCTGAGGTTTTTGAAGACCACCAATCTATCTGTAGTTTATATGAATAGGTAGACATTGCCTATTTCTAGCTATTTACTATCTGTTCAAATTTGAAAGCAGCTACATAAAGCTAAATAAAATTTATTTCTGTAATCATCTAAACTAGTATCCATCATGACCGTAAGTTTCACTGACTATGAACTTACATTTCTTAATTATTCTAAACAGTTTGCAATAGCAGCTTTCAAGGACTAGAACTTTACATTACATTTTTTAAATGTAGGTACAATACCTAAAACAAGGTTGAAACATATATACATATTATTTAGTAGCAAAGTATAACCTTAAATTTCTATCGATATACAAAATTCCATACCAACGCAACATATTTGGGGCTAGTAGTTGATACTGTTTAGTCTAGAAGTAGATTCAATAATCTATCCTTGTATCTTATTATTCCTATATCCTCCCTTTTTTCTTTTCATCTCTTCTCCCCTTAACAGCAGGTAGGAGAAAAAGAAGGATAAAGGAAAGAAAAAGAGAGAAATCCCTGAGTCTAACCCCCTTTAGTTTGTTTATGCCTTGCCTAAGACCATTAACAACTTGTGGCCACCCACCATTAAGTGACGACAAACATCCATCCACCAAAAGACCAAACCCACCCATCTTACCTTTTGGGAATGGGGCAGCATTCTCAGGGTCATTGCTTCCTGAGTCTGGGTATGATGGCATCTCTGGGGAGGAGGGACCAAAGGAAATTGGGATAACGGTTAAGTCCTAAGAAAGCTAGCTGTGGTGTTTTCTGTCCAGTCTCTGTGTGATAGGGAAGTGTTGGGCTTAACTGAAGTCCTGGCTGGCACCATCTGTAAGGCTGGGCAATCTTAACTGGCCATGTCGGAGTTGTCCTGGGTGCCGTCTTTTGAGGAAACAGCTATCGAGGCACTCTGTGAGGTAGCATCACCTGAGATACTTGTCTTGTCCTCTTTGGTGTTTGGTCCATTTGCTCTGTAAATATATAAACTGTTAAAAGGTAATACACATCTTTGCATTAACACATGTATGGGATGTACAGTGTGTACAAGTCAGCTAAAGATTACCTTTGTTTGAGCAGGTAAGGCATCTGTCTTTCTTTATAAGTCAGTTTTGACTGCATATCCAAACTGTAATATAAATTTCCATGCATTTGGGGAGCTGGAGAGATGGCTCAGAGGTTAAGGGCACTGTCTGCTCTTCCAGAGGTCCTGAGTTCAATCCCCAGCGACCACATGGTGGCTCACAACCATCTACAATGAGATCTGATGCCCTCTTCTGGTGGGCAGGTGTACATGCAAGCAGAGTGCTGTATACAAAACAAATAAATATAAATCAATCTTTAAATTTTTTTCCATCCATATGAAAGGATGGCATAAGTCCTGAGCACTCTGTAGCCAGTAAGATTTATTGGCTCGGCAGAGACACTTTCATGTCTCAGAACCGTTCCTATGCAAAGGGATCAGCACTCATGTCACCTGCTTTGTTGTTCTTGGTTGATGCAGCCAAGATTTTCAGGAGGTTTCCCCTAGCCAAATCTAATCTTTATTAATTTTGAAGGAATCCACAGCTTTTCTTCTCCTGTTGAAACAAAGACAAAACCTCTCCCCCAACACAACACATGTCCTGCCTCCCATCCTGAAGCTAACACGCACACATGCTGATACAACGCAGCAGTTATTTCTAACATCTGGTGCTTCCGGCAGCTATGCTACTTGTTTCATTGACATTTAAAAATTTAAAGTCAACAAAGTGTTGCTTAATCTGTCTCTGGCTGATCCCACATCCCTCTTCTGCTCTGTGAGGATGTCCTTTTAAAGTCCTGTTATATCTCGCCACAATTGCTTGACCTGTAGGGTTGTAAGGTCACATGGAACATGTTTCATGCCACAATGTCCAAAATATTGTTGTCCTTTATTGGATCCATATGCTGGAGCATCATCTGCTTCAATCTGCAAAGCCTTTTCCGAGACGGCCACCATCTCATGTGCAGCCTCAGTCTCAGCCATTTTAGAACTCAAGGCAAAGGCACACTGAAATCCTGAGTATGAACGTTAACATGTGTTCAAACTTTAATTTCTCAAATTCTATAAAATGAAGCACATAAGTTATTTATGATACCTCTCTAAGGTGGCATCTAACAGAATCTGTATTCTTAACTCATTTTAACTTCGCCTAGTCACTGATCCTTGACAATATAATATTTAGTCTGATTTTGTTGCCTAGTATTTGTATAGGCTGCTATTCTGAAACCTCACCACAAGGTGGCGATGTAGGCTTTAGATTGGATTCCTCTGGCGCACCTTCGCTCTGAATCAGTCTCCAATCTCTCTTCTGTCACCTCCACAGCAGCATTTAATTCTTCAGTCTTCTCCTTCTCTAAGTCTGCTTTATCCTGATCTCTCTTATAGATGATATATAAAATTGTAATAATTGTTGAAAATATAATTATTTCTATGCTGATAAGCACAATGAAATTATACAGGATCCACATGTTCTCTGTCATTTTATTTTCTATTTAATATAGAAAATATTTGCTCTTTAATTTTTCTAATGCTCTCCTTCCTTCAGAGGCTTCACCTTATTATGCACATTTACAGGATATATTTATTTATTTTATTTTTGTTCTCTTTCCTTTGGAGACTTCACTTTATTTTTCCTTCCTTTTGAAACTTTATTTTTTTATACTCAAATTCAGTATTTTTCTATGAATATGTTTAGTTTATTTAACTTCTTTAGTATCTATGTATCTCTCAAAATATTTTCATCTCTTTCTCTTTCTCTCCTTCAGAGACTTCTATGCACATTTATTTATTTCTCTTTTACTGTTTTCAAACTTAGTATCCTTTTTGCATTTAATTTTTTCTAAACCCTTTCCTCTGGGGTTGTCAGTTGTTTAAGCATTTATATTATTTATTCTATGCACTTATTTTTCTTTTTCTCTCCTTTCTTTGGAGAATTCACTGTATTATTTTCAATCTCTCTGTCCCTGTATATATATATAAATATATATGTATATGTATATGTATATGTATATGTATATATGTATATATTTCCCTTCTTTAGCACTTCAGCGTAATTCCAAACATACTCACATGGTCAGAGGCTTGTCTGTGCTTGGGATTTCTTAGCCTCTGTTTGGACATCTGTAGCCAATCTCTAACCAGTCTTAAAGGGCCAGGTCTCTCACCATGACTGACTAGACCGGAAGAGGCATCCGCCACCCTGAGCCCAGCTTCTCCACCCTGCCAGGCTTCTGCATGGCTGCAGGCTTTCACCCTCAGGCACCAGTCAGCAGTCCCAGGCCCACACACCATCCTGGGCAGGTGTTGCTGCTGTCTGCCCTCACATTTTCAGGTACCAGCTGGTGCCACGCCTACTCACCTCAGCCCTAGGAAGTTGCTGGGCCTGCTCTGAGGCAGAGATTTCTACCTAGTCTCCTGGAGTTGCTCTGCTGCTCTGCTGTCTCAACTCTGGGCGGCTACAAGTTTTTCCTGTGCTGACACAAACTCTGGAATTTTTCCGATGGGCTGCAGTGGGGCTTCCCAGGAGGGGCATTGCTCAGTCCTCCTGCCCCTCCTGGGAAACACTGGACAGGCCCTGGCCCTGGTCGCTGGCTTTGTTGCTCAGCAGGGGCTCTTAGAGGAGCTTTACCAGGCCTCTTAGCGGCCAGCCAGACTTCAGCTGCTCACAGAGCAGCCTGCCCACTACCACATAGCCCGCCTTCCACCCAGGACTTTTCTTAGGCTCTAGGTTTGGATTTTACAAGTCCTAACGCTGGACACCAAATGTAACCCTTAGGCCTTTCTATGCCCACACCAGCT
Organism: Acomys minous; assembly: GCF_964271855.1. Classification (NCBI taxonomy): domain Eukaryota; kingdom Metazoa; phylum Chordata; class Mammalia; order Rodentia; family Muridae; genus Acomys; species Acomys minous. Next base: position 113,408,953 of record NC_140493.1, on the reverse strand, counting down.
CCTGACTTACTTTATTTTTATAAGCTTTGCGCACTCCGTCCGGGCAGATTCTAAGCTGTTCTCGCCTGACAATCCTGGCATGGCCTATGTACCACCACATAACCTATTACCTGTCTACCTTAGTTTTGTCCTGGGACCTGCTTCTGCAGCCTGGAACTTCCACCTTAACTCTCCAGCCCAGTTATTGGCCGGTCAGCTCTTTATTTGACCAATCAGAACGTGATGGCCAATAATGTTCACAAAACACTAAGGCGGGATATGCTTCACAATAATGACAATACCAAAGTCCAGCCTGTAACGAGATCTCTGCTGGCACAGAAATCAGCATCTGAATAATACAAGGATAATCTTCCCACAGTGCACAAAAAGATCATCTCTTCTTCTGAGAACACAACCAAACAGAGAGTCCGAAGCCTTGGTTCTTTTAGCAATCAGAACCTAAAGCTTAGGGCACAGAGTCCATCAGCTTCTAGGAACTTACAAAAACACTGAACCTAGAAACAAACGGCTTCTACTGGCTCCCATATATGAAAGAACGCTGGTTTTCATTTGGAGGACTTGCTATAAGGTATGGATTCCCACACAAGCTCCTCCTCCGTTTACTAGCTTGTATCACACAGGCACTCATCCATTCAGGAGCGAGAGAGGAAGGAGGGCCAGTCCAGCGTGAGCCATCTCCAGCCCTGGTCCACCTCAGCAGCTGCTGGCAAGTTTACGCATCCTCTTAAGGACATCGCTGTAATTTTTCTAACACTTCATATTCAAGCCAGTTTTCTAGCAAACTGACCGTCTTGGACTATCCTGCTCTGGGCTCTTTGCTGACTCTTCTACCTGATCCTAGAAATGGAAACCTGAGACCAGAGAGTTCTAAGGGCCCTCCAGCTCTGCCCACAGAACCCAAACCCAGAAGTCACTGGACGGCACAGGCCCACTTCGGTCAGAACACACAGTGACTTAGTAGTCTGAGCGTCTGAGGGTTACTGAGGCCTCAGCACCTGTTCTGCTGAGCTAGCACAAACTCAGCAAGCTTCTGACATAGTAAAATGTGCCAACAGTCTTGGGTGACGGTATAGGGCGTTGTGAAACATTAGTGACCACATACGCCTTGCTTCTTCACAAGTAAAACAGAAACCAGACCATGAATTGCCCAAGCTGTGCAGGCAGCACCCACAACTTCCCAGGTAAGGGTGGCCATGGGCCCAGAGGAAGCGTGAAGGCTGCGGTGTACCAACACGTAAGCGTCCTGCTTCCTAGGCCAGTTCTGGTTAGTCTGAATTCAGGAAGTAACCCCAGCCTTCAAAATGTATCAAAGCCACAATGTGAGCTGCTTCCTCGGGCAGCCTTCATGGTCTGACTATAACGTAAGGCAAGGAACTTCCAAATAGCCTGGAAGAAGCTTAAAACCCATGCACTGTCCCGATCTTCCTGTGACTGAAGATGGCTGGTTCATGTGTTTCCTGTGACAGCCATAGCAGCATCACATCCGTTCTGAGGACTATTTTTAACTGACTTATGTATTTCTTCTATGAGGAAGATATCAGCTCATTTCTGCAAGACTTTTGCAATGTGCTCATGTCAGCAGAGCGACACCATGGACCAGGACAGAGCCAGCCACACCTTCAAAATTATGCAGGATTTATGAAGTTAGAAGTGTGAATCAGGCTTGCAGAGCACTCATTTTGAAAAAGAGGAAACTCCTTGTCAGGTCCTTCTGACTAACAAACACATCCATTTTGAGAAAGAACACACTGTTCCTTTAAATCCTTTCAGAAGTGCCATGGAAGACAGGGTTTATGGCTGAGGTCTGGTTCTTGTGTGTCCTGTGGGCCACTGCTTCTCCCCACCCACTGCTGATGACCTTGTGCAGGTGGGCAGGGCTTCTGAGCAAGAAAGGACCTAAGGGTTAACTTTCTGGGCCCCAGAGAGCTTCTTGAGGCCAGGATATCTTGAGCTTCAAGGCTTGGGGACTTGTAGAAAGTGTCTGTCAGTGCCCTGGATGGCAGTTGCCTGAGGGTGTCAGGGGTTGTCCCTCTGTCCTGCTCGGTGATGCCTGTACACTTAGCACCAGGTCTAAACTAGCCTCTGACAGACTCCTCTCCTTTTTCTTGCCCCCTCATGGACACTCTCAGCGGGAAGCTGCCTTTCAGCCCCTGACCGATTAGCAGACAGCCACAACAAGCTAGGGGAAAGAGGACAAAGTGTGCTGAGAAGCTCACAGATGCCTCCTAAGGCTTTGTAAAGTTGAGTTTGAGGTAGTGCAAGTTGAGACAGCCCTAACAGGCCTGAATGAGACCAAGAAAAAGTGCTACAGAGCAGTAGTTCAGAGCTCTTGTCAGAAGGGTGTCCCTCGGTGCCCAGCCAGCAAGCCAGAGCCCAGAGGGAGTCACGGGACTAGAAAAGCCTGGGACTGTGAGCACAGCTTCCTTCTCAACTGGACGGTATTTTTATATAACAGAATAGCAAGGGGCAGCCTGTGGCCTTTGTTTAGCAAATGAGAAAGCTGAGACTTGGGGCTGCATATCTCGAAACCTGCTTCTTTCCCCAACCCCAGCAAACATGGTAGCTTCCATCTTGGAAGCCACTAGGCTGGCCAAAGTCCTTGAGTCTTCTAAAGCCTTCAGCAGCCCGAGGCCTGTCTCTGTCCCAGAGGACCAGGATGGGGAGGGCCGTGGGTGGAGCAGGAGCCAAGCTATAAGTTCAATGTCATTCTCGCTCACCCAGTTACCTGGAGGCTTTGAGAGGCTGTTTCTTCCCTTGCTTTTCCTTTCTGCTGGAAGAAGTAAGGTGGCAAGCCCTGTAAGGGGCTGAAGGCAGGGCTTGGGCCTGTTGATATACACTGAAGCTGAGACACCATCTGAGGTATTCACCAGAGGGTATTGTTTTGCTATGTACAACCATGTGCTAGGAGAAGAGGGAGCTGGAGGCTCAGCCACCAGCCGGTACCCAGCCTTAATGCAGGCTGGGCTCCAGCCCAGGAAGCTGGCCCGAGTTTCTCCAGCCCTCTAGGCTATAATTTGTGTCCTCCAGGGCTCAAGCTATCTAAGGTTTAATGTGGAAAAATGGTTCCACTCTGTCTCACCCCATACCCCAAAATAAACTTAGATTAGGGACAAAAAGCATAATTATAAAAGTTTTGGAAGACAACACTAAATGAAGCCTTCACTCTCTCAGAAAAGCAGGCAACAGGCAAGCACCAAAGCCTATAAGAAATAACCGACAAATTTGGCTTTGTAAGATAAAATTTAACCTTCTATCTGGCAAAAATAGCACCGTTAGAGAAGTAAAATGGCAACATCAGCAATTAAAGTCAAGACTTTGTCTTTGACTTTGCCTAGAACTCCCACATATCAGTAGAAAAAAGCACACTCCTAACAGAAACAGTGAAGGGTAAACATGCAAAATAATAGAATAATTAGGAAAAATATAAAACTTCTCTGTTAGTTATAACAAAAATAAAAAAATATTTAATGACAAAATGCTGAGATGGATACAAATGGCCCTGGAGAAGCAAACTAGGATCTGCTCAGGGATATGGAGACCCCAGCCAGCTCTGTTGAATGAGCACCTGAGACACAGGCTACCAGCTCAAGACGGCTACGGTGGCTGGGCCTGGCACGCTGTGTGGCTGCAGCTCAGGGATATGGAGACCCCAGCCAGCTCTGTTGAATGAGCACCTTGAGACACAGGCTACCAGCTCAAGACGGCTACGGTGGCTGGGCCTGGCACGCTGTGTGGCTGCAGCATTCTCCAGGGAGCCGCCTCCCACAGCAGATCCAACTCACTTCTACTGCTGCGGGGTCTCCCATCGTGTCCATTCCACGCTAGACCCACACACCCCGGAGTCCCTTCCCCTGGGGGCCAGCCTTCCTATGACCCACACACCCCAAAGTCCCTTCCCCTGGGGGCCAGCCTTCCTATGACCCACACACCCCGGAGTCCCTTCCCCTGGGGGCCAGCCTTCCTACGACCTACACACCCCAGAGCTCCTTCCTGGGTGTCAGCCTTGCTACCCAGGCAGTGTCATCTTTCCCTTTCCTCTTTGCACCCGAGAGCTCAGTGTGGTGGTGCCTGCATCACACTGGAGTGAGCAGAGGTGGCCTCTGTCCTCCAGAGAGTTCCTGTCTTTATTTTTTTCCAACATAATATTCGTATTGCTTCTTTAGGGATTTCACATCATACACCCTGTCACCTTGGCTTGCAGTCCTTCCCTGTCCTTCCCCAGCCTTGTTACCTCCTCTCCAGCACACACACAAAAGGTCCAGCTTGTGCTGTCTATATATTGACTGGGATGTGGTCAAACTCTCAGTGGCCTGTGCCCTAAATGGAGCTGTGCTACATACACACACCCCTGCTGGATGCCATTGGACACCCCAGAATCCTATCACAGTTTTTAAGAGTTCTCTCTGATGGCTTCCTGTGTAGGCTGCTACTATTTGACATGGCTGGGGAGGTAGATTTAGGGCTTGTCACCAGAATCCCCCTTGTCCCTCTTCTCAACTCTGTGTCTGAAGCCATTGGCTTCACTGAGAAAGTAGCTTATTTCCTCTTTACGAAAAGTGGGAGCAGAGATCATGGGCTTCCACATGGTTTCTGGTGTCAGCACAGCAGGGCTCAGGTTTGCAGTAGGGACACAGACTGGGCAGGTCCCTCTGATGCAACTGGGATCACGGACACCAACTTGGCTTCCGGCTGCAGCATAAACCATGGACATCAACACAGACCACACGTGGCCCTCAGCAGCAGCACAGGCAGCACAGGACATTATCATAGGACTAGGAGGCAGTGTAGACCACCCAGATCCATGTACCCCATACTCCACACCCCCCAAACAAAAACATAGCTTCAGGCTTCAGCACAGAGCACAGACATTCCTGTGGCCTGTGGCCTCCAGTGGCAGCACGGCCAAGGGACATGAATGTGGACTTAGGCTGTGGCACAGGTCATGAATATCTGTATGTTGTCAGGTGGCAACATGGTTCTTGGACACCAGCCCAGACCTCAGTCATATCAGGGCCACTGATCTGCACATGGACCTTAGCATCGCAGGACACAGTGGTGCTTTGAGGAGGTCTAATCCAGAAACTGGGCCACTCATCTCAGGCCTCTGTCATTGCCAAGATCTAGGGTGAGCCCATGTTCAGGCAGCTCGTAGGGGGCTGGGCCTGCGACTGCGTAAGCTCCAACCTGCTGCATGCCATCTCCTCAGTCCTTCTTCTCACCACTGCCGCGTCACCAGCCCTGCCTCTCTGCCATGTCACCAGCCCTGCCTCTCTGCCATGTCACCAGCCCTGCCTCTCTCCACAGCAGTAAGTTGATACAGATGAGTGTGGCGCTCACGGCGTGGTTAGGACTGGTGAACTCAGCTACATCTCTTCTCACTCCCACACTCACCAGAACGCTTCAGCTGCCCTGGGATGAGTCTAGCCTTGAGAGCCAGGCTAAGAAGGGGCTGCCAGACAGAGGTGTGCAAGTACTGTATGAAGCAGGGATTGACTCCTAGGCCAATATAGGAAAAGATGTGTTTCTTTATACAGGCTCACATAGCCCCTCCTGCTGACGGCTCAGTAGGAAACAGTCAGGGTACCCAGCTCTACCACCTTAGATCTGAACACTGGAGTGTCCTAAGAGAAGCCAGCCCGAAGGCAGGCAGGACCCAAGCCTAGCCTCAAACATGACTCTGAAAATTAAACAGCAAAATACTATTTGATGAATGTCAACAGAGCACATTTCTCATCCCAAAGCAAAGGCCAGGGAGACCTCTCATCCCCAGCAGAGAGCACGTCTACCAAGAGCAACCACAAACTGGGGTCATTTCCAAAAGACACGGTTCCCAGCTTCTTGCAGGGGCCAAGACTGAGGGGATTGGCTAAGAGAGCTGGAGAGTACACCTAGGCCATGCCGCCTGAAGTGGGAGCTTGCTGAGAGAGAGGCATGGATGTCAGGCCCCCAATTCTGTTTCTAGACGTCTACCAGTATGAGAGCCTCCACCCTGTGCCAGGTAAAGAAGTCATCCTGGACCCTCACAGGCCCAGGTGGGCAGACAGACCTGTGTAGACTGCACCCATAACTTCTCTTTCATGAGGAACTTGCTAGTTTCCTAAGCCTGTACCAGGTCTCTGTGTGGTATGGCCTGCTCACATCCACAGTGCTAAATTCCAACAAACTAAAATTCCCAACTGCTTCCAAATCTTTCCGTGTTTCCACCTGGAGAACATGTCAGGTTTGCTGTCCCGGAGGATGCTACCTCCTGCCCTATGGGACAAAGCGAAGCAGCAGCTCCTCTCAGCCATGCCACACGTGTACTAAATGAGAAAACCCAGCATATTTAATGGCTGACCCACTCTGGCCCCTACCCCTTAAATGGCCCAAATATACTTCTTGGCTTCTGGGGCTTGGTGAACCACACTTAAAATAGTTGCAAATAACCAGACTGCTTACACTGGGACCGTGTGTCTCCCCATAGCCCTGGCAGCAGGTCTTCTAATTCAAAGACCTTGATCCTTACCAGGAAACGACTCCTGAAAATACTGTATCTGGACCTTGGCCCAGTCCTCAGCCATGGAGCTGCTACTCTGGTGGCTCCTGACACACCCAAGCCTCACCCAACAAACTGGCTTTGCTAGCAACTCAGAGCTCAAAGGCATGTAGGCCCACTAGCTCTGTGCTCCTAGCGTCAGTAATCAGTGACACTAAAAGAAAGTAACAAGAGTATATGGTGCCCTTATGAGACAGTAGAACCACCTCAGCGAGCCTTCTGCCCTCTAGCATGGGCACACGAATGGTCTGGCCAGTTGGTCATAGTTTTAAATTTTGCCTCCTGTGCATAATGTAAGTCTGTTGGGGACAGTATAAGGACATTCATTCACTGTCCTTAGACAGACATCTTCTGCATACACACACACACACACACACACACACACACACACACACACACACACACACCCCTACCTACCTCTAAGGGCCTGAGAAAAAGTTACTGTGTAGACCAAAAGTCTTGTGAGGGACAGATAAGCCTGATCTTTGCTCTGATCAAGGTCTGCCCAGCTGTGAAGAATTGGCAAAACCCAGATCAGCAGCTTGTCGAGAGATTTTCTACTGTAACCTAATGGGACACTCTGAGTGCTCAGTGTCTTGCTCTGCTTCTTGGGACCTGAACCTGAGTGCCTGGGGCTCCATACTCCCTAGCATGTAGGGAAGACAACCACTGAGGAGGGTTCCATAACCCCCAAAACAGGCAGTGTGGGGTAGAGCTCTGACCTCACATGAGAAGTCTTGTGGCTTTCATCTCAAGATACCCACAGAAGCTAAAGGAGGGTGTGAGTGTGTGAGAAACAGTCTCCCTGCACAGCCCAGCTGTGGCCTCAGGTCCTATCTGCTCCCATGTGGTTCCAGGAGGATCCTCCAGGCTCCCTCACCTCCACTTCTGGACTTTTTACTTTTACCCTGAAGCTACTTAAGCAGAAAATATATGCATATGCAGCACATGGCTGCTCACCAACAGTGCATGGCCTGTAGCTTCTTACTCCACACTAAGCTGCAGAGGCAGGGCTGATGACCAAAGACAGAAAGCCATGATGTAGTTTCACCTTGGGGACCGATAGAGTGAACACAGAATAATGGCCTTCACCCCCAACAGCAGAGCCTGCTAGTCTGTGTCTAGATACCAAAATGCCAGGGTAATGTCAGGATCTGAGCGTCACCGAGGAACCCTAAACATATAACTCCATCAGTGGGTGATTTAGGATGGGGACAGACGTATGTGTTTGCAGGAGTACATGACTCTATCACCTGGGGATCTGCCACCATGTCTAGCATTGGCCCCATTCCAGGGACCAGATCTAACAGTAGCACTCTACACAAAGGCCAACACTAGGAAGCTAGGAACCAAGCTAGGAAAAGATTTAAAGGAGAGGCATTTGAATAAAAATCTTCTGGCACGGTCCTAGGTATGGACACCATATATTATCCACTGCTGCTCAACCATATATTGATGGGCCCAAGGCAGGGTGGTTGCCCAGTGCCTACAGCTAGTGAGTCCTTGTCTATCTACCCACAAGAGAACTAACATTCTGGTACATTCCGTCTCAGTAACGCCACTGATTCCGCCACTGTGACTGTAGAACTCACGCTCATCATCAGTGCTCAGAGGCACATGTCATCAGGCCACCAGGCCACCTCTTTTCCTGGAGTCTGTCAATAGGACCAGACTTTCTTCTCTGAGGTCAGGTTCTCAGAGTGGACAACTGTCTTTGGCCCTCTGGCCAAGGCTCCATTGACTCTGTGCTGTCTTAGGAAGCCTTGCTTCTCCATGGTGGACAAAATGCCAGTGTGGAGACGCCTAGGTTCCCGTGGCTCCCGTTAGGCTGGGTGCTCCTCTGCAGTCTGGGTGCCTTGGGCTTCACGGAGGCCGACTGTGCACTGGCCAAAGGGTACACACGAAGCCCGCCTGTCCCAGTTTCCAGGTAGACACCTTGAAAGGTCTTTGGCCTCAGCTCATCCTACTGAGCCCCATATACCTATCACTGGCACTGTCCACAAAGAGGCAGGCACTAACCTAGGACAGTGAGGACAGGCCTTGCCCAGGAATGACGTTGACTCGGGAGCTTAAACTCTCATTATGTGGCTGTGCTCTACTTCATCTGCTGCTTCCTGCCAGGGTGACCTTTGGTTTCATGGGTGGGGCCCCTTCTAGCCTTTGGCCCTTCCTCTTCCGAGCCTCTTAACATTACCCTGGGTGTAGACACTGAAGCTAGGGGTTCCTCCTTTGACTAACACAGCCCTGCCCCCACCGCCTGCAGAACAGCCTCCGTTGAAGGGTGCCATCTGAGTTGCTTGCGTGGCTTGTAGCTTGGGGCTGATGGGAGGGAATGAGGAGCTCGGCCTTTGACACGGAGGCTTCAGCTTGACCGAAACATAATAAAGTAAAACGCTGCACTCGTTTGTCTGTCCCACCAGAGACATGGAGTGAGATTTAAGTTTGCTTTGACATGTGCTTAGGGCGCCAGTCAGAAATGAAACAGCTCACTCGAACATTCTACAAAGGCTGACAAAAGAGGAAGCTCTGATCATGTGACCGAAAGCTGTCTGATTGCATCAATGCATCAAGCCAATAGCCAATACAACTCACCTCAGGGCGCCCCATAGGTTCCTATATGTCTCAGTTCTGCATACTCTTGAGAACAGCTGACTCGTACAACAAGCAGGTGGGACTCTGCTGCCTGGTCCGGGCCAAGCTGCTTAGCTTGAGCCAACGTGTGCAGCATCCATCATCAGCTTTGCAAACAGTGTGAGGCGCTTTCAGGGCTGTGAGGAAAACAATCCCAACCTTATTTTCCACAAGCACCAACAGATGTTTAAAATTGGGGAGGAATCTCTAGACTGAAACATTTCTCAGGCAGGGCCCCTGGAGCAGCTCCAGGGAGCTGCACGCCCATGGCTTGTGCTGTTGTTCTAAGCTGCCCTTCACACATCAGGAATGTCAAACAGAGCTGACCTCAGCACCCTGAGAGCCCCATTCCAAACAGAGCCCTGGGCTGTGCTCTCCAGCAGCAGGCAGGCTCTGGAGTGTTTGGCTAATTTAAAACAAGCTGGTTGGACGGTGTATTATTTCTCCAACCAAATAATATTGAAGCTGCAACCACCTCTGTTTCTTCCTGTACACTTCACGCATCCCCCAAGCCTGCTCAGCATATTTAGCCAGAGGAAAAGAGATGATTGTTCCTCATTTCGCTGAGAAAATAGAAGGAATCAAAAAAAGAATTTCCATGTGTTTCCTCCAGGCATCTCCTCACCTCTAGCCAACTCCGTGAATTCAGCCAGACCTAGCACGTCCCTGACTTAGGAACATGCCCTTACTCCTCTCCCAGCCTGGGTCCCTCCACAGCAGCCATGGCTTGAGGGGGTCACCACATAAGGACTGCAGGCTTTCCCACTGTCTGGCTCTGCTCTTTACTGGGACAGTCAAGAAGACAGAATTGCTATCTTCACCTATTCTTTTCTTAATCCTTTCCCTAAGACTTTATCTCTTTCATTACACACACACACACACACACACACACACACACACAGAGAGAGAGAGAGAGAGAGAGAGAGAGAGAGAGAGAAAGAGAGAGACAGACAGACAGACAGACAAGGTTTTGCTGGGCTCATAAGTGGCATGCCAGTTGCCAAGTCAGGGCATCGAATCATAGCATTCTTTCCGCTTATCAGCAACACCCCACACAGGGCCCCATTCCCCATAGAAAATGAGCCCTCAAGTTCGTTTCCAGGCCCGTTTTCCTGTTGCTCTCATCACCGTGTATTATTTTCTTACTTCTGCTAAAACAAGGTATTGTAAAGTTAGCGGCTTCAAATAAAGCAAAGCTAGTCTTACAGCTTTGAATAACAGAACTCCAAAAACAGCTTCTCTAGGCAAAATCAGGATTTAGCAAGATCACCTTTCCTCCCAGAAGATGCGAGTGAAACTTTCCCAGCTGCCCATGCTTCAAATTCAGGGTCCCTCCCTCTCTTTACAAGCCAGCCTCCCCTCTGCTTCTGTCCTTACATCTTCTCTGGCACCAAAACTCTTGTTTCTTTCTTAAACATGTTATGGTTCTTTCAGAACTGTCTTGTGTCCTGTCATTTGCATCTGCAACCCTCTTTTGGCACACAAGGCAGCAGAGTGACAGGTTTGGGGTCAGGAGGTTGGTTTCTTTGGGTATAATTGTTAATGCTGCTCACAATCTGGCCTCCAAAACTTTACACACAAAATTTACTCACACCATCTCAGCATCTATAAAAATCTAACCCACTGTAATATTAAGTCAAAGATTACAAAGTTTAAATCCAGTCAGGGTTAAAGTCCTCAACTTCAACAGTCTGGAGTACAGACCTATAATCTTAGCATTTGGAAGGTTGAGGTAGGAGAATTATGAGAGAAAGGTCAGCCTGGGCTACATAGTCAACAGATAACCTGTGACGTGTATAAATTAGTATAAAATACCCCCAGTCTCACCAGCTCAGTCAGGAATAAGTGAGGCTGTAGGTACAGTCTATGCAGATACACAATATTCTCCACTCATGAGCCGTACGGGACAGTTACTTGCTCCTCAAATATGACACATGTCAACCTCCCCATTAAGAAGCAAGAAAATATGAGGAAAGAGACCCCTGTGAGGGCCCAGAAGCAGCAGACATTTGGGCATTCCTATCCTTCTGTCTTCATGGCTAGACACAGACACCTTGGCTTTTCACTCCCTAGTTCCAACAAGTCTCCAGTATCCCACCCAACATGCTTTCTCCCGGGGCTGGAGAGATGGCTCAGTGGTTAAGAGCCCTGTCTGCTCTCCCAGAGGACCCAGGTTCAGTTGACCCAGCACCCACATGGCAGCTCACAACTGTCTGCAACTTCAGTTCCAGAGGATCCAACATTGTCACACACATACACACACATGCAGGCAAAACATCAATGCACATGAAATAAAAATAAATAATTAAAAACCCAGCTTCTGGGAGCTCAGAACTTTGAGGGCTTCTTGATCAGAACAGATAAGATGCCCACTTCCCTGATGCTGAGTGCAGGGTTATCCCTACTGTCTCTGTTCAGAAGGCTAGGGTGGGCCAACCGTGTGGACACTGGGTCTGGAGGGCTGGCTTCTCTGAAGACAGCAACTCAAAAGAGGCAAATTCTGTTTTTACTACTTTATTCTCACAGCCCCTCAGTGGCAGCTTGCTCAGGCCTCACCACTCTTCCTTCAGCTCCCTGTTATGCCTGTGGTTTATCTCAGAGCAATGTACGTGTACTGTTAAGCCTGTGGTCTATCTCACAGCAATGCACACATACTGGCAATAGACTGGATTCTTCTAGATTCAAATGACCCAGCCTCTAAACCTGGGCTTGTCCACTCGTAAAATGGGTATCAAACGCCTACCCCAATGGGATCTCCTAGTGTGAATGCTCTAGCGTGCTAATTTCCTACAGCTACCACACAAATCACCACAATCTGACTGATTTAAAACTACAGAAAGTTATTCTGCAATAGTCCAGGAGGGTGGGAAGGGTCTTGGCTATCTCTCCCAGCTTCTGATGGCTCCAGACAACCCTGGGCTAGCGCACTTGCCCAATGCAGTCCTGCCAGATGAGACAATACATACAAGGGGCCGCGCAGGATTTGCACTCCTCTCCATGAAATACGGTAAGGATAGATGGGCCTATCAGTCCTACAATTATCTGCTCCGCCCACATAGGCCCTGCCCACCCTGAGTGTCTGGAAAAGATGGTCTTCACATCAGCTGCCGCTCAAGGAAAGCCAACAGGCGGCCCTGGGTCATGGCATGTAAGGGATGGCCCAGCTGGCCTTGCCTGGAAAGCTGCCCTTCCTACCAGAGAGAGGAAGCTCATTTTGTTCCTACTTTGCCTCAGCCACTCCTGTGGAAGGACACTGTTTCCCTCCCTCCTCAGTACCACAGGCCCTCCTGTAAATATCGGAATGTGGCTGAAAGGACAGGGAGTTGCTCTGGGCAGAGGCTTCAGAGCACAGTCTGCTCACCCTCTTGCAGCTCCTGCCTGGAACCTGCCGTGTCATACTCTTGCATCTCCCAGAATCTTAGAAAGAGGCGTGAGAAGTGACTAACATGAGATGCTGTGGCAGAAGCAGAAATCAGGAGAGGCCCTGGACCAGTGGGACCAGCAGGGCATCATTATACAGCATTAGCCAACTAGAAAACAGTCTGGTGTCAAAAGTTGGGAAATATGGCAATTTGTATTATGTAATTGTTTTGTTTTAAATGACAAAACTGCCTGCAATAACTTAGAAAACAGGAAATGTACCTAGTGTAGCCCTGGCTTTGCGAAGAGCTTTCCAAGCAAAACATCACCAGAATGAAGTAGTTGTTTCTACTCTGCTCAATAACATACCTTACGGCGGGGGTGGGAGGGGGTGGTAATCCACAAAAGAATAAGCAAACGAAAGCATCAGGGATTCTCCCACAATATTGCCAGAGCCCGTTCAGGGCCACAGAAGAGGAGACACAACTCTCGAAGAGTCAGGTCAGGGGACGGACACTTTGCAGCCAGAGGGGTCTCTGCCTTGAGGGGCTTATCTCAGTGTTTTCAGTAGCTGGAACAACCCAGGGCAGCAGCTTTGTCTGCCATCCTGTTATGAAGGAAGGGAGTGTGACTGACACCGACAATAACAGAAGAGAGCCAAGGCAGAGCACAACACCCAGGAGGCTAAGTCCTGGCTGACGACACCACCACCACCCTGCCCTGAGCTAACCTTTTGTGGTTCCTGAGCCTCTGACAACATGAGTTTGATTTCAAACCAGACCAGCCAGGTTACCCCAAAGCAGGATTGGCTCCGGCCCTGGGCCCAAACCCCTGCCCTTGTCAGGAGACATGCACAGCCTCCACCCCTAGGACTCTGCCCAAAACCTGCCAGTCCAGATGTTTGTGTGGCTGCTCCAGTGAACCAGGGTTATCATGGGAAGGGAAGTACTTTTTGAAGCTACAGTCACTGCTTTTGGTCTACAGAAGATGACAGCAAGAAGGAGAAAGTCTGGGATTTGGAGGCCGACCTGATCCAAGTCCTGGCTCCGTTTCTTCATAATCTTGTGCCTCTGAGCTGGTTGTTTATGTTCTTTGAGTCTCAACATGCACCCATGTGATTCGAAAGTACCACCACTAGCAACTGTGGAATGTGACAGAAAAAGCAAACAATGTCCATAGTCTGGCACGCTGCCTGTGATGGTCAGTATCAACTGTCAACTTGGCAGAATCTAGGATCATGCAGGAGATAAGACTCTGCGTGTGACTGTGTTGAATTGTATTGATTATATTAGTTGTTTGGGAAGACCCATCTCAGCTGTGGGTGGGACCAGTCCTTGGGGAAGGCATTTGTGCTATGTAAAGTGGAGAAGGAGAACTAAGTGTGCACTTGCCGCTCCCTATGACTGCACACATAACTTGACAGCTCTGAGATCCTGCTTCGTGGACTTCCTGCCACAGCGGACTATACTCTGAACCGTGAGCTGAAATGAGCCCTTTATCTCTTAACCTGCTCTTGTCAGGGCACTATGGCAACAGGAAAATGTAAAAAGACACCACGTAAGCAGTCATATGTTCCCTAGACACCTCATGAGTGGAACAGTATGTGTACAAGATGAGGAGGCTGAGGCCTCTGACAGCGGCTGCGCTGTAAAGCACCCGAAGCCAGCACTCTCAAAGTCTGAGCTCATAAATGTGTGTGAGGCGTGGATGAGAAGAAGCACCACCATTTCTGGCCAAACCAGGCAACAAGATAGGATCCAAACAGTTTACCTTCTTAGGGAGAAAAGGGTGATGAAAAGCCAGCAGTTCCAGCCGTGATGAAAAGACAAAGCAAAGCCCCAGCAAGCAAACCGTGGGGAAGTGGACAGACGCAGGGAAGAGCCAATGCTGGAAATGTATCTGAGGAAACCCACCCTCGTTACCTCCAGAGGAAGCAGCTGTGTTTTCCCTGAGCATCATAACTTGCACAGCCTCTGCAACGGCTTCTGCTTGGAAACAGAATCTTAGGTTGGTTTTAATGTCAGTAACATTTTTTTCATATATTTATCTTGCACAGTTTCTTCCACCTCTGCTCCTTATAGCTCACACAGAGACAACTCCAAGCCACTATCATGATTTTTCACAAATTCAAAGGGGAGTAGGATAGGACTGAGATTAGAATGGTTTCTCCCATCTTCAGTGTCACTTTCTCAAACTGTGCAAGGACTTTTTTTCTGGACCCTGGACTTTCCTGGAGACCAGAAACTGGAGCCTTCAAGACAGAGATTTGTCTGGCCCTGGCCTGAGAAAGTTTAATTATTTACTTTCTACGGATGACGCCAGACTTCAAAGAGATCACCTATCAAGATGTTCTCTGCTCCAAGATGATCTTGTGTCACCTGAGGACGCAAGCTGTCTCCCAAGGCTTTCTAGTGTTCTCCACAAATGTGCTTGGAGTAAACTTGTCACTTCCAAGTTGACTAGAACCTACAGGGTTTGTTAAGTCTAGCCTGATGTCATTTTGCCATCAGCAACAGTGCTGGCCAGGAGAGTCATCCCCCTTAGGAGTCCTAAGCACTCTCTATACAGTGCTGCTCCAGACCAGCCATGTCCTGTCCAGCCCTTTGTACCCATGCTGTCTCTAGCAGGGTCTCACCAGACAGCATATCTCCTTCTGGCAGGGACGCTTGTCTTACTGCTATTTTAATTTGAATTTCACTGACAACTCCATGGATGAGGAACCACATGCACAGTGTCTATTTGTATCAATTACACATCTTTCCCTTAAAGTTGCTCTTTTTCTTATAAACAGAAGGAATGACTTCTATGCCCCAAACATTAAATTGACAGGGTTTAGAGATTGGAAGTATCCTGGCTTACTTGCTGTGTACAGACAGTTAAAATTATGAAAGGGTTTCCTCATCATTTTATTAGCCACAGCTGTCACAGTGAATAAACAAACAAATGGCCTTTCTAAGCACAATTTTCAGAAAAATAAACTGGGGCTCAGAGATACTGCTTCCCTGAACAGTCTTGGAGAGAGAGGTGAGAATCGAACTCAGGCCACACATTCTGACTTGTGTAATTTGTGCTATGACGATCCTCTTCAAGACTAAACTATGTTGGGCATGGTGGTGCATGCCTTTAATCCCAGTACTCGGGAGGCAGAGGCAGGCGGATTCTGTGAGTTCTAGGCCAGCCTGGTCTACAAAATGAGTCCAGGACAGCCAAAGTTAACACAGAGAGACCCTGTCTTGGAAAAAAAAATAACACCAAAAACAAAAAAACAAAAACGAAAAAGACTAAATTATGAGAAACCTTGGTGAATGGTGGTAACCCGAGTCCAGGCCCATACAGTCATTGTTGGTCTGCTCCCAGCACTTATTAAATCTGAATTTAGGATTGTGATAGGAAGGAGGTTCTGTTTCATTAAAATTTGCCTCATAAGGTCAAATTCAGAGAAAAAAATTAAGGTTTTGTTCAATCTCATATGATCTACCAGGAGTCTCTCTTTTTTCTATTCTATTACTACGGCCTGAATTGCTTGCCCAGAACACCTGCGGCCACCTTGTAGCCTGTGCCACAGTACACACCTTTTCTATATCTTCCCGGGGCGTTTGGAAACATCTGGTGTCAAGGAACCAAGGAACCCCACGTCCTGCTTCTGTTTGGTCTTATAGAAGCCACATGAAAATCACTGGGGTTGCTTGGGGGAGATCTCAGCCCCCCAAGTACTCGCCATGCAAGCGTGAGAACCTGAATTCCCTTCCCAGTGGGAAGCCCAGTTATGGAAGCATGCACCTGCAGAGCATGGCATGCGGGGACAGAGACCGCTGCAGTTTTCTGCTAGTCAGGGGTCCGGGTTCAGTGAAAGACTCAAAAACAAAAAAATAAGGTAGAGAACAACTGAAGGCATTTCCTTGACCTCTGGCTTCCACATATATGTGAGCATGCATATGTACACACACACACACACACACACACACACAGAGAGAGAGAGAGAGAGAGAGAGAGAGAGAGAGAGAGAGAGAGAGAGAGAGAGAGCGCGAGAGAGAGCGCAGCTGGGAAAGCACCCTGATGCTACTTTCCTCTATTCTTTACCAGTGGTTATTCCACCAACCTCCCCTCCCCCACCAAAGAGAATGGCTGCAGCTTTGAATGTGGGGAGTGCAGAGCTCAGATCAGCTCTTTACCGGCAGTGGCTAGCTGGGGATGAAGACGCATAGGATATCTAACCCACCACCTTTAACATACACAATGAGGAGGGCTCCCTGGACCGGAGAGTCCTCAGGAAAGGACGGAGGCTACCTATCTGACCTGCACATGTGGGCCAAGCCTCACAACCAAAGCCAGCTCTCCTTGTTTCCCTAAATCGTGGGTCTTAAAGGCAGGGTCATCCCCACCACCCACTCTGAACCTCCCCTGAGCCCAACCGCGAGTGCACAGACACTTGTCAGATAGCTCTTAAAATATATAGAATATCAGCAGAAGTGAAGAGCTTCCAAAGATAGAGGAGAGCCTCTGTGAGAGGGAGCAAGGAGAACATCAACTTCTCCCATCACACAGCATATCTGAGCAACCAAGTAACATAAGACACTTGAGAGACGTCGCTCAGCATTTCTGCTTGTGTCATTTTGTCCAAGAACAGTGTGTACCCTTGCAGCTCACTGCTTAGAATACAGAAGGCAAACTCAAGGCACCCCAGAACAGTACCAAGGTTTCAACCCTTGAGCCTCCCACCAAGGAGAAGAAAGACCTTCAAGGGACAGAACCTCTGCATAATAGATTTCTCTCTCTGCCACGTCTGTTGGACGCATAATCCAGGGAAGAGAAAGTGAGAACAGGAGTGCAGGCTTTCACTTCCCTCACCGTGTCTAGAAACAAGCTGCAAACAGTCAACTGAAACCCAAACCACACCTTCAGCCCCATTATGAGAGCCCCCGGCATTCTGCTGGGTGAAGGGTCACAGGTACCTGTCCTGAGCTTCAGTCAGTGATGCCTTCTGCACTCACTCTCTTTCCTGCTGGAGGAACGTCCCCTTCCATTTCTAGGCCTGGCACAGAACATAGACTGTAATCATCACAGAAATAAAAACAACCCAAAAAGCACCAACCAAAGCCCTCCCAAGTCTCCCCTGGCTGTGAACGGTGCAAGGCTGCCCCAGATCTGCTCCCTAGTCAGTACTCAGGTCTGTCAACAGGGTTGTGCCTAACCCTGCCTCTAGCTGCTTCTATAACTCTGAAACCTACACCCCATGAGCCAGCTACCAAGACATGCTCAGCTACAGAAGACTGTTGTATTATGAAAGAAATGAATGGTGTCTTCCTTGTTGCCTGTTGCAGCTTTGTTCCTGAATAAACACAGCTGGTCCCAGAAGTCCAGGCCCATCTCATACATACAGTATATCACCCTGCATAGTGTACATCACCCAGACAGTGTATGCACCCTACATAGGACACACAAACCCACACAGAACAAACCCCATATGTACAGTGCTTGCCACCATGCATAAGGCTCCAATAGGTCCTGGCAGCAAAGAGAGTGGGGGCTGCAGCTACGCAAAGAACACTGGTATAGCATTAGTCAGCTCTAGCCCTCTGGTAAAGTGGAGTGTGTGTAGGTACCACACGGCATTTTCAAGAGTCCCAATATGTCTCAGCAATTCCAGACTCAGCTCTGAAACTACCTGAGCACAAACCTTGCCCAGGTCACGCCAGGAAGGGCCAGGTAAAAGGTCGGAGGACTCCTGTCTTAGCAGACATATGTGTGGTCACAACATTATCAGCTGAATCACTGATAAACACTAGGAATTTATTTCTCAAGCTCTGAAAGGTGGACGTCTGAGGCTATGAGGCGGTGTGCTTAGGTTCTGGAGCGAGCTGTCTTCCCAGCCTAGAGACAGTGCCATTTCATGGTACCCTCACTTGGTCCAGGAAGCAAGGGAGTTCTCTGGAGCCTCTTCACAAGGCCACTAACCCCATTCGCAAGGCCTTACCACTGTGCTATCAAAAGCTCCAGGGTTCAACATATGAACTTCCATCCTAGAGAACAAATTGAAGGCAGGCTTAGCTGGAGGCTAGGGGATGCTGACTTCCACCCAAGCCCTGAAAACTTCTCATTTACTACAGGACTAAGTGAGCTCCCCCTGCAGCCAGGACAGTTGATCGTGGCATTTCACAGGGTTCTCTTGCACAGCTGTGAGGTATGATTTCCTGCTGGGCATGCCTTTCAAATAGCAGCTGGAGGACAAGCATCTACTTCTGTAGTTAATTCCTGATGCCCAAGTCCCCCCCATGAAACTCACTTTCCTGAAGCTACACTCCTAGACCTGGCTTCCCGGGCCCCTCCTGTCTCTGACAGCCCCATAGTGTCTCTGACACCAATCTTGCTGCACATCGCATCTAGACAGGGCATGCTGCCCTGCATGGTACATAGAAAGAAAATGGCTTTCGGGGGCTGAGGGGCTGAGGAGCCCACAGTGCTGCTGGACACAGCCACATGAGAACCTATCGTGGACACAGCTCCCTAGGGCAACACAGGAGTCCCCGTTAAAACACAAAATGAGGAGTTAGCCAGCACAGCTTTTCTGTCCTAGTAGCCGGAACACACCGCACAATGGCTGGGAAAGGAATATGTTATTTGAGAGGGAGGGACACATAATGCAGGCCTTGTTAAGGCCTGGAAACCCACCAACCCGGCATCTCAGCCTTTAGGAGAATATGTGTCCCCACCACTCAGAACTTGGGTTCTGGGGATGAACACACACAGCTGAAAGAAGTGTTCTGGAAGGCTGCCTTCCGAGAATAAGCACAGCAGGCATTGCCTTAATCAGGGCATCCATGATTACCCATAAAAGACCCTCAAGATCATGGCTGGTGATGTCTCTCATAGAAGGGGTAGATTGTAAGACTATTCCCTAAGACTCAGCCACACTTTCCTCCCTGTGTGTGTGCTCCAGCCACACTTTCCTGCCTGTGTGTGTGTCCTCCAGCCATGCTTTCCTCCCTGTGTGTGTGCTCCAGCCACACTTTCCTGCCTGTGTGTGTGTCCTCCAGCCACACTTTCCTGCCTGTGTGTGTGTCCTCCAGCCACACTTTCCTGCCTGTGTGTGTGCTCCAGCCACACTTTCCTGCCTGTGTGTGTGTCCTCCAGCCACACTTTCCTGCCTGTGTGTGTCCTCCAGCCACACTTTCCTGCCTGTGTGTGTGTCCTCCAGCCACACTTTCCTCCCTGTGTGTGTGCTCCAGCCACACTTTCCTGCCTGTGTGTGTGTCCTCCAGCCACACTTTCCTGCCTGTGTGTGTGTCCTCCAGCCACACTTTCCTCCCTGTGTGTGTGCTCCAGCCACACTTTCCTGCCTGTGTGTGTGTCCTCCAGCCACGCTTTCCTCCCTGTGTGTGTCCTCCAGCCACACTTTCCTGCCTGTGTGTGTCCTCCAGCCACACTTTCCTGCCTGTGTGTGTCCTCCAGCCACACTTTCCTCCCTGTGTGTGTGTCCTCCAGCCACACTTTCCTGCCTGTGTGTGTCCTCCAGCCACACTTTCCTCCCTGTGTGTGTCCTCCAGCCACGCTTTCCTCCCTGTGTGTGTGTCCTCCAGCCACGCTTTCCTCCCTGTGTGTGTCCTCCAGCCATGCTTTCTTGCCTGTGTCCCTGCTGTATACAATGTCCTCCTACTTGAAATACTCTGTTCTGGAGGAAAACTCATCAAAACTCCTTTTGTTTTGTTTTGTTTTGTTTTGAGACAGGGTTTCTCTGTATTAGTCTTGGCTGTCCTAGACTTGCTTTGTAGACCAGGCTGGCCTTGAACTCACAGTGATCTGCCTGCCTCTGCCTCCCAAGTGCTGGGATTAAAGGTGTGTGCCACCACACCTGGTTTCATCAAGACTTTTAAAGGCCTAAAAGAGTCTCAGCTTTTTTTAGACTCTAAAGGAAGGCACCCCGAGCCTCAGAAACCAAACAGCTCATAGGACTCAGTAAAACCCTGAAGTTTACAGATTCCCAAGACCTCATCATGAGGCTATCTAAGGAGATGAGACTCTCCAGCCTGTCAAGCCACCTCCAGGCTGTACAGAGAGCTCCAGGGTAGCTTCGTGATGATGTGGTTTGAGTCATCCCTCTTTCTGTAAATAACCTCTCTCTCCCATACTCCTATAAGTATCCCCCATAAGCTCTGTAGTTCACCAAATTGTCATTGATTTCCTATCTGAGAGGAGTAGACAGTTTGTTCACGTCTCCCCAGGAATAATGTCATGCAACAGCACCTCAATCCAAACATATATAATTTTGTCACAATTACCCAGTGTCAGGAGGCGCTAGAGTGTTGGAGGACTCTTTGAAGTTGCAGTCCTCCAGGTCCAGATAGCCTTTCTGAGCTCTGCACTAGATGGAGGACCACCCCCCACTCTGACCATCAGGCCCTCTACTGACCTCATCTGGAGAGTGTCTTTAGGCATAGATGCCTCTAGCCATATTTCAGATATGACCTTTGGCACAGTTTCCTGCTAGCACTCCCCTTCCTGCACCTATAGGATAATTAGGTACTGTGTTTCTGATCATATGATAGGATGATGCTGCCAAATTCAAACAAGGCATCCCAGGAATCCCTAGTCCTAATCAATCATGTTCACCTATCCCGTGAACCCCCCCCCCCTCCTCAAGGATTATATAGCTTTTGTTCACCTCAAATGAAGTTGGGCTATCTCACTGAAGTGGCTCCCGGAGATCATTCTGTCATACTTGTGGGACACCTGAATCCCCAGTTCATCACTTCTGCTCCTTTGTTCCTGAGGACCAGTGGCCAGCGATGCCAGGAACGAGAGAGAGCCATACTAGAGTATACAAAGGGTAGAAAATCAACTAAAGAATTCTATCTAGGTAGCCATAGAGAAGTCATCATCAATACTGGGTTTAGACTTTTTGGTAATGTAGCTATTTTAGGGTCATCAATACTCCTGTAAACACACACACATGCTCCTGTTAAAAATAAATAAATGCACTGGTTCACTAAGCTGGACTCCGTTGGGATTGTAGTTTTTGGTCTATTATTGATGTCCTACATGGGGTGAGTAGCTATGTGTTCACATGTATCTAATAAAAGATAATGCCCAACACAACAAAAAGCAAGCCAGAAACCTTTCCTCAATACAGCCCTATTTGGCCTTCTAGATAGCTAAGTGTTAGCGGCACCTGCTGTGAAGCCTGACAACGTAAGTTCAGCCCCAGAGATGTACACAATGGGAGGAGAGAGTCAGTTCTCTGACCTCCACATGCACACTGTAGAGTGTGCACACCCACACCCGCACATGCAAAACAATAATGAATGTTTAAAATGAAAGCCGTACTATGAGCAGCAGGCAACAATCCCTTCTAACCACCATAAAGGAGACTCCATTAATGCGTTGTCCATCTCTGTAGACAAGCTGCATGCAAACCTAAAAGGTCTTGGAAGGTTGTCCCAATTTCGCTCATGTATTCCAGTCAAATCCAGATTTTGTGTGCCAAAATGTCCTCTTTACCTCTCGCAAGATACAAACCTCACACATCTCTGAGTCATTTCCCCTGGCTCCTCTAGAGCTGCCATCTGGTTTTCTCGCCAATCTAGCTTAGCCCCTCTCTGGACCACAGAAGTTCCTGTTTGTGCCATGCACTGAACTTAAGAAGTTCAAGTAGGGTCAGAAGTGTACGGAGCCCTTAAGTTTTGATCATGGACCTGAGCATCAATAACCCATGAAACTTGCTGAACCAGCACTGTGGTTGGAATCAGGGCTCCACGCTGCCTCACAGGGTCCCACGCCGGCTCACAGGGCCCCACGCCGCCTCACAGGGCTCCGCGCTGCCTCACAGGGCCCCACGCTGCCTTACAGGGCCCCACGCTGCCTCACAGGGTCCCACGCTGCCTCACAGGGCCCCACGCTGCCTCACAGGGTCCCACTCACAGGGTCCCACGCTGCCTCACAGGGTCCCACGCTGCCTCACAGGGCCCCACGCTGGCTCACAGGGTCCCACTCACAGGGTCCCACGCTGCCTCACAGGGCCCCATGCTTCCTCACAGGGCCCCGCGCTGCCTCACAGGGTCCCACTCACAGGGTCTCACGCTGCCTCACTGGGCCCCACGCTGCCTCACAGGGCCCCACGCTGCCTCACAGGGCCCCACGCTGCCTCACAGGGTCCCACGCTGCCTCACAGGGTCCCACTCACAGGGTCCCACTCTGGCTCACAGGGCTCCACGCTGCCTCACAGGGTCCCACGCTGCCTCACAGGGTCCCACGCTGCCTCACAGGGCCCCACGCTGCCTCACAGGGAAGCTGCTCTCTCCCTGAGCATGATAATCAGGGTCACCTCAGCGGCCAAGGACGAGGTGAGCTGTCTCCTTCTACATTCCACTAACCCCGCTAAGCATGCTGGGAACACGTTCTGCTCTAGATGGTCCGCACCCTGGCTCCAAGGACCTCCTAGCTCACTGTAGATCCGGACTCTCAATGGGTAGCAAAGCTTGGGAGCCCCTGGGATTCTGGAAAAACAGCAGCCCTCTGGCCGTAGACTGCAGTGGGCAAGGTGGTACCCATGGCTGAGGCACATGGGGTAACGGGGAGGACGCAGACGGCTCAGGCCCAGGGGACACTGTGTACAACTCAGCATGCGCTGAGCTTGAGCAGGAACCGTGTCCCTTCCCTACAAAATGATCTCAAGAGGACTGGGTGTGTGATCTGGTCCTAGGGGAACTCTTTTTGTCCAATATCCCAGGAGCTAGGAGACTCAGACACAGCCTAGGGGCCTCAGTCCTCTCCCCTCTACAGACTACTTTCTCCTTAGAACAAATAAACAAAAAATTTTTTTCTAATTTTATTTTACTTAGAATCTACAGGCTATGTCAGCACATTTGGAATGATGAAAATTAATCTTTTAATAGATATCATACACTGAGGCAAGTTTTGGTGCTGCCCAGTCATGCGTCTGTACTACGGAGCCAGAGAGATCCCACTTACCTATGCCCTCATCTTGGGTGGGCAATTCCCAGGAGGGGCATGGAGGGGCAGATGAACTCAGCCTCTAGAGTGAGAGGTGGGAAGGTGGAGGAGGGGAAGACAGAGGGGGACAGAGTTTTCACTCGGAAACTCTCCCTTTGCCAGTTGCTGCCTCCCCACTAGAAATTCGTTGCTTGAGCTTGCAAGTGGGTCACTAGTATTTCCTGTTCTGAATGGTGTCTGAATGAGGAGAGCACCCGTGATTGGCAGGCATGAGTCACTCTATGGTTTGTTTTGGCAATAACATGCCTTGGAGATGGAGCCAAGTGCTGTGACAGCAGCGTCCTACTAAGTGGGAGGATGACCAACACTAACTGCAGCTGGAAAGGTGGTAAAAGCAGACACCTCTAGGTTAATCCCGGGGACATTCCCAGATAGGAGGACACAGGAATGGGGCTGAGACAACCGTAGTCTGCCCAGGCAGGAAAGACGGGCTCTATTAGTTGTTGTTGTTGTTGTTTTTTTTCTTCCCGGATGCTATAATAAGACACCATGACCCAGGGAATTTAGAGAAGAAATGGCTTATTTGAGATTATGACTTCAGAGAGATAAATTCTCATCATGGTACGGAGGCAATAGGAGCAAGGAGCTGAGAGCTTACATCTCAGACACAAGCACAAAACGAAAGAGAGAGAGAGAGAGAGAGAGAGAGAGAGAGAGAGAGAGAGAGAGAGAGGAAGAAGAAGAAGAAGAAGAAGAAGAAGAAGAAGAAGAAGAAGAAGAAGAAGAAGAAGGAAGGGGAGGATGACGAGGATGATGAGGACGACAAGGACAAGGACAAGGAAGAGGGAGTGAGGGAGGAAGAGACAGAGACAGAGAGACAGAGACAGAGACAGGGAGACAGAGAGAGACAGACAGACACAGAACTGGAACTGGTTTTCAATCTTGGAACCTGCACCCCGTGGCATCCTTCCTCCAGCAAAACTGCACCACCTAAATGTCCCTAATCAGTACCACCAGCTGAAGAACAAATGTCCAAACGTCTGTGACCTGAGGGACATTTTCCGTCCACAGCACACAGTTCCACTCCCTTCCCTCCACAGGCTCATGTCCACATCATAATGTAAAATTCCCTCTCAGCATGAAGTTTAGAAGTCCAAAATCCAAAGTTTTTTTTCTGAGACTCAAGGAAATCTCTTAATTATAAGCCTTGTAAAATCAAAAAAGCAAATTACATATTTTCAACATTTAATAGCACAGAATATATATAACCACCCCAAAAAGAATGAATGGGGGTACAGTGAGGAAATGCTGGGCCAAGGCTACACCAGAACCCAGAAGGGAAAATACCACACTTTATAAGCTCCGTGTTCAGAGTCGAAAGGCTTATATGGCTCTGTTCTTCCCAATTTGTTGCCTACAACATACACCTCTCTCTTAAACTAATTCCACTCCCTGTAAGCAACTCTCCTTGGCAGATGCTTCATGGTTTTGGTATCTTCAAAATCTTGGGGTCTCCTGCAGCTCAAGCTTGGCCTTCATAGATTCATGTAATGTTTCCTTACAGCCTCTTGCCCCACAGGCAGCTATAAGAGAGATCGTAGCCCAGAATTGGTTATACCATCTGTATTTTTTCCCCTTTTTTTATTAATTTATTCTTGTTACATCTCAATGGTTATCCCATCCCTTGTATCCTCCCATTCTTCCCTCCCTCCCATTTTCCCCTTATTCCCCTCCCCTATGACTGTTCCTGAGGGGGATTTCCTCCCCCTGTATATGCTCATAGAGTATCAAGTCTCTTCTTGGTAACCTGCTATCCTTCCTCTGAGTGCCACCAGGCCTCCCCCTCCAGGGTCAAAGGTGAGGCACCAGAGTATGTGAGAAAGTCATATCCCACTCTCCACTCTACTGTGGAGAGTGTTCTGACCATTGTCTAGATCTGGGTAGGGGTTTAAAGTTTTACGGCCTGTATTGTCCTTGGCTGGTGTCTTAGTTTGAGTGGGACCCCTGGGCCATCTGTATCTCAATTCAACCTTCAAAGGAAGTCTTTCTGATCAAGGGGACTGAGCATCAGAGTTCAGTGTGAGAGTCCTTTGTGCGGCCTCACACCATGGAGCTGGAGGAGTGGGTTCTCCAGGACTTCCCTAACACTGACCCAGACATGCGAGTAAAGTATCCGTGGACTCCTTGTCAGCAGTGTTGCTCAGCAAGAAACAGTACACATTCAACAGCATTCTAAACTCTGCAGCTGGTCTCTCTGCCTCAGCACTGCTCCATAACAATTTGTTCATCCAACAGTAAAAGCCCCCTGCCCCAGCTCCAGGCCGAGGGAAAGGTGAGCAAGGTACCCTGCCATCTTCACTCCACGCCTGACCTCACAGAGAAGATAGCCAGGAAGTGCATAGGAATCCTTACTCACGCCCACCTGTGAGGCAGTGACTTGGGGCACCCAGGCCTACCTCACTCCAGCCACCCTTCTTTCCTCCATCCTCTCTGCTGCTGTCTCAGGACATCACTGTGTACACCATTTTAGAAAATGTAATACAAAGCACTTTAAAAATCCAAAACCACAAAACAAAACCTTTTCTCTTTACCACAGCCTGCTCTCCAGGAATAACGAAGGGTGCTTGGCACGGCTGATGGCTCAGCTCACCTTTACACAAGTCTGAGTGTGAATCAAACTGCATCTCTAAATGGGGTGTGGCCGTGATTCTTAAAATGGTTCCCCAAACAAATGAAGAAACCAAATAGCATCTTCTCTCCTTCTGAGTCAGAGCCACAAGTTGCAGTTGTGCCAGTCTGACCTGGAGGCCTGATGCCTCCACGTGAACTGATCTGACAGTATCTGACCACCTCAGACTGCACTGCTGGGGAACCTGAGTCAGAGCACCATGCCCAAGGCTATTCTGAGCTGGCATAGCCCCCGCCTGCGAGAACAGGCCTGACAGGTCCTCAGATGCCCTTCTCAACGAGTGTTGACGTCCTGCCCAGCACAGATACTGCCCTCTTTTCCCTCCATGACCCAGCCCCTTTAGAACCTCCGTTCTGATAAAGACAAAGTGTCTCCTCCCTCAGGCCTTCCAAACATTCCCTCAGAAGCTTGTATCACTCCCATCAAAGTCAAAGAACAGCATCCATTTAACCAGCACTAAATGCTCCGTGCTCTCCCAGCCCACCTTACCACCTGTTATTAAAGACAACTCACTGCAGCTCCTTTGCCTGATACTATCAACTCTTCCTCTCACCAGAAAATCACCAGGCAGACAGAAAGGCAAACAGATCAAATGAATTAAAATTGCATCAGAGCCAGAACTGGTCTTGACAGGTAGTTTGAAACAATCAGAACAGGAACTACAAGAACAGATGAGCAACGTAAGCAAGCAGATAATGGAAATTTTCAGAAAGAATCAAAATGAAACACCAAGAACAAAACTCTGTGAGGAAAACGGAGACTTCCTCTAGTGGATCCATTAGCCCATGAGACATAACTGATAGAAGAATTCTTTGTGTGTGTGTGTGTGTGTGTGTGTGTGTGTGTGTGTGGTGTGTGGTGTGTGTGTGTGTGTGTGTGTGTGTGGTGTGTGTGGGGTGTGTGTGTGTGTGTGTGTGTGTGTGTAACATTAGAAACTATCAAACTTCAAAAGCAAAGAGAAGACTGAATTTTAAAAATAGGGTTAATTACCGAAGCCCCATGAGGCATCTGCAGAAGGTATCTCGCACACTGACGTCACAGTGGCCGAGACTCGATGTCAGACATCAAACTACCCTCTTTGTGATCTAGGAGAATGAATATCAAGAGGAAACAAACACAAGAGTGTTGCCTTGTCCTCTTATTAAAAAACTAAGGAGAAAAACCATGAAAGAATCCAGAGAAAAAGAACTGTTCTTCAGGGAAGCAAGGATAAGAACAGCATCCCACATCTCAGAGTTATACAGAGCATAGCATAATCCTTAAAGTACTAGAAAATAAATTGCCACGGTCTGAGGAAATGGCCTAACAGTCAAGAGCTTGCTGTGCTTCCAGAGATCCCAAGTTCAAGCCCCAGCACCCATCTCAGCTTCAGGAAATGCAGTAGCCTCTTCTGGCCTCTGAAGGCACCCACACAAACAGATTCACACAAAAACAGGTAACTAATAATAAACAAATAACCAAGTAAAATTTGAAGAAATAGTCAATTTTGAATCTGTACCCTGTAATATTGATCTTGGGAGGTGAAGCAAGATCTGCCTTTTGTATAATGTCAAAAGCTCTTCAGAGAGAAAGGAAAATATGCAGTTCAAAAACTCAGATATACAAAAGGGAAAGAAAAGCATTAAAGAAAGCATACATGAAAGTAAAAAATTCTTTCTTTCTTTATCTATCTATTTACATATTTCTTTGTTTTTTATATATATAGTTCTCACTACATAGCCCATGCTATGTATACCAGGCTGGTCTAGAACTCAAAAAGATTTACCTCCTCTGCCTCCCCTATACTGGGATTAAAGGTGTGCGCCACCACATCTGCCTGAAACTTCCATATTTCTTTCTTTTGAACCAGGAAGGTGGGTACTCTACTGCTGAGCTATATCTCCAATTCTCTTTCCTATTATCAATTTATCTAGTAAATATGTTTATCTAAAGTAATGACAGCTATGGTGTGTTTGCTTATCCATACATTAAACATATGTGCGCACACACACACACACACACACACATGAACACCTGTATATAAGTGAAATGCACAACAGCAGTGATACAGGAATGAGAGATGGAGAGGTGGGAATGCTTCGTTATCGTAAGCTTCTTGCACTACCCATAGAGTTGACAGTTTATAGAAAGATACTTTATAGACTGTGAAGAACAATCACTAAAACTCAAAAAAAAATACAGTTATATGCTATGAATGTAGAAGAAATGGTCAAAGCAATAAAAGAGAAAAACATGTTAAGAGCAAAACTGGCCACAAAGAAAAGGGCACCAATCAGAAACAGTAACGAACACAGCAGATGCTGATCTAATGAAGTTAATGATGGCCTAAGAGCATCGATTAAAAATGAGAGGTTGGCTCTTTCCTCTCTTCTTCCTCCCCTGCTCCCTCTTACCTCTCTCTTCTACTCTTTACCCATGCTCATAGCATAAATCTCATATAATCTAAAAAATAAAATAAAAAATTCAGAGATTGAAGGCAGGTGTGGTGGCGCACACCTTTAATCCCAGCACTGGGGAGGCAGAGGCAGGTGGATCACTGTGAGTTCGAGGCCAGCCTGGTCTACAAAGCTGAGTCCAGGACAGCCAAGATTACACAGAGAAACCTTGTCTCAAAAAATTAAACAAACAAACAAACAAAACAACAAAAAAAGATTGTCAGAAAATATTTTTAAAAGGAAGACTAGGTTATGTATATACATGCAGCCTTCTTTAAATACAGAGAAATCTATAAATTAAGTGGACAGGAAAATATATACCATAGTTAAACTAACCAAAAAAGGCATGTCCACTGATTCCAAACAGGGCCAACTTCAAACATGTAAAGGACGTAAGTATATAACATGACACTACAAGGCCCCTGTGAGATAGCACAGGAGAAAACCTGCATGGCCTTGGGTGGGTGCACCAGTGGTTTTTTAGATGCAACACCAATGACACAGCCCATGAAAGAAATAATTAATAAACTGGGTTCACTGGAAATGGCTACTCTGCGACAGACACTTTCAAGAAAATAAGAGAGTAAGCCACAGACGTATCCAGTGAAAGATGACTCACCAAAACGTCAGAAATGAAGAACATCTGACACTCAAAAACAAGAACATATACAATGGATTTTAAAATGGGCAAGAGACCCAAATACACGATATCAGAAAAGATGCTCCGATGGCAAGTAAGCATAGGACCCTATCTTCAGCATCATATATCATTAGGGAACTGAAAATTAAAATGAAATACCACTATACACCTTTTAAAATGACCTCAATCCGAAACTCTGAGAATGTCAGCTGTGACATAGTAAAACCTCTCATTTGCTGCTCTTGGGGATGCAATGGTACAGCTACGTTGGGCGGCAGTCTGGTGGATTTTTGTAGAGCACAACACATTCTTACCAATACACTGGAGCAATTTCTCCAAATAAATCCAAAATACATGCAACCACAAAACCAAAACAGACTTTATAGCAGCTTTTTGTTTATAACTGCTGAAAGTTGGAAGCAACCAAGCTGCCCTTTAGTGCGTAACTGGATACATTTTGGTACTAATGTTTTGGACACTAAAGAGGCCGACTGAAAAAAAGAGAGAGAAATCTCTGGTGTTTATCATTAACAAAAAAGAAGCCAACCTGGAAAGGCTACATGTTGTATTATTCCAATCCATGACTTTCTGGAAAAGACATACAAGCAAAAGCCTTAAGATGGTAAAAAGATCCATGCCCGTCAGGGATAAGACGGACCAAACAGAGCACAGAGGACGGTGAAATCAGTGGCACTGTAGTGGAGCTGCATCACTGCAGATTTATGCAAATCCATGGATTATCCAAGAGGAGAAAGCTCTGTTATAATTATTGACTCTAAAGGATAACACTGAATGATGGCAGCGCTACAGACAGTAAGTAACATGAATTGTTCTGACAGGAACACTGATCAGGAGAAAGGGGAGGATGCATGTGAAGGTGGAATCATTGAGAATGTCTGGCATCGGTCTCTTCCTCTGCAGAACAGTGCTCTCATGGCTTCAAGGATGTTTGCAATAAAAGGCCATGTATCTGTGGATTAACACTTCTATGAGAATTTAACTTTTTTTTTTCAAGACAGGGTCTCTCTGTGTAGCCTTGGCTGTCCTGGACTCACTCTGTAGACCAGACTGGCCCCACACTCTTAGAGATCCGCCTACCTCTGCCTCCCAAGTGCTGAAATTAAAGGCATGCGCCACCACTGCCCAGCCGGAATTTAACATTTAAACTGTAGTGTGTACTGCATCTGTGCTTTTCATATTTACATATCCCATAGCAATCTGGGGCCTCCCACATGACTCAATGGTAAAGAAAATATCCCTACAGAATTACCTACAGATTATTCTGATGGAGGCAAATCTTAAATTGAGATTCCCTCTTCTCAGTTATGTCTAGTTTAGATCAAATAGACAAAAAGAAACTAACCAGCATCTCTGTCATAAATGTAGAATTTCTAAGTAGCATCTTTAACGCAAAACAGTCTCTTGAACACAGAATCCCAGTTCTTATCTGTCAGCTGTGTATACTCTGTGTATACTCTGCCTAGACAAAGGAGCAGGGATAAGTATGTGAAGGGCAAGCTGAGGAATAAGCCCAAGTCACAGATGGCCACAGACGCTTCTGTAGAGGCCACCAGAACCTTCCAGAGCCCTGCTGAGAAAGCTGGCCCTAAGGAAGTGGTCACACCTGGGGTTTGCCTTCTCTTTCAGATTTATACACGATGTTCCTTAATCCCTCAAAAGTCAGAATAAAGATACCAAAAAGATACCTTGGTGCAGCAAGGCTAGGGGCCTAGTTACCCTGGCTGACATCTGATGGGCACCTTCCTCCCACCACACATGTGGCTTGCGCTTCTAAGCTGCACACAGTGCCTTTTCTTCTGGCACCCACCCAGCCGCTCCAGACACTTCCTCCTACCTTTCAGTCACCATTGCCCACCACACCACACTCAGTGCCTGCTATGGAGAGGGCCACATTGTCCCAGAGCCCTGTGTGGTGCATCTAAGCCCTGTCTCTCACATATTGCAATAGCAGCCCTGGGTGGTGTCTCAGAGGTCTAAGAAGCTCCAGGGGACACAGAAAATGCCCCAGCTTATGCAAGGCAGGATGGTAACAACTTGTGTATGCCCTGTCACCATGGCAACTCTCTGGAGAGGAAATGAGTAAATAGCTGTGGCCTTTGACTATGACCCCTGCCCCACCCTGCTCTGCTTCAGTCTGGCATAACTCAAGACCCTGAGATGGCGCTGTGATGTAGTATATAGCCTCTCCCGAGGAGGGCCACAAGTGTGGAGACTGTTTAGCTGAGCTAATGCTGGGGAGAAGAGGCCCACAACCAAGCCCTCCCCTGCTGGGGAGCAATTCCTAAGAATGGCTAAGAACACGGATAGAGTGGAGAAGAAGGAAACGTCAGAGGGGAAGCAGGAGAGGCTTGGAATGGCTCACTGTGTGGGAGTGATTGCAGCACAAGCATGAAGCCCTGAGTCTGAATCCCCAGACCTGAGCCTGAATCCCCAGTACACAAGTAAGAGGCTGAGCACAGCCGTGCTTGCACCTGTAACTCCAGTACTACAGGGGAAGTGGATGAGATGGAAGCACCACTGGGGCTTGCTAGCTGCCAGCACAGCTTCATTGGCAGATGCTGTCTTAAGGAAGTAACGTGGGGAGTGATAGATCGGGACATTTATTATTCTCCACGTGCACATGGACATACACATTTGCACACACGAGTGCATACACCACATGTGTGCATACACCACCTGCATATACAGTGCACACACACACACACACACACACACACACACACACACACACACACACACACACGCTGGTGGATATTCTGGCATAAACTCTAGAAGTGGGTTTAACCCTGTGCTGTGTCTTGGTGTAAACACGAGACCCACAGAGATGGGACACCAGGGACAAAGACGATATCATCAGACTCGCAAGAGTAAATAGCCCCAGGGAAATGTCCAAGGAAGAGAGAAAAAACGGCAGGGGCTGGGTGATGGGTGCTGTCTGCACGGGTCTGAGAGGGAAAAGCCCCTGAAGGGAAGCGGGTGACAAGGCAGGGGGTCCTGAGATTTTGCCTACGTTGCCCATTATGGAGCTTGGAATATTTAGGGGGAACTCGATGGGCAGCTGGCTGCAGTCATCACGTATAGGGGTCCCTACTTCAGTTCTTCACGTTAAGAGACAACCTTGGGCCTCTCAAACCCTTGTCTAGGTCGACTCTCTATTGAAGGAGAGATAAACATGTTTTTTGTTTAGATCACAAGTCGGGGATGAGAAAAAGACTTGTGAGAGGGCAGGTGATGTTTATCCCCTTAGAAGTTGAACAACCATGTGGAGGAGACTCATTGTTAAGCAGCTGAAAAACATCCTTGAACAAATTCTAAGCAGAAGTATAAATGTGAGCCAAAAACAAGAGGTGTGGCCTTTTGGAGACTTAGAATAGTTTTGACTGTTCATCACTCCACTTCGGGGCTCCGGGCTCCAGCTGAGGTTCCGGGTTCTGGTTACTCCAGGTCCAGCAGAAGAAATCCTGCTGATTACACCAGGAGAATCGTTCCTCGGAACTGATATCCTTATGGTTTCATTATTGTATTCTTTAATCTCCTTTTCCTATTGTTTAGATTAGTCAGTTAATACATTCGTAATAAAATATATTTGTTAAGAAAATTGAGCCTACACTCTGCCATACTGCCCAGGCAAGGCCAGGGCTGGATGAACCAGACAGGTGAGGCTCAGACAGTACAGGGCAATCCCAGACATGTTTCCTGAACTAAGTCACAGTCTCAGCAAGTTGATAAGAAAGGGTATCGGATTTTCAGAGGAGATGGCCCCTACAGTGCTCAGGCTACAGAAAATGGTCCTCAAACAAGAGCACTGGGGAGTTTCTGGGTTTCAGGGATACTGGGGACTACTCTGAAGTGTGTGGGCAGGTACAAAGGCTGAGCCAAAGCTGTCACCCTTCCAATTAAGAAGAGGATAAGACATTTGGGGACAGTAAGAAATACATTCAGAGTGTGGAAGACAGATAACTTCTTATATTTCAAGTAGGTGAGAAGTCAAAAATTACTTGGGGACTTAGGTCTGGGCTTCAGAGACTTTTGTGAATAGGATAAAGGTTAGGAATTAGAGATGGCTGAGTGGATTGCTGCCTGGAGAAGGAAGATGTTCAAGACAGGCTTTTGACTGGACAGATGAGCACTGAAGGAGGCCGAAGAAAGGTGCGGTGCCCAGCACAGCCTGGGGATGGGAGCCACAGTAATTGCAGTGAAGAGAAAGGATCAGTCAGAGCAGTTGAAAACAAGGTTAAGGAAGGTAAACTTGACTCGGTCGGAATAACAGTACATTCAAAACTACAATTTTATTTTTTAGTTTGTTTGAGTTTTTACTGGCTTCATTTATTCATAAGAATTTTGCACCATTAGAAGCTATTGTAAATGGAATTGTTTTCTTGATTTCTCTTTTAGATAGTTATTCATGAGTTCATAGAAACCCTACTAGTTTCTTATTTGTACTTGCAATGTATTGGATTCACTTACGAATTCCACTAGCCTTTAGTGTTTTTTATCTACAAGCTCATATTGTCTGCAAACCAGGTCTAGATGTCCTTTCTTTTTTCTTCTTCTTCTTCGGGCTACACCCTCTATCTAAGACTCTCTGTTGTGCTGACTATGCGTTTTAAGTGGGAGTTACTGTCTTGCCCTTTTCTAAGGAAAAGCCTTTAGTTCCTCTCTGTTGAGTGGGATATTAGCTGTACACTCATCGAAAGTGGCCTTTATTAAATTCATTTTATAATTAGCTAGATAGAAGGTTTTATCATGAAGAAATGCAATGGTAAGCCTGGACATGTTATAGCCATTGCTTCGTCAGCAGACCTCCTCCTTATGTGACTGTACCATATACTAACCCATTATTCATCCTCTCAAAAACTGGTTGTTCTGAGAGGATCTCAGGGACTCACCTAATCATGGCTCCAAAATGGAACGCTTAAAATTGTGCCTCATTTTCCCAGTGATGTACCAGGCAATAAGAGCACATTGTGTGAAACCTTTGTTCACACCCTGTCCTCACCTTGGGACACATTACCAAGGGGAGAGTAAGCAGGTAAGAAGCTGAGATTTGAGGCAGGGGCAGTGGTGCACACCTGTAATCCCACTGCTCGGGAGGCAGAGGCAGGCATATTTTTGTGAGTTCGAGACCAGCTTGGCCTATAAAGAGAGTTCCAGGACAGTCAGAGTATTACACAGAGAAACCCTGCCTCGAAAATCAAAAAAGCAAACAAACAGCAGGCTATCTTGACTATAATACTGACTCTTTATGCAAATGACGCAGGGAGACTATCACATTTTCAGGACTGTCACGGTGTGAGTGGTAAGAACTGTAATTGCTTTTGAGCTGAAAAGCCTAATGTTTAGACACTGAGACTCTCAGTCTCAGAGCAAACCAGCATCGTAAAGTACAGGATAACCATGCTACAATCCACAGCCCCAACGAAGCCCAGGAGGGCCCAAGGGAGGATGCTTGAACCTCACTCAGAAGGGCAATTAGAACAGACATCTGAAATAGATGGAGAGAGGGAAACGGGTGTGGGAGGGAGTGGGAAGGATATGGGGGCGATCAGGTGGGAGGGAGGGAGGACCAGGCGAGAATGGAAAAGCGGGGTGGGGGAAGGGAGGCCTCTCTGGGACAGGGGAGGTTCTGGGGAGTCCATGGGGTGACCCTAGATGAGACTCCTGGAACTGGGGGACAAAGAGCCTGGAGCAGCCACTTCCTGTAGCCAGGTGGGACTTCCAGTGGAGGGATAAGGACATCAACCCATGAAACCTTCAACCCACAATCTGTGCTGCCTACAAGAAGTGTAAGGGGCAAAGGTGGGGCAGAGATTGAGAGAACGGCAAACTGATGACTGCCCAGCTTGAGACCCACCCCGTGGGAGAGAGCCAGCCCCTGCCACTGTTAAAGAGACTCCGCTATGCTAGCAGACAGGAGCCTAGCATAGCTGTCCTCTGAGAGGCTTCATCCAGCAGCTGATGGAAACAGATGCAGAGACCCACAGCCAAACAACAGGCAGATCTCAGGGGGCTCTGTGGAAGAGTGGGAGGAAGGACCGAGGGAGCTGGAGAAGTCAAGGACACCACAAGAAGAGCTACAGAGTAAACTAACCTGGGTCCATGGGGGCCACAGAGACTGAACCACCAACCAAAGACCTAGACCTCCTACATTTGTAGCAGATGTGCAGCTTGCTCATCACGTGGGTCCCCTAACAATGGCTGTCTCTGACTCTGCTGGGTAACTTTCCTATAGCTGGGCTGCCTCAGTGGGAGAGGATGCATTTAGTCCTACTGTGACTTGCGGTGCCAGGGTGGGTTGGTATCCGTTGGGGACCTCCCCTTCTCTGAGAAGGAAGGCGAGGTAGTGAGAGGGGTCATAGGAGTGGGACTGCGAGAAGAGGAGAGAGGGGGCTGGGATCAGGCCGTAAATCCAAAGAATCATTGGGTCTTATGTCAAAAGCCTACATGCCACAAAATTTGAAAACCTAAACGAAATGGACACTTTTCTTGATAGATACCAACTACCAAAATTTAATCAAGATCAGGTAAACAAATTAAATAGTCCCATATCTCCTAAGGAAATTGAGGCAATCATCAAAAGTCTCCCAACCAAAACAAGCCCAGGGCCTGATGGATTCAGCACAGCATTCTACCAGACCTTCAAAGAAGAGATAACACCAATTCTCTTTAAACCATTTTCCGCAAAATAGAAACAGAAGGAACATTACCAAACTCATTACGTAAGGCCACAGTCACCTTGATAGCTAAAGACTCCACAAAGAAAGAGAATTTCAGACTAATTTCTCTTATGAACATCAACACAAAAATATTCAATAAAATACTTGCAAACTGAATCCAAGGCCTCACATTCTTGAGCTCAAGTGATTGTAAGCTTTCTGTTGTTTTTTTTAACCATACATACAAAGTTTTCTACTCTTCCATAAACATGTGAATTACTTACAAAGAACAAATACTTTTTAATACTCTGTGCCCTTATCCCTTAGCATTTAAGTGTCAAAGTAGTCTGTTTCTGGATTGTATTAAGCTATATGTTTAATCTTAAATATTATTATTTGAGTTGTTGTCTTGAATTTCATTTAAAAATCATTAAATAAATTTGTTTTGGAATCAGAATAATTTCTGAAGTCATCCCAAACATCCTTCTGCTATTTCATGTCATATATTTATGTGAAGTGGTACCTTAACATTAACAATTATAAAATTAAAGTATTGATAACTCTGAAAATGTTGAAAATGTTCTATATCCTTCAATTTAAAATTTTAAATATTCAGACAACAGTTAATTCTTTTTCTTTTCTTTCTTTCTCATTGCTTTTTTTTTTTAAGCAGGGTTTCATTGTGTAGTTCTGGGTGGCCTTGAACTCATAAAGATTTGTCTGCCTCTGCCTCCTAAGTGCTAGTGTTTAAGATGTACTCCTTCATACCTGGCTAAAATGTAATTCTTTGTGAAAAGTTAAGCAATCCATCTCATTAATATGGAAGCTTGCTTTAATCTTTAATAAATAGTAAAATTTTCTTTATACCAAAGAATTGTAAGATAATTTTCTTTATGACCTTTTATCACTAAAGGTTTTATTTGTATGTCTATTTTATTGACTTAAATATGCAGTCACACAAAAATTTCTCAGGTGGAAAGAAGTTATAAGTGGAAAAAAAATTTAAAGTTCTACTGCGTGGTAGTGCACACCTGTAATCCCATCACTCAGGTGACAGAGGCAGGTGGATTTCTATGAGTTTGAGGCCAGCCTGGTCTACAAAGTGAGTCTGGGACAACCAGGGCTGTTAACAGAGAAACATTGTCTTGAAAAGTAAAAAATATGCTGGGCATGGTGATGCACATCTTTAATCCCAGCACTTGGGAGGCAGAGGCAGGCAGATTGTTGTGAGTTCAAGGCCAGCCTGGTCTGTAAAGTGAGTCCAGAACAGCCAGAGCTACACAGAGAAACTCTGTCTCAAAAAACAAAAAATAAATAAAAATAGAAGACAAAAAAGAAAAAATAGAAGAAGAAGGAGAAGGGGGAGGAGAGGGAGGAGGAGGAGAAGGACGAGGAGAAGAAGAAGGAGGAGGAGAAGAAGAAGTTCTAACGCAAAGAACCCCACCTACCATATGCTGGTCTGTAGAGCCTTCTGTCTTTACATGTCACTTTCACTCTCTCCTACATGCACAGCCCCATTTAGAGGTCAACTTCAGTGAAGCAGATGTTTTGTTTGGGTCATTTTCCTGACACATCATAGATGCTCATAAACACTTGGGCGTGTAGATGGAGAACAAGTATTTGCACCATAAGAATACAAGGAACCATCTACGAGCAGTCAGGAGAGGGTGTGTTGGTGCAGGATAGACAGACTGGCAGAACAGAAAGGAACCCTGAAGCTGTCCTGTGTGCAGAGGTGATCTGGTACCCAGCAGAGCTGAGGTGCAGATCCCTAAGAGACACCAGGATCTGATTATGCACATAAGGAAAAGGGAATCTGGGCCCAGCCTCAGCAAATGAGACAGGATTACTTCCAGATGACTGGGCACTTGCCTGCAGAAGGACTCAGTGGAGTGTCAGCATATACCCAAGGCTGGAAAACAGACAGAAGAGAGGCACCATGAAAGAAGAAGCTGACAAACTCCCTACTGGGAATTAAACACTAAGGACAAAAGACAGTGAGACAAGAAGACAGGTTAGGAGTGTGTGTGTGTGTGTGTGTGTGTGTGTGTGTGTGTGTGTGTGTAGGGGGGGCAGAATCCTGTGGAGTAAGTAAAGGCGCGAAAGACGGAGGGAACTGACAGCCATCTCAGCATTTCCTCACAGATAGGGAACTCATGGAAGACTTCAGTGCAAGGCACTAGTGGCACCAGATTCAGGACACATGACCGGTGCAGAGCAGTAGGGAGAAATGAAGCTGCAGGCTAGTTAGTCCGTGACCTTTTACGCTCTATACTTACACTGAGGTTATTATCTTTCTGCATATGTGACAATTTTCTAAGAATATATAGGATCCCATCCTTCTGATCATAGAGAGAGCTGAGAATATGATCTAAATCTGCCCTCCTTTTGTTTGCTGTCTCACAGGACTGAGGTCAGATGTTGCTTGTGTTTTTGCTCTCAGCACTTCCACGGGCAGCGGTGCTTGCAGCATTTCCACGGGTGGCGCTTGCAGCATTTCCACGGGCGGCGCTTGCAGCAATGTGAACGACTAGACATTATAAGCCTGTGATTCCGGAAAAGAGCCTGGTGACTGGGCAGGCTGACCAGTGAGAAGGTAGTGATCCCAACACAGATTTCACCCTCAGGGCTTCCTAATAACATACAGTATCCTTTATCATTAAAAAGTGTATTAGCTAATGGTCTCAGGGATGCTGGATTTCATGTTTAATAAAAGGAATCTAGCTTATCTGCATCTGAGGTAAATTGTAACCAAGGAGAAGACCTGGTTTTCTCCTATTTCCTCTGAGGTAATCAAGCTGGTCTCCTAGGAATCATGGGTACCGACACCATGCATAGCGGGGACCCAGAGCAGTGTGGCTAGTTGGTCCTCCCATGTGCAGTAGCTGCCACACCAGCTGTCCTTGTTCTCCCCTAGGCCATAGTAGGTGTGCAGAAACACTGCTAACCCTGAGCAGTGGGGACCACATCAGGTGCCAGCTGCTGTCGCACACAGTTTTCTAGTGAAATAGTTAATCATAATTTTTCAAACTAGCCAGCAGGATTCAGCTAGAAATCAATGAATGGAGATTATTTTTTACAAGGAAACAGAAAGCCCTTGTTATGCAGGAAACAGAGGCCTAAACACAAAGATGGGGCTGGGAGATCCAGTGGTCCCTTGATGGCATGCTGGAAGTCAGAAGACAGTGCAGCTGGGGAGGGTCTCAGATTTGGCTCTCTTATAAAGTCACAGTGGGGGAAAAAAAACCTTTTCAGTGCAAAGTGTTGATGCTGAGGTGGGTCCAGGGAGCAGAGGGTATACATAGCCACAGGCTGGCGGGACAGCCAAAGGCAGCTGCAATAAGCATCTTCTCTTAGCTGGCCTCAGTCTTGAATTGGACAGGATGTCAAGTATTCCTTGCAGTGTCAAGCCCTGATCATGCCCTAGTCTGACCCAAGATCATGATCATGTCCTTTCTACTCTCCCTAGGCCCTGTGGCCCCCTAAACAACAGAATCCCAGTCGTGTGGTCTCCATAACCCCTTGCACAAACAGGAGGATGCTGACAGCCTAGAGCTCTCCACGGGGGAAAACCACAGGGCTGCATTGCAGAACCTTTTTTCAACCTGCCAGGACTTAACCTCTCAGGTATCAAGAAAGACTTACTGTCCCTGGAATCACTCAGTCTGTGTCCCCACCACCAATTTGTTCTGTCCACTGTTATTTACCCAGGAAAGCCTCGCCCAGATGTTCACATAGAGCCCCAGAGGCCCTGGATGTGTAGAGAAGTTTGAATCTTTTCTGATCTCTACCCACTTCCTAACAGTTAGAGGAATGTTGGGGGCCCTCCCATCAGAGTGTAAACAATATATTATCCCAGCCTCAGGCAAGGCCAATGAGTCATGGTATTCATCTGTCCTAAGGAGTATCCTAAGGATGCCAAGGGATGAGTGCTCTGTAGAGCATCATACAAAGGCTATGGGGGAAAGAAAAGAGTCAGAGTCTTTAGGAAGACATTCTTAGGGGAGAATGCATTCTAATGATGGAGACCCAATTCCATCATTAGAATAAGAGTTTTGATAGAAATATGCATGTGAGAGACACAGGATCCACTGAGGGTAAGGCTGGTGGGAGGAGACAGATCCACTCTCTGCATTGTTGCATATATTTACAGGGGAAAAAAAAACCTCCCTAGAAGCAAAGCCAAAGGACGTCTCCCTTAGGCTGCTCTGGTCCAGGGTAACTCCATTGCTGGTTAGAAGCTCTGCTGCCTCAGCCTTGTGGAAGATACAGCCATATTCTTAAGGAGGAACACTCTAACCACAGGCTTAGAGATTGACAGAAGACAGAAAAGTGCATTCCACAGAAAAACCTAATGAGAAATGGAGTTGAATCCAAAACCCCATGACCTCAAGATCCACTGTTGTCTTTGAGGGGGTTGATCTATTCCAAGGGGATCCCTTCTACTCTGGGATAAGAAAATGGTTGGCCACTGGAGGCCAGATGCTACCTTACCCACTCCTAGGTCTAAACACAGTTAGGTTAAAGAGCCTGAAGTGGCCCTGGAGCCTCTGCCTGAATTCCTGAGCCTTAGGAGCTTGGCCACCTTTAGGAGAGAGAGACTCTGAAGGAGGAGAAATGACCAGCATGTTAGCACAGGTGGCTAAAGGAGAGTCTGCCTGGGAACAACAGAGAACAGGAGGAGACCAAACTTTTCCTTAGGCCTGAGAGGGGCTTAGGAAACCAGACTTTCCACTAGCCCTATAGACCCCACCCTGGAATAAAGCAAGAAGCTCCTTCATGCATGGGCTTCAAGGGCGGGCCTAGACAGACCTGGTGAGGTGGGTTATCTTGGAGGTTACCTTAGCTTTGCTGGTCTCTAATCAAGACTCTAGAGGGATTTTCACAAAGCCACCAGGACTCCCTCACACCTACACAGACTCAACTTGAGGCATCTGAAAACCCCGGCACCTGGACCATCTAACACTTTGGATAAGACATACAACTCAGGGTTTTGAGGCAAAACATTTCTACTCTTGCAAAGGCAAACAGATGGGCTCTACAAGCAAGACTTCCAGCAGGCCATGAGCTTCCCCCACACCTATGGACACTTGTCTTTCCATTCATGCCTTATCAGCTTAGTTAGAAATAATGTTAAGAATGAGCCAAAGCCAATGTCACATGGCTCCAACCACTCAGCAAGCACAGCTGGATCTATTTTACACCAGAGTATTTACACAAGATTATGTTTGGTTCATGTAATACTTTTCCTTGTGACCCTTTAATGAACAGAAAAGAAAAAAAAAAGGAAAATCAGAAACTTTAAGGTTGGTCTGGTCCTCATTGGAAAAATCATTGCTTTTAGGTTTGCCTGGGACTTCCACTGTGGCCATCCCATAATCTCTGACCCTACAAAGATTAAAATTACGGCAAAATACAATGGACTATTTATGCCAACAACACACAAAGCTTAAATGAAATAAGATCCCAGAAAAATACAAACGACCAAGACTGACTCAAGAATAAACATGAACAGAATGTGTGAATAAGTAGCAAACAGGATCAATAATCAAAATTATCCTGTAAGAAAAAGCTAGATGTCTTCATTGGTTACATAGCAAATATTGAAAGAATCCTTTAAACATGAACAGAATGTGTGAATAAGTAGCAAACAGAATCAATAATCAAAATTATCCTGTAAGAAAAAGTTAGATGGCTTCATCGGTTATATTCTAGCAAATATTGAAAGAATCCTTTACAAACTAGCCAAGAAAATAGGGGAACTTGCCAACAGAAAAGAAAACCAAAATCCAATATAAGTATAGTTGTGTCAACAGTGTCAGTAGGGTGCCTCAGCAGATAAAGGATTATGGCCACTCTTACAACCCGAGTTCCATCCCCAGGATCCACATGGCGGAAGGGAAGAGTCAATTCCCATAAGTTGTCCTGTGATCTCCACATGTGCATCATGGCACGCACATGCCTGTCTGCATTTGTGTACACACACACACACACACATGCACACACACATGCACACAAACACACACACACATACACACACATGCATACACACATGCTCACAAACACACACACATGCACACACACATGTGCACACACACACCAATAAATACATAATTTTAAAATGTAATTTAAAAAAATCAACAAATTGAACCCAACGACACAAAAGTAGCTAAAGAGGATTTACATTCTAGCATCCAAGTGTTGGTTTAACATTCAACACGTCACGTATAAAGTTAAAAAAAAAAAAAGAAGAAAAAGAAAAAAAAGAAGAACAAAGCCCAAACAACTAAAATATACACAATCATCTAAATAGACTGAGGGAATTTTTTAAAAAAGCATTTCATACTCTTTCATAATAAAACATCTCTGTAAAATAGGAACAGAAAGAGGATTTCATCAGTTGGAAAGGATGTTCATAGAAAGCCTAGATCTCAAAACACTTAAAGATTAAAGATGGAGGGAAAGTTTTCCTCTGAGACTAGAGCTAAAGCAACTCCCACTCACACTGCTGTTCATCTCTGTGCTGGGGACTCCAGTCCATACACTACGACAGAACATGTGAAGCCACCTTTGTTGGAAAAGAAGTAAAAATGTATTTTCAGATTATCCTCACATGCAGAATGCGAAGACCACTACCAAAAGTACTCCTGATTTACATTTTAGAATCAAATATATTTTCATAGAGTATGGTAGCAAATATTAAGAAAATAACGAACATCTTTAGAGAAAACTCTTTGTAACCTTGTGTTAGGCAAATGTTTTATGATATAATGTCAAAATCACCACTTTAAAAACAACACATTGACAAATTGGGCTTCATCAAAACTAAAAACTCCTAAACTTCAAACTCACCAGTGGGGGAAAAATGAAAAGATAATATACAGACCAGAATATACATGGGTTTGTACCTAGAATATATAAAGAATTTTAAAAATCTGACAGGAAGTCAAAACAGCCGTTTCGTGTGTAGCCCAGAGGAGATGCTTGTTATCCAGTGGGTGCAGAGCTGTCAACTACAAAGCATGAGGTTCCATGTCACACTCACTAACATGACACAGTAACAATGTTGGCAAAGACACAGAGAGACTTAAACCCTCATGCATTGCCAATGGAAATACAAATAGAAACAATCATGTGGAGAAAAGGGTGCATAGTTTCTTCTAAAGTTAAACCCGGGTACTGGAAAGACGGCTCAATGACTAACAGTGCCTGCTGATCAGTTCCCAGCACCCACATAGCAGCTTACAACGGTTCATAACTCCAGTGCCAGGGCGATGCCCTCTGCCAGCCTTCAAGGGCACCAGGCACACATGCAGAAATTGTGCTCTCTTACCTTTTTCTCCTTCCTTATCTTCATGCCTTCATCACTTCTGGAACGTTGAGTATACTACCCATGAGACAGCTTGTTCCTGAGCCATCTGGTAGGCTTGAGACCTGAGCTGGCCAGGGTCAGGAGCACCTCGCCCTGTCTCCATTCACATGTCCTCCTCAGGACCCAGTCATGATCCATGCAAGTCTCTCCAGTGTGAGTGACACCTAAATCCTACCGCCTCCAGCACCGAGGAGCCCCTCTCCCCTTTTGGGGCGGGGAATCTCACCTAGAAGTCAAGCAGTAGAGCAAAAACAGGCCTTTGTGCCATTTTCAACCTCACCTGGCTCTGCAAAGAACCGGCTCACAGTGCCTCTTCACCCCGCAGCGGAGCTTAGCTTTCCTGGACCCCCCTTCACCCCGCAACAGAGCTTAGCTCTCCTGGACCCCCCTTCACCCCGCAGCGGAGCTTAGTTCTCCTGGACCCCCCCCTTCACCCCACAG
This sequence comes from Acomys minous, assembly GCF_964271855.1. NCBI lineage: Eukaryota > Metazoa > Chordata > Mammalia > Rodentia > Muridae > Acomys > Acomys minous. The sequence continues at coordinate 113,365,226 of NC_140493.1, read as the reverse complement.
CGGAGCTTAGCTCTCCTGGACCCATGCCGTATTTAACAGTGAGCTTCCCTATGCTGGGAGTCCAGTTAGTAGAACAGAGGGTGAGTGCATTGCCATGAGGCCGCAGCAGTCTGTGACCTCTGCTTATCTTACCTGCTGTGATGCAGAAGGCATCTTGTTCCTCTGTGGCTATAAGTGGATAATATCCAGAGTTTCTGCCTACAGTGCAGAGCTTACAGATGCTATAGGCAGAGTCACCAGGTGCTGGGCATGACACAGACTGCCCTCCTAGTCCCCCAAGCTGAAGAAAGGCTAGTGTTCACAAAGGCTGGTACCCACATCTTGGTTCAGCACCAGCCACCATGTTGCCATGGTGCCCACTCAAGAGTTACTAGTCCACACTGTAAAAGTGCAGGGGTGACACTCACAGATAGAGTGTGTGAAGGCAGAGGCCCAAACACTGTTTGCTGGCAGCCAGAGCTAGAAGCCAGTCATCAGCTGAGATTTGCACTGAGGAGATAAGAGGCTGAAATCCAGAACACATCAGGGTGTGGACACTCCTGCCTCCTCAGCTTGACTCACCCGGCCTTGCATCCCCCACAGAGCTGTGGTGGAGCCACTCAGGCCCAGGAATGACTTTACCCCCAGAACGTTGGAGCTGCTCTGCCACAAACTGGAGCTGAGGACATCAAGGCCAGCAGGAATGTCCCAGAGAGCCCTTGGCTTTCCAGGGCAGCACGTCAGCACTTCAGCAAAGACGTAAGGGCACATGGTGAGCCCATCATGATTGTGAGAGTCACATGGGAGGCTTAGAAGTAGAATTAAACTTTTTAAAAATTAAAAACAGAGAAAAAACTTTCTAAATATATACAACACACATACAGGACCAGTTATAGATGAGAGTTAAAGAAAACAATGAAAAGAAAAAAAGAGAGGCAGAAAGAGATAGCCCGGGGCCAGGAAAGGCAACAGCAGAGCGAGATTTTCTACAGGTGTCCCCAGTGCTTCCAAGGGTGCTGCAGCAGTCTTGTCCTGACAGAACCAACCACAGAGGTCTTTCCATCATTGAGACATTGGTTTGTGGCTTGTTGGTTCTTAACAGACCCCTGGTGCTGTGATTATCAAACTAACCAAATCCAAACACATTAATTCTCATCAGGCACCTATCTGCAAAGTTTTAAAATTGCACTCTGCTGGTCCATTTTTTTAGGTTTAGCTGCTAGGGGTGTAGAGCTGTCATTCTTAAGACCCAATTGTCTTAGTTTGCTCTCCATTATTGTAATAAACACCATGGCAAAAAGAAACTTGGTGAGGAAAAAAATTTTATTTTACTTTGCTGGTTACAGTCCATCATAGAAGGAAGTCAGGACAGGAACTCAAGACAGACACTTGGAGGCAGGAGCTAAAGTGGAGGCCATGGAGGAGCCTTGGCGTGCTGCCCACGGCTTTCTCAGTTTGCTTCCTCATACAAGGAGGGCCATCTACTCGGGGCGGGGGCACCACCCACAGGGTGCTGGGCCCTACCACATCAACTGTTAGTTGAAAATATGCTCCCATAGACTTTCATATAGAGTGCTCTGGTGGAGGCACCTTCTCAGCTAGGCTCCCTCTTTGCAGATTACTCTAGTTTATACCAAACTGACAAAAACACAGCAAAGAAACAAAAACCCTAACAAAAGCCAAAACCACAGCACAACTAGCAAGCTCACTAACCCAGGAACATCGTCATCTGAGGCCACACAGATCAAGAGCCACCTGGTGGGAAATTTTCAGAAAAGTTCTGCTAATCAACCTAAAGGGAGCTATGCCAGGCTTGTAGGGAAATCCCTTCCAATTAAGGAGCAGAGACCCAGATCCTAATCAGAGTAGCCCTAGGCCTGCAGTAGCTGTGGCCTGTGACAGGGGTGGGGGACCCTCAGGGAGTGAGTGAAGGAGAGGAGACTAGGCTCCATGCAGTCAATACGAAACCAGGAAGACATTTTCCTTTAAAGTCCTCTCTGTAAATTTCCTTTACTATGTGCTCGCGTCACCATGTGTGACACGGCTGAGGAGTCTCTGGCACAGACTATTTTGTCTTCTGTTGCTTTCAGACCCTGTTCCTTTCCTCTGTGCGGCCTCATCCCTGCCTTAGTAATAAACACAATGGTGGGAGCCATGGCTTACCTACAAATCAAACAGAGGCATTGTTGAGAATTGATGGTGCATGGGGACGAAGGAATGCAGACCTACTCCCAGCCACTCACTTGTTTTGGGATTCACAACAGACAACGCAGCCAGCTACTTTCTACATCTGGGGCAGCCTGACCTTCTCCCACCTGGGCATGCTACTGTAGATACAAATGGAGGTGAATATATTGATAGTGTTTCTCCTCTCTGTCTGTCTGTCTGTCTGTCTGTCTGTCTGTCTCTCTATCGCTCTTTGTCTCTGTCTCTCTGTCTATCTCTCTTTGTCTCTCTCTCTCTCTCTCTCTCTCTCTCTCTCTCTCTCTCTCTCTCTCTCTCTCTCTCTCTCTCTCTCTCTCCTGTCTTCTCATCCCTCTTGGAAATAGTTTCTCACCCTATTTCTGTCAAATGGCATAGTTCTAATTCATGTCTTAAGCTAATGCATTATTCTACGTTGAGACTTATAAAAGAAAGCAGCTTCGTAGAAGGATGTTGAGAAACAAATTAATCCCCAGGAAGGCTTTTATTAGGAGAATTGCATATAGGCTCATGGCCATAGGTGGCCATGTTGAGGCCCTGAAGTGAGAGAGCATTAGGAAAAATAGTCACCAGTATAATATGGCATGACCCCTGAAGGGAGGAAGCCACCTCAGCTGCCTTCAGTCCTGAAGTGTTTGGAGAGCTGTAGCATTGTGCTGTAGATAGCACAAGGACATCCAGAAGGAAGAGACAGGGTGTCTGTCCCTTCAGTAGGACCAAGGGATTGCCTTGCTCTTCTGGGTCTGTGACAGGGGTTAGGTCCTATGTCACGTGGCCTGGACTGTGCTGGAAGCCACAGGCTAGAATTGTAATTCAAGGCATCTTGTGTGCGGGCAGTGGGAAAGGGGAGTTATAGTGGCAAAGGCGAAGAAGAAAACCCTGAGAGCCTCAAGGTCACAGCAGGCTTATCGGCTCTCTGGAGAGAGCTTCCAGGAGTGTGGCCTGATTTCTGGGAGACACAGAGACACAACTAAAGGCTCTGCGACATGACAGAAACGGGACATATCGTTTCCAGTGTTGAAGCACAGGTCTCCTCTGAATACAGGACATTGGGTTGGCAGGTGAAGCTAGGGGCAACGTCAGACGTCTTCCCCAATTTCCACCTTACTTTTGGCTTAGAGCCTAGGATGCATTAAGTTGGCTACTGGCTGGCCAATGACCTCCAGAGATCTCTAGCCTTTACCCCGGCCCTAGCCATAGGCTTGCAAATACACATCACTGTGGTAGCTTTTACGGTACCGGGGATCCAAACTCAAGTACTCTTGCTAATGTGGAAGGTGGTTTACCAATTGTGCCGTCTCCTCAGCCCAGTAAGTGCTTTTCTTTCGTTCTTTCGAATGTCATCACTCTGCCCTCCAGTTTCTGAGAAATTAGAAATAATCTCATTGCAGTTGCTCTGGTTATAATGTGTCATTTTCCCTGGTTCCTATAAGGAGCTTTCTCTCTCTGTCTCTATCTATCTATCTATCTCGGTTTTTTTTTTTTAAAGACAGGGTTTCTCTGTGCAGCTGCTCTATAGACCAGGCTGGCCTCAAACTCACAGAGATCCGCCTGCCTCTGCCTCCGAGTGCTGGGATTAAAGCTGTGTGCAACCACCTTGAGTTGTGGCTAAAGAGCTTCTCTTAACATTTTGTTTTCTGTAATTTCACTATGGTGTACCTAACTGTGACTTTTCCATATTTGTCCTAATCAGCAATTCTATTCTATTTCTATAGACTTTATGAATCTTTACATTTATTTTTTTTTACCAGACTTGACAATTTTAAAGCAATTTTTCCTCAAAATTTTCTGAGGATCAAACTCAGACCCTCATGCTGGTAAGTGGTTTTCTGATTCTATGGATCCTGATTTGTTTTTATCTGGAAGCTACCCAGTTCACTTTAATGTCAGACTCTCTTTCCTGGTGAATGATAGCAGCAGGTCAAATCTCTGGTTGTTTATTAGAAGTACAAATAGGGTGCTGTGTAGCATTTCCCTCCAAACTGAAATTGTCCTCCTATAGAAAGAAGAGAGGTGCTTAAGACTTAGGAAGCTCCTAAGCTACAAGCTTGAGGAAGCAATGTTGGGTGTGGGCTCTGTCTCGTGGAGTGGGTCTTCAGTCACATCAGACACTGGTCGGCTACTCCCACAGCTCTGTGCTACCGTTGCTCTGGCACATCTTGCATGCAGAACAAATTATAAGTCAAAGGTTTTGTGGCTGGGTTGGTGCTTGTATTTCTTTTTGGGTAGTCTGCAGAGTACCTTCCTACAGCAAGGTCACTAAATCATAGGGGTGAAGGCTCCATGCAGGCACCAGCTTAACTTCTCCGTGTTCAGTGAGTTGTGTGGCCGTTGTCCTCAGCAATGGGGCCATTTTTCAGAGAGCAATCCATTGTATTAATAACAGTCTGGGTTGCTTGGGGATTTTTTTTTTCATGGGACCTCCCCTTAGACACCAACTCAACTGAACGCAACTCAGTCCTGGAACTGGAAGCCTTGTTTGGTGACAAGAGATGACCAGGTGATATTCCGTCTCCCCGTTATTAGGAGATGTCGTTAGGATGGCCTTCACACATTCTGGGACGTTTCTGCTGCACTAGGTCTCGATACTGTCCCTCAGGCTCCCCTCAATTCCCCCGTCCCTTCTTGCATCCCCTCAGCTCCGTCCTCCCATCCTCATCCCCACCCAGATAATCTATTCCACTCCCTCGCGTGGAAATCCACGTGTCACCCCTAGTCCCTTACTTTATACCTACCCTTTCTGGGTCTATGGATTATAGTTTAGTTATCATTTATTTATTGGCTAATATCCACATATAAGTGAATACATACCATGTTTAGCTTTCTGGATCTGTGTTAACTCATTCAGGATGGTTTTTTTTTTTAATCTAGTTCTATCAATTTAATTGCAGATTTCATGGTATCTTTTTTTTTTAACAGTTGGATAATACTCCATTGTGTAAATGTACCACATTTTCTTTATCCATTCTTCTATTGAGGGACATCTAGGTTGTTTCCAGTTTCTGGCTATTATGAATAGAGCAGAAATGAACATGGTGGAACAATGTCCTTGTGGCAGAAAGAGGTGTCCTTTGGGTATATGCCCAAGTTTAAGTAGATTGATTCCCAACTTTCTGAGGAACTGCCATATTAATTTCCATCGTGGTTATAGAAGTTTGTATGCTCTCTTATTCCACATCCTTGCTAGCATGAGCTGTCACTTGTGATATTGATCTTAGCTAGTCTGACAAGTGTAAGATGGAATCTCAAAGTAGTTCTGATTTGAATTTCCCTGATGACTAAGGATGTTGAACATTTGTTTCTCAGCCACTTGTGTTTCCTCTATTGAGAATTCTCTGTTTAAATCCGTACCTAATCTTTAATTGAATTATTTGGTGTTTTCATATCTAGCTTCTTGAGTTCTCTATATATTTTGGATATTAGTCCTCTAGCAGATTTAGAGTTGGTAAAAATCTTTCCTCATTCTCCAAACTGCCGCTTTATCTGAATGGTGGCATTCTTTGCCTTACAGAAGCTTTTCAGTTTCATGAGATCCTATCTATTAATTGTTGATTTTGGTGCCTGCGTTAACGGTGTTAGGTGAAGAAAGTCTTCTCCTGTACCAAAGAGCTCAAGGCTATGCCCCACTTTCTCTTCTACTAACCCTAATCCTAACCCTGAGGATATCTGGTTTACGTTGATTTTCATCCATTTGGACTTGAGTTTTGTGAAAAGATGATAAGGGTGGATCTGTTTGCATTCTTCCACATGAAGACATCCAGTCTGACCAGCACCATTTGTTGAAGTGTTGTATTTTTTTCCAGTGTGTATTTCTGACTTCTTTTAAAAAATAAGGTATCTATAGCTATGTGGCTTTATGTCTGGGTCTTCAATTTGATTGCATTGGCCAATGTGCCTATTTTTATACCAGAACCATGCAGTTTTTATTACCATATCTCTGGGGAACAACTTGAAATAAGAAATGGTGAGACCTCCAGCAGTTCGTTTGTTGTTTCTTATTTTTCCATACAAAGTTGAGATTTATCCTTCAAGGTCTGTGAAGATTGTGTTGGAATTTTGATGAGGATTGCATTGAATCTGAATATTGCTTTTGGTAGGATGGCCACTTTTACTATGTTAATCCTACAGATCCATGAGCACAGGAGATCTTTCCATTTTCTGATATCTTTTTCAATTGCTTTCTTCAAAGATTTGAAGTTTTTATCAACAGGTCTTTTGCTTGCTTGGTTAGAGTTACCCCAGGATATTTTATATTATTTGAAGCTATTGTAAAAGGTTTTGCTTCCCTGATTTCTTTCTCAGTCCATTCGTCATTTGTATATAGGAGGGCTACCGATGTTTGTGGATTGATCCTGTATCCAGATACTGTGCTGAAAGTGTTTATCAGTAGCAGGAGCGCCCCAGTAGGATATTTAGGGTCACTTACGTATACTTGTACAAGTAATTTTTATTCACCTGATGTAATTGTCATCTCAGAGGAATACTGCAAGTAAGCTCACCCTTTCTAGATCTTTCTGAACTCTGGATGGCTGGTCCAACTCAGTTGCTCTGGCTCAAAACCCGTCTCCAAGCTGACTGATTCAAACTGGCTTCTATCAGATTCTCCTGAATTGCTCTTCTTCAGAACTCTATGAACTGAACTGCATGAACTCAACTAAACTCAACGGTACTCAATTGAACTGTATCAAACTACCTGTATTGTAATGTGCTATACTGAACTCAAGTCTACTGTACTGCCCATGACCCTTGCAAACCCTCAAAGAACACCTCTGTTCTTATGACGATGTACTTATGAGGTGGAGCCAGGAGGATCGTCCTCAGCCAATAGTGAGTTGGGGGCCAGCTTGTTCTGGATAGTTTTTATTAAGAGTCATTTTGGAAGCAGGAACAGCTATTTTAAAAATGCTCCCACCAGACTGGTCTGTGACAAACCTGTTGACTGTTGACTGATGTGGAGGGTCCAGATCATGTGGTCCTAGGTGCTATTAGAAAGCAAACTGAGCAGCCATGGAGAGAAAGTCAGTAAGCAGCATTCCTCTATGGCTGCTATAGAACTTGGAACTTCTTCCAAGTTCCTGCCGTCCTTGAGTTTCTGTCCGGATTTCCTTCGGTGATCAGCTGTTACCTGGAAGTATAAGATAAAACAACCCAAACCCTCTCTTCCCCGAGTTGTCTATGGTCACGGTGTTTATCACACCAGTAGAAGCCCTGACTATGACAATAATCAATTACAAAATTAACAGAAAATATTAGATGCGGCAGAAGCAGCTAGCCAGCAACCAGGACCTTGACAGCTGTGAGTAACCCTGCAAGGTCAATGGAGTTTTAACAACTACCTGCTGGCTGCGGGGCCCGGGCCATGTGCTGCATGCTGCAGGCCGCGTGCCGCGGGCTGAGGGCTGCCTGCTGTGTGCTGTGGGCTGAGGGCTGTGGGCTGTGGCTGCATGCTGCGTGCTGCATGCTGTGTGCTGTGTGCTGCGGGCCACATGTCATGTGCTGCCAGGGCTTTTACTTTAGGAGCAAACAGATGACTGGAACGCAATTTGTCCTTAGATGTGTTTGAAGGAGAAACTCAGCAGCCAGTGGAAGTCCTCGCTGTGTAGCAGCTGGTCTTCGCCCATGACAGTTCAGCCCCAGTTCTTTTGTGCAGGAATGCGCTCACTGCTTAGAGAAGCATTAGCTCTGTCTTTACCACGAAAGTGAGGATAGCCTATTTCTATCTCCCGCCTGGGACATTCACTAACAGCACACACCGAGTCTGTGGTAGTGGCTTCCATCAGAGAGGCCACTGAACAGTATGTGGCAGGACAAGGGTGAGTGGAGTCAATATGCAGGCCAGAGATGAGGAAGGCAGCCCAGCCTTGACGCACCCTCCCCAGTGTCATTTGGGAGCCTGCAACACACACAGTGGCCATGTCTGGATATAAAGACAAAAACACACCTCTGGGTGTGTCTCTGAGGACGTTTGAGGGCTCGACTTATAAGAGAAGACCTACTCTGCGTGTTAACTTCACCTCCCCGTAGCTGAGGTCCTGCACTAAATGACGAATGCTGAGCACCAGCGCTCATCTCTGACCTTCCTGACTAGCTGCAGTGCAACCAGCTGCCTGGTATTCCCGCCTCTGTGCTTCCCCTGACATGACGTACAGTACTCGTAAGTTATTGCCCAACGTGAGCCCTTCGTTGCTTAAGTTGCCTCTGTCAGGCATTTTGTCACAGAGATGAGAAAACTACTGGAACACACTGCCCAGCACACCTGCTGCTTACCCCTCATGTCACCTCACAGGGATAGCCCTGTCCACCGGCCCTGTCCCTAGAGCTCTGGCACTGTGTTCAAAGTGAAACAGCCTCCTCTGGCTCAGCCCCTGGTGTGTCCCAGGCTCCTCCTGCTCTGCACTGGACTACCCCTGCTCATATCCTCCCTGCCCTCTGGAAGGCTGGCCCCTGAGGACGGATGAGAACGACTTCTGTGGGGTCCCTGCATGAGGACGGCATCCCTGAGCAATCTCAGTGTGAGACAGAAACGGGCCTTTTCTGCTCCTATAGAAAGGGCAGACTTAACTTCCTGAACAGTGAAAGCGTTCTACAGAACGTATGTGACAGGCAAGAGGGGGACGTGGTCTGCACCCTGAGAGACACTTCCCAAGTTCTTCCTTTGATTTTATTTCAAGGTCAGTGGTTCAAGGACAAGCACAGCTCATGACAGTGCCCTCACTAGTCTCTATGCTCTGTCCTCCTACAGATGTTTCCTTCAGCCCAAGGCCTATTTAAAGCTTGGTCCTTTCTCCAGCGACATCTTGCCTGTCCACTCTCAACAGTACCATTTATCCTTGGGCCCACGTGGAAGGAATGGGGCGCTGAAGCCTCCTGAGCGCCCGTAGAGACACGGCATCAAGGGTCTCCTAGTATCCCAGACCAATTTCTTCCGTTTGCCTGGATCTGACTCAGGCATTCTGAGGAGATAAGTCATCCGACAAAGCGTCATTCCTGCTCATGTTAAACTGCTTCTACCCTCTGATTCCCCTTTTAGTTCCCTGACACTTGAGTCATGCAAATAACAGAAAAGGAAGTGAGTGAGAGACAGTGGCTCCGGGACCCAGGGAGCCCAACTTGGCCAGTGCAGCTCTGCGACCCTGCCCTGCTCAAAACAGACACCAACCCTGTCTTCACAGCCAATTGTAGCCCATAGATGGAAACTTTCAGGCTCCCTTTGAAGGAATTTATCATTGATTATTCACACACATGGTATTTTGAATATGAATAACATGTAACTCCCTAATGAGATAAAACTGAGCACAAACATGTTGTTTTGTTAAATAGCAGATAACCGCATAGCTTACATTTGGCTGCGCAGCACTACTGACCTTCACACTCTGTGACTGTGCCAGTGTGATTGTAAAGCAGTCTAGAGAAATTGCTATTTTGATAGGGAAAGAACAGGGTTCCCGGGTGGGGAGTTTTCAAACATTAACTTCCACTGATGGGTGTGCATGACCCTCTATACATCCACTCTAGAATTGAAATGGGACACTTGTGGCCACAGATTGGTGCCACACAGCCCTAGGTATATAGAGTAGGTAGGTGACCTATGGACATTAAGATTTTACCAATCAACTAGAACAGAGCCCTTTAGGGAGAAACGCCTGTGTTAGCACCTTCCGACTGCTCTTCCCTTTTGTGTCAGATGTAGGCGTTTAGAGAAAACAGCACGTTCAGAGATGCTTCTTTCCAACCATTCAACTCCATAAATTATGTGAAGCACGCTAAAAAAAATGTGTCATCTTTCCTACTTGAACTATGATCTTAAACCAAGCCCACCCAGGAATGTGCTGCCCCCGCTACTGTTTTCCTCTCTAAATACGAGTGGGCTCCTTGAATAAAACCCCCACACTTCCTTGTGTAGATGGAGGGGCACAGCTTCGAAAATGGTTTGGCTGCTCTCTTTGCCTATTGCAGATAATCTCTCTCTAGCCCTTTTTGTCTTAGCCATGCTTGTTTTAGTTTTGCACTCACCAAGATGGGAACTTACCAAGCTGGGTTAAACCAGATCGAACTGGATTAAACCAGATAGAGCGGTATTAAACCAGGAGGGCTCCACGTAAACCTTCAGGTTCACTCTCACCACCTGTAGGGCTGGACCTTCAAATCCTTTCTGGCTGTGCGGAGCCTCTGACAGAAGACCACAAAGTCTACCCCAGGGGCTGCTTGTGGGTATTGCCGCTTGCTCACTACGCCCAGTCTACCAGAAGACAGGCTTTATCCTTGAGTCACTCGGTGGCTTTGCCATGAAAAGAAATATGGGGGTACATGCATCTGTATAGATCTTAGAGGTCTTTTCACTTCCACAGCAGGGTCATCAAGACCCCAGACCGAGAAACACATAACATACAGGCCAGGCTCAAGTGGAAGCACAGCACCACAGTCACCTTTTACTGGATGTTAGGAACATTTGTGTAATGTGCTGTGAGCCCAAAGGAGTGTCTGCAGTACACAAACTGGCCCAGGAACCAGTCGTCTTCCTGCTCCATCTGTAGACTTGGCTTCCTGAGCCTGAGGACTCTGAGGAGCTCTAGGTCCCTACCTTCTCAGTGTGCAACCTTCACCTGGGGGTGGGGGTTGGGGGTAGAAGCAGGTGCCGTAGCTGGGACCATGTGCACCTCACCAGCAAGGGCAGGGATATCTCAGATAGCAGTCCAAGCAAGAATGTCCCCTCACAGGTGACGACAGAAGAACACTCGAGGAGGGAGCAGAGAGTACCCCTTACACAACACAGGAGCCATGAAGACTCTGTGCTTCAGCGAGTAACGGCTTTACATTTCAGCCTCTGATTGGAACCCCCTAGAAGACATGGGGATATGAAATGGAGCACAAACCGACAAGAGATTTCACAATAAAACTACAAATAAACAACGCTATGATCTAGCAACTCTGTTTCTAAGAATTCAACAAATCAACATTAAATAATGTTCAAAGAAGTTTGTGTCAAATATTTTTACATACTAAATATACATTTAATTATTTAAGAAAAATGCAATGAGCTGGGCATGGTGGTCCACACACGTAATCTCAGCACTTGGGAAGACAGAGGCAGGCGGATCTCTGTGAGTTCGAGGCCAGCCTGGGCTACAAAGTGATTCCAGAACAGCCAGGGCTACACACAGGGAAACCCTGTCTCAAAACAAACAAACAAACAAACAAAAAATGCAATGGAATTCTAACAGGTATGAAGAAGGCCTCAAAGCTGTCTTTGTGCTATATGAAAAGATCTCCGAGAAGACATCAACTTGAAAAGAAACAAGCACCCTGCAGAGTGTGGTAACGTCACTGTGGAGAGTCAGTATAGAAAGGGTAGAGTAACACTGCACCATGTGACCTGGCAGATCCTTCTTAGCCAGGGTTCAGGGCCAGGGTCAAGTGCAGCAGGTCGTGTCCTCAATGTGAAGAGAAGTATACTTGGTCTCTGTGTGGCGAGACTCAATTGATGCATGAGAAAAACATCAAAATCACAGTCACACTGAGCTCCTATGAATTCCCCTCACACTAGCATGGCCATCACCAACTCAGGGAATCTGAGGAGGCATCCCAGTGCAGAGAAGCCAAGGAGGCTGAGAGGTCCAGTGAGAGACTGTGTGGGGTCCTTGACAGAGGAGGCAGAAAGGGTAACAGGACATGTGACCATGCACTCAATAATGGATCTCATCTTGAGTCACTAATGGCACCAAGCTCATGGGACATGTAGCAGCAGAGGAGCTGGCTATGGGGTGGTGGGTTACCCACTCTGTCTTCCTAGGCTCTTCGTAAATCTAAAACTAAGTTTACAAAGCTGATCCATTATTAAGGTGAAGTCAACTTTCTAAAGATGAAAAGCAATATGCAGAAAGGTGTGTGCACCTTGCTGCAGGGTGCATTGCAGGTTAGGGAGATAATCTACACTGAATTGTAAGCGCCTTGATCTCTAGACAGAAGAAACCAGGTGGTGCTGGAGGAGGTTGGCGTAAAGTCGATTTTCTTAGATGTTTAGAAACTAGAAACCTATTAAAATGTTAAAGTAAGGAAAGAGACTTGCCTCTGGGACTTTTGGGTGACGTTCTTGGGACAGGAAAGGCCCACCTACATCCACGTATGGCAAGCCATACCGTTTTTCCTCGTTGTCTTTGGCTTGGCCTAGCCCTAGGGAAAGGGTAAATGTCCTCTCCCTATTGCTCTAACCCTCAAGGCCATCGAGGGCAACTTCCCTTTTCTCAGGAAGCAGCCTCTGGGCAGGGCCCATGATTTGTTTGCTCCCTTTGGCTTCCGCTGGCCTTTGTCTCAACCCAATGCCTCAGGAACCCTCCTTAGGACCAACCAGGTTTGAAAATAAGGAAACCCAAGCAGGAGGCTCTGTGAGAGCCAGCGTGAGCAATGGTGGTGGTTATGCTACAGCCACAAACCAAGCTCTCACTCTGTGAAACTCCTAGAACAGGGCAGTCCAGTAGATATAACAATCAATATGGCAGCCACACACTAGATTTAGGATACGAAGGGTGGTCCATTGGTATGAAGGGTGGTCCACTGGCATTGGAATCTCCCCCAAATTCTCTTGAACCCAATGTGTGTCTTTTTCTCATTCTGGTTCCTCTTCCCCAGACCAGGGTTGCCAAGGCCAGAGGGAATGACTGTGGCCCTCCAGATGGCAGATTCTCAGGCAGTACATTTCAAAACTGTGTAGTATCTGAGCAGCTGGTGTGCAATGAGGGCTGAGCAAAGCAAAGTCCAGTGTGCAAACTTTCCATGAGCAGCTCTGAGAAATTTGGAAAGGGTGTTAGGGCCCTGCTACCCCAGGGAGTGCAGAGTCCTGGGGAGGGGACCTGTATACCCCACTCTCCTCCTGTTGAGCACCTGAAGCGCTGGGGTGTTTGCAAGAAGCCCAAGCACCCAAGGCCACTTCAGGACACTCCAGAGCCACTGAGTCCTCACAGGAAGCTGGCCACACCCACTGCAGAGCTTAGGGACAGGTGGAGTAGCTCTGGCAAAGGGCTCTCTGCTGACAGTGTCTTCTAATACATCCACTTCCCCAAAATAGGGGTGTTGCTGTTGCTTTGTCTCTTACATGGTTTTCCTCCTTTGAAAGAATCCAAGGTCAGTATGTTTAAATCAGTCCCTAGATGTGGGGACACTGAACTTGTCTGTGAAATTCAGACCAAAGATCTTACATTCTTTAATCCTGGTTGAAATTTGTGCTGGATAGATGGTCCCCAGTCTCTCAGTGGGCCTGAGCCGAAGGCAGTAGCCCTTTGGACTCACATTCCAAAGCAGGTTGACTCAGGACTACAACTGTAAATGCAGAGTGGTTATTTACAACATATTTACATATTAAGAGGGTCATCTCACTCACACTAGAGGTGAAATCTTATAAACACACGTAAGATTACAAATTGTTCCTGTTTATCATTCAAAAAAAGAAAGTTTCAGAATTCCATGAGGAAATAACAAGTATCTTCATAGCAAACTTAAATATTTGAAAAGAAAATCCAAAGTGTGCTCTTTCCATAGACATAGGCTTCTGCTGGCATATACTGGGTAGTAATTAGCTTGAAGATGTGGTGGCGCGAGCCTTTAATCCCAGCGCTCAGGAGGCAGAGGCAGGTGGATCTCTGTGAGTTCGAGACCAGCCTGGTCTACAAAGAGAGTCCAGGACAGCCAGGGTTATACAGACGGACCCTGTCTTAGGGGTGGGGGGTAGGGTGGGGGGAGGAACAAGGTCTGGCAACTTCCCATGAGACCAATACTCATTTTTTAAAAAAAAATAAAAATGCCAAGTAACAAGAATTGCCCCAGGATACAAGCTAGCTTGAATTGTGACCTCCTATGTGAACCACTAAACCCAAGCTATCTAGAATAGGCATTTATTAGACATCTACCCAGCCTCTCAACTCCCAAAAGTGGTACGCTCATATCTTCAATGGCATCTGACGGCCATCAGCCAGTCCACAGATGTAGGTCAAACTCAAGAGCAAGCTTATTGAGCCACAGAGGGCTAGGGCAGTCATGCTACTGAGCCATGGAGGGCTAGGGCAGTCATGCTACTGAGCCACGGAGGGCTGGGGCAGTCAAGCTACTGAGCCACGGAGGGCTAGGGCAGTCATGCTACTGAGCCATGGCGGGCTGGGGCAGTCGTGCTACTGAGCCACGGAGGGCTGGGGTAGTCAAGCTACTGAGCCATGGAGGGCTAGGGCAGTCATGCTACTGAGCCATGGAGGGCTACGGCAGTCAAGCCTCCACAATCAGCTTCTTCTCGCAGCTACCCAGTCTGATTTCTCCATAGCCATGCAGTGGCCATGTTGACCGGAGACGCCTATTGCCCCCATGCTCTGGAGAGCACAGGGAAGCACATGTGAGCACTTAGAATAAATGGGTATGTGGCGGATCCAGAGCACACCAAGGAGTTATCTCCAAACTGCCTGTCCTGGGAGGCAAGTATGGCATACAGGAGAACCTCCACCAGGCCTCAGGGCAGATGACAAACAGATGTGAGGTCTCCTGCTGGCAGCCCCTTATCCTCTGAGGAAACACTGAGCGCAGCCTGCAGGTCACTCTACCCAAGTCCATCCTGTGAGGACCTACTGAGGCTCCACTTGCTGCAGATGTGAGTCTACTGGCAAAGGTGGGGCTGCAGTGTATGGACTGCCCCAGATACTTCCTGCTGACAGGGCACATTGTTGCCTTGGCAACACTTCTTTACAGTGCTGAGCATGTGGTAGGAACATGTGACACACCCACTCATCATGCTGTGTTGCAACTAATTGTCTCAGCAGATCCTAGTCAGTCTTTGGAACTCCCAGGCTGAACTGGACTCTCATTCCCTGAGGACCTGAGACTTCTGGAACTGGGTGTGGCACGAAAGACAGCATGTGAGCAAAGGCCTCTACCAGACGTGAGCTTGGGGCAGGTGTTTGGCTGCTATAGCCCAGTGTAAAACTTTTTTTTTTTAACTAAAAAAAAATATTTCAGGGCCTGTATAGAAAACTAAACATAGTGGGGTGTCCTAGAATGCTCACTGAGCAGAGGCAGCAACTGACATGAATGTGAGCCACCATTTCACTCCAAGGTGCCAGGGACAGCAGAACAAAGAGACTCCGGTGTCTCAGGAGGTAAGACACCCGAGGACAGAGCAGACAAAGAGCCCAGGAAAAATAAGAGCTGCACCTCCCTCTCAGCCTCAGAGGCAAGGAACTCTGTGGCAAAAGGGTGGCCACAGTCCACAGGCACTGCCCCGTAGGTGGGCGGACGCCTGAGGCAATGCTCACATTCTTGGACAGACTCCAAGTCGTTCCCAGGGAGGGGCTGTGGCTTCCTCCTCCTTGGACTCCTTAGGACAGGATTGGCAACGTCAAACATACAAACATACAACCACCTCCAGCTACCATCTCCCCTGCCCAGCTGTCTGCTGGCTCCATTCTGCTATGGTCCCTACTCCAGGGTCCTACTTGAGATTGTATGACTGATGCTCGAGCCTTCAGAAGGACACCAGCTCCCGCTGAGCTGCCTCCTCAGCAGGGCACACTCCCAGAGGCCCCCTTGCACTATTTGCATAGTGTTTCATATTTAACATTTATATGGTTTCTTGGCTCACAAATACACAGAGGTGCACTAAAATCAAAGATCTTGGATAAAGCAATCACTGAATGTTTTCATTAGAGAAAAATATGATTTAACACAAAAGAAAAATAAATAGTATAGTGAACCCCGAATCTTCACCACCCAGTTTCAGCAGCCATACACATAGCCCCCATTTTCTCCATGTTAAGCATACCCCAGTCATCATGTGATTTTGTCTGCAAATGCTACTGAAAGCAAAGATTTTTCAGGAGCTTGACCTTGATACCATTGTCACAACCTGGAAATCAATAACTTTAAGCCTTAACATCCAATCATCTCCCATTGAGGTACCAGCGTTTCCCCTGGGACTCATATAAGCTCAATCCCTCTGGCTGAGCTTGAGAACTACTTCTGTCTGGCTCAGCACCTTGCAGGCTCCTACACAGAGTGGCAGATGGTTCAGGGTTATTAGAATGCTGACAGACTTGAACAGAAATGTTAAAAAAGTATCTTTTATGTCAAATAAGTTTTTTGGTTTTTTTTTGTTGTTGTTGTTTTTTTGTTTTTTTTTTAAAAGCCAGTCCTCAAGCATGAGGAAGACTGATGTCACAAGCATATGACAGAGATGTGGGCAGTTCTCATGGACGCTGCCAGCCACTCTTTGGCAAATGGATAGGCCAAATGAGGAGACTCATGCTGCTGAGGTGCCCTGCCCTAAACTCCACCACTGCAGCCCACATCTGACCTAACGCACTTGGTGTTGCTCTCCCTGGCTTCTCCTCAGGCCCAGTCCCTCCCCGCATGTGACCTCCCAGGCCTTTCCACTTCCACCAGGACCAGCAATTTCCATTTGTCAGCCGTTGCTGCAGAACAAAGCCTCGAGACTTACAGGAGCACTAAATATGTACAGGCTTCATCCCTTATAGCCTGGTGTGTATCTCACAAGCTGTGTACCTGCTGCAGTGCGTGAAAATCCACAGCAGTCTGGCAGCTCGCCCTCCTTCACATTGTTGAAGCTCTACTCTGTCTCACGCAAGCCCCACAGAGATGACTAAACCAGCTGAGTTCTCTGCTTGGAGATCCAGGTTCCAGATACCAATTTTCTCTTTGCATTCTTCATCAGCGAACTCTGGGTCTCAGCCACCATGTCCAGGGCACCCACTGCCCACAGATTCGGTCTTTTCTAGACAAAAACTCAGGTTTGCTTCTGCTGTTTATCTCCAGAGACACCTGCTTGCCTGTCTCATGTCCTTCTGGGATGAGCCCTCAGTCTTCCGCAGAAAGATACTCACTAAATCCCATGCCCTGGAATTACCCCCTGCATGGCTGTGACATCCAGTTACAGCACTTGCCTGGTCTCTGAGGTACAGCGGATAAGAGTAGAGATGGCTGGGTAGTGACAACGGTCTCTGAGGATTGTCAGCCAGGCAGTCATGGCAAGACGCTGGTCACCCTCCACCCCATCCCTATCTCTACCCTGAAGACACAGCTTCCCAGCAAGTCAGGGAACCCCAGGCGGGACAAGGCACTGGCAACCACAGTGCTCGTTGGAGGAGAGTGTGTTTCTCTGGTGTGTGCTTCGCTGCCTTTCTCAGGCTTAGTTCCTTCTCTCACACATTAGTCAACAGTCTTTTCCACCCAGCTTTCTTGGTATTTGCCCACCAGGGCAGCTGTCAGTGGTAGGAGGCCCATGCCATATATTTTTCTTTGCCTGCCTTTAATTTACTTTTGACCCCCAAAGCCTTGAGCCCCTGGCCTCCTGAGGCCCTGCAGTCCCAGCTCCAGGGCAACCCAGACAGTTCCTCAAACTAATGAGGACGCTGGAGAGGGTTGGGAGCAGTGCTGCCGTGGAGACAGCCTCAGACCAGTTGCCACGGCACTGTACAGGCCTGGGCAGCTGCGGGACGATTCAGCCATCCTCTAGCTGTCCTCTGGCTGCACTGCAGTAGCAAGGGCATTGAAGAGACGAAGGAATGCTGCAGACTCAGAAGCCCTCGCCACCAAAGCTGCAGCACAGGCCCTTCCAGCTGCTGCTGGGCCACAGACCTTTGCTCTCTCCCAAACATGTAACCATGTCTCATAAAAACTACAGAAAGAGCCAGGTGGTGGTGGCGCACACCTTTAAGCCCAGCACTTGGGAGGCAGAGGCAGATGGATCTCTACAAGTTCGAGCCCAGCCTGATCTACAGGGTGAGCTTTAGGGCAGCCAGGGATGTTACACAGAGAAACCCTATCTCGAAAACAAAAACAGACTACAGGGAGATGAAGGCCCATGGCATCGTGGGCCCTGGGTTCCTAGGGCAGCGACTAGAAGGTCTGTGTAGACAGATTAGGGGATAGATCGGCCACTGTGGAGGCTCCACATTCCTCCCCCTCTGGTACTAATTTGCCTCTTCTCAGACCCATCACTCAAACCCCTCAGCTACCCTCTTCCACTCCTGAGGCCCTAAGCCAGAGCTCCATCCGCTGACCCTCCGTGGTGACAGAGGCGGACACCACACCAGGCCACCTGCTCCTTTGAACTGCTGGCCAGGCTATGACATGGCTCCCAGACCTCCAGCTATCCTCACTGCTAGGAAGGACAGACTTTCCAAACCAGAGACGTCTCCCGCTCTCTCTTTCACACACTGCAGGCTTTTTAGCCACACCAAACAGAGACCG
The DNA here is from genome assembly GCF_964271855.1 of Acomys minous. Taxonomy (NCBI): domain Eukaryota; kingdom Metazoa; phylum Chordata; class Mammalia; order Rodentia; family Muridae; genus Acomys; species Acomys minous. The sequence continues at coordinate 113,346,806 of NC_140493.1, read as the reverse complement.
AATGGAGTAATCGGGTCCAGTCAAGCCTAGCCTCAGACGACCCTCGCACAGTCCCCAGGGTGCCCTTCTCTGAGTTCACCAGGCCTCAGCTCCCAAGTGGAGGGGCAGGCAGTAGAGGTCCTTCTTTGCCTCTTCCTAACCTGGACATGGTGCTGGAGTGAGGACCCTTGAGGTGACTATTTGTGGGCACTGACGTGAGGAAGAACTCATCTGCTGTACAATTCCAGAAACATCGACGAACATATTTGTGCCTTTCCACAATGTTAGAACTTATTGAATAACAGTAAATTCACAAAGTTCAGCAGCTTCCATCCCGCTGCCTTGGTAGCTTTGCTGAGGAAAGTGCAGGTTCTTTATTCCAATCTTAATGAATTCTCATTTCACACATCACACAGCGTGTTTACATTTATCTACACATCTCCATACACATAGAGGTTGCAAAGTGAATACAAGTTAAAGAGGTTGCATCAGAGTTCAAGAGGCTTCAGAAGTGGGCTGAGAGTCTGTATAGGTGAGACCAGTGTGAGAGGGAGCTGTTTCCAGAGCTGTCACAGTCAGGTTGGAAAACAAGGCTGCAGAATTCAGCTAAAATGTGAAAAGGCCATAGCAGAAATCAAGAGCAGGAAGCAGTAGGTCAGATCCAAACAGGTGGACAGGAGTAAGCTGTGTGTCAATAGCAGGGACCATACCCAGTGGGTGGCTCTCAGTCCTTGACGCTCAGGTCATAGTTGGTGTTGGAGCTTGTCACGGCAGTGCTAAGTGCCCATCACTTTACAGGTCTAGGCAACAGGACTATACTGCTTCCTCAATCTGATGTGCACAATACTTTTGGGGTGTGATTTCCACGATATGATTTAAATGTGTCCACGTGCCTAAGCTCTTCCCAATAAGCTTGTAAGATGGTTCCCTTTATATTCCCAGGACTAAGTTACTTTTAGTCAGTGCTGAATGGATGGTGCTTGAGGGATTTTTGCAGTTCCTGGGTACCCCCAGGAGCAGCAGTCATCTTTCTCCCTCAAAGCGGAATCAGAAGCTGCCTGTGAAGTGGGGTCTCCTACGGCAATGTGCAAGCCGACAAACCACTGTTCTATACCACACGGAGCAGCTTAGAGCAGAGCATCGCCAGATCCCAGCACTTCCCTAGCCCTAGAGTAAGTCGGGGTAGGAAAAGAGGAGCCAACAGAAAGGCAGACGTCACAGGTACCTCGTGTCCCCTCCCAGGCTGTTTCCAAAGTCCCTACCAGAAGTGACAGTGAGCCAGTGGACCAAATGCGGGAGCTGCTCCATCAAGACAGAGCCACCATGGCTAACCATGGACCAGCATGCTACCCATCACTCACAGTCACAGCTAGACACAGTGATGCCAAGTTCTCAACCCTGGCTCTCTCACTTATTTATTTATGCAGGCTTTTCAAGACAGTGTTTCTCTGTGTAGCCTTGGCTGTCCTGGACTCCCTTTGTAGACCTGGCTAGCCTCGAACTCACAGCAATCTTTCTGCCTCCGCCTCCTGAGCACTGGGATTAAAGGCGTGTGCCACCACCACCTGGCAGCTCTCTCTCTCTTTCAAGCTGAAGAAATTCTCCTCCCTTTAGAGGCCCAGAGGCCCTAGAACTTGCCTTGATCAACACTGGGAAAGAAATAAAAATAAATAAAAGCAAGTTTGCAAGTCCAGTTAACCTAGGGAAGTGCAGTCCCAAATCACACGCCAAACTACGTGTACCTGTAAACCACCCCAAAGCTCAAGAGCAGCATTCTTTCTCTGTTTGGTGAATAATGCCACAAACTATGGTGGGTTGTTCATTGCCTAGTGGGTGGTACTGGTCTCAGGCTCACTGCTGTTCTGACCGTCTCTCAGCACATCAGGTTGCCTGTGCCTAGCCCATTCTGGCTCAAAGCAGACACCCCAAGGGTGGGGAAGGCAGACGCTTCAGTGAGGGTTTCTAGCTGATTAAGCCCGAGCCTGGTGTTCTGGGGTCTGCTCACAGCCTGAGAGCTCAGCTGGAGAGAAGCTGGGCAGAGCTACCCATTCTTTCACTCACTGTCGTGGGAGTGGCCAGCACTGAGCAGAACCAACTGAAGGAGAGACTAATGGGCAGAAACCATAGGTTTAACTTCTACAGGAGAGCCAGACCAAAATCTTTCCAAAATTAGAAGCAAACACTCCCACTTGAAGGAGAAAATTCCCCACAAGCTCCTGTAGGACTTGGCCTCCAACTGCCTAAGGTATGACCTTTTCCATAGTGGCAGGAGATAGAGAAGGCTTGCCTGAGGAAGTGTGGTGTGGGGGTCCACGTCTCCCCTGGCCTCAGACACCATGCACAACCTCATCCTAGGCTTTACAGTCATCAGGGGCTACCCAGGACCAACAGACTCCTGGCCTTCAAGCGTAGACAGCTGTTTCTGTCTCCTCCTCCAGGGACCCCATCAGTTTCACTCTAGCCAGCCTCATGCTGGATGCCTTTGCCTCTCTCCCATCCTAACATGCCTGAAAAGTTGCGCAACCATCGTGGGGGTGGCCACATGAATAAGCTTTTTGTGATCCCACACAGGGACAACAGAATGTCAAATGCTAATTAGCAGCAAGCCAGCCTCTGTCTCTAGCCCGTTATCATGAAACTTCCTAGATTTCAGACAAAGGGTCTGACATGAACATTGGTAGACTGGCCTCCAGAATCTTCCAGTACCTGTGACTGACGTGGCGTGGGGCGAGAGTGAGTAGAAGCCTTACAGTGTGGGGGCAGGTAAGATCAGAGAGTCAGCACAGAGGCCCTCGGGACTATTTGGTGGAAAGAGTAGCCACAAGGGAACCTCAAACCTCAGCTTAGTTGTGGCTGCACATACATGTGTGTACGTATACCTCAGCCCACCCCATTTCACCAGACCCATCACACGACTGCCCTAAGCCCTCAAGCCTGAGATCACAGCAATTGGGCCTTATATATGCAGACATCTTCTGCTCCAAGCAGTGAGGGTAGCAGAGCTGCAGGACATGAAAGAAAAAAGAAAGAAAGAAAGAAAGAAAGAAAGAAAGAAAGAAAGAAGAGTGTGAAAACAAGCAAGGGCGAGGGGACCCAAGCACCTGACCTTGGTGTAAAGTGCAGAGGAGAGACCAGCAGGCTCAACGAGCCTAGTTTCTTCTCTAAGACCAAGAATAAGTCTCATACCTCAAAGGTAGGACATGACAAAGCGTGGATACAGTTTGAGAGGGAGGGGAACTTGCGGTAGTGGGGCCTGGATGGAGGAAGGAGGCCTCTGGGGTTGGGGGGACGCTCCTAGGGGACCCGTGTTTCCTCGGCCGCTTCTCACTGCGGCTCCCTCTGCTTCCTGGCTTCCTGAGGCGAGCTGTTCTGATCCAGCACAACCTCCCCACCCAAATGGTCTGAAACCTCTGAAACTGTAAGCAAAACAAATCATCCCTTGGCTAAGTTGTCCTCTCAGATGTCTTTCATAGTGATAAAGAACTTACCACACACTACGACACAGATAAAGCCCCAGGACACTACAGAAGGACACAGCCAGTGTGATTGTGATTCCATATACAGCGCTGGTTACGTGGGGAAAGCCGGGATTCCTGTGTTTAATGGGGGTAGAATGTCAGCTTGGAAAGATGGAAGACCATGGTGATGGTGTCACAATGTGCCTGTGTTTAATGCTACAACATCGAGTGCTATGGTTAAACGGTATGTTTTGCTGCATATATTTTACATAATTAAAATTATTTGAGCCGGGCATGGTGGTGCACACCTTTAATCCCAGCACTTCGGAGGCAGAGGCAGGTGGATCGCTGTGAGTTTGAGGGCAGCCTGGTCTACAAAAGTGAGTCCAGGATAGCCGGGGTTGTTACACAGAGAGGATGGTACCCAAAGGGTCCAGAAGACCTTGATATATCTGTCACATCCAGATGCCATGGTAGTCCTAGGCTGGTGGCCCTGAGTGACTATTATTTTTGCTATTCTACATATTGGGGGGTCCAACCTGTATCAGGTCCAAGGATCCCCAGCTGTCCCTGGCAAAAGCCAGCCAATGGGTGCGGACATTCTCCCCCGCTGTGCTCTATCAGCTGCTCCAGTTGAGGCAAACAAGTGGGAAAAGCTTAATCCAGGAAGCATGCAGTGTATTCCCAGCCAGTCTAGCTTCCCAGGTCCCCACAACCAGTTCCCTGGAGCACAGCCACCTCGCCATCTTTGCAGCCTTGGGACTGCTGAGATGCGAGGAGAGGGCGAAGCTGTCTCCACGTCTGTCGCTAGAGGATGGGGAGCTTGGTTACTCTGGCCCCCAGCTTCTATCGCTCCCCGTTACAGGTAAAACAGTCCCGGTGCTGGATAAGATTTCTGAGTGTCTCACTTATCCATGCGTGGCTGTCTTAGTCACTGTCCTATGGCTGGGAAGAGACACCATGACCATGGCAGCTCTTATAAAGGAAAGACCTTTCCTGGGGCTGGCTTACGGTTCAGAGGTTTAGTCCATTGTCACCATAGCAGGAAGCATGGCGGCACGCAGGCAGACATGGTGAGAAAGGAGCTGAGAGCTACCTCCTGATCAGCTGGCTGAGAGAGAGACTCGGGGCTTAGCATAGGTTTTGTAACTCCAAAGCGCACCCCCATTGACACACTTCTTCCAACAAGGCTACACCTCCCAGTGCCACTCTCTGTGACCAAGCCTGTGGGGCCAATTCTTATACAAACAAACACGTGCACCACAGCCTTGCACGAACGGCTTAGCTTTGTGGGATATGATTTCTTGACTCATTAAATACAAATAATGATGGTACAGATCTTGCTAGAGGAGGTGTTTTCTTATACAACCAACATCAAGAGAGGCACCCCTATCCGGGCATAGTGGCACACACCTATAATCCCAGCACTCAGGGAGGTAGAGGCCAGTGGATCTCTGTGAGTTCAATGCCAGCCTGGTCTACAGAGTCCAGGACAGCCAAGAAACACAGAGAAACCCTGCCGTGAAAAGCAAACCAAAACAAACAAGAGAGGTGTCCCTGGTACTCAGTGTTGATTGATGGTTAGAAGGTAAAGGGTATCCGTTTGCTCAGCTGGCGAGGGCAGGGCCTTCCTGCATTGGTGCCAGCCTCTCGTGTCTTTCCTCACCCTATACTATGTGGCCACATTCCTTTCCCTAGCTCTTCTAGCGGTCTTGTCCTCTCTTTCCAGAACACCAGCTTCATCACAAAATTTCTGTCCAGAAAATGACTGGGTTGCTTGCTTAGAGCTGTTTTCCAGCTGGGGTGGGGGTGGGGAGAGACAATTTCAGAGCATCACCAGTGTTTGTCTCTGTGATGGGGTGGGCACGGATCTTACTATTTAACTTTTCTAAAGTTTCCTTTCTTAGCATTCTTTGAACGCTACAAAGCCACGTTTTGTTTTGTTTTGTTTTTTAGACCCTCAGCATCTCTTTCTCCCCTTCCTCCTTGAAGATGCTTCTCTGTGCTGGCCCCTCCTGCCCATCGCTCCGCAGTTCTGGTGCAGCCTCTCATCCTAGGACAGTAGAGACCCCTTCCGTGGGGAGAATCTGGACCTTTCCACCTTCCTCACTATGCCTCCTGCAGCGGCACACAGATAACAACAGCTGACGCACAGAAAGCAACCATCACTACAGGCTCTCTTTCTAAGATGTCTTTGTCTGCTTGTGATGCCAGGGCTTGGGACCTGTAGGGCTCAGACTTGGGTACAGGCGAACAAACCAGCTGCAGGATGCAAACAGCCTACCACCCTGGGCCAGGTGCCAAGAAAGGCTCGCTTGGTGGAGAAAGGGACTGAGAAGACCTCTCCCAGAAGAAACATTCCTCACTTCCTGTGCTGACACCTCCTGGTTCCGGAAGTCCCTAGCCCAAGCCTTGGAGGAGTCTCCAAACCCGTAGCAATTGACCCTTTGAGGATCAGAGTGACTGTCGCAAGTAGAGGCAAGTGGGGCGGCCAAGGCAGCAGAAACACAATGGAGACGTTGCTGCATCCTATGTAGAAGATGGATGCATGTCACTGTCTGCTCTTCCATCCCATAACAGTGGCAGAGAGAGCCAGCCCCTCCTTAGGGAACATTAGTGAAACAAAAGACTCACTGCAGGGAAGCTGTAAGCTACAAACCCTGTCACCAGGCAAGGATGCATTCTCTTCGTTTAAGAACAATTAACAGTTTAAAAAATAATACTATCTCTTTGAAAGATCTGCAAAATCAATGTTTCATATAAACTAAAACTACACTTATCAAGAGAAAAGTGTGCTCGAGTTGACACTCTGCCATGGTTTGGATGAGTGTCCCCAAGATGTACACTTACTGCCAGGGTAGCACTGTGAGGAGAAAGATGGGTCTAGGCTAAGTGGAGCTGTCACGAGGCTGGGAGCTGGCGCTGTGGAAACCCTGCTATTAGGAAGAAAATCAGGAACTTGGGGAGATGCCTCCCAGTTCCTTCTCACCGATTGAAACTCCTTAGTCCGAACTTTCCTTGAGAGCTGCAATCTTTGCGGAATCTAATGGGAGCCTTAGGTAGTTTTGCTGCCTGTTTGATGAGGTCAGGGCTTTGCTCCTGCCATGATGTGCTGCAGCCTTACCCTAGGCCAAAGTCTGCTTTTGATTATGATTTTAACCCCCCAAAACCGTGAGACAAATAAATCTTTTCTCATTACAGTGAGTATCTCATGTATTTAATAGATTCACAGAAAGGAGACACACAGTCTTGTTATTTTAAATAACATAACAATTCTGAGACTGTGTCAGAAAATCAACTTTACAAATATTTTCTTCACGTATTTACTGATATCGCTATCATTGTTTGCTTCTGATCTGTAATTTTAACACAGATAGATAAAGTACCACACTATTGAAGAAATTAGCTAAGTGGAAAGCAAGCACAAGAACCTCAACTGTTAAACTATTATTATTATTATTATTATTATTATTATTATTATTATTATTATTATTATTAACAGATATCCCAGAGCCTGGGCTGGACAGGCAGCTTTTGACAAATGAACACTCTCATGGGGTCTGAGAATGAGGCCTCACTTGGAAATGGGGTAATTGCAGATTCAATCAAATTAAAGTTAAGTCACTGAAGTGGGCCTCAATCCAAAAAGTATTTATGATATGCTGACTTGAAGTTTACTGAGAGATTAAAGCCCATTAGTAATTACCGCAGTAATGAGACTTTAGCCAACAAGCGCCTTTTTCTGAGAGTTTTATTGCTGATGATTAGTATATCAAAGAAATTGCCTCATTACCATGATTTTACTAAAATGCACCCACCTGTTCTGGAAGGCATGGCTTCTGACCCCTGGAATCAGAAGCACCTTGGAAGGCAAGCTACACCTGCAGTGTGTAAATGTGCCAGGGTTTCCTAGGAAGAACCAAGCAAAGGTCCAGGATGAGGAGTCTCAGGTGAGAAAGAAGTAGGTGCCATCTCCTCAAGTTCCTCCCAAAAGCAGAGGCTTCGGCACTACTGTCTCCCACATTATCGCATCATCAGACGGAAGCCACATTCAACCTACAGGTCAAGAACATCAAAGCAAAGCAGCCAAAAGACTGTCACTGTTATTTAAATATCTTGGACAAGTAATTGACTATTTAAGATCCTTTCTCTCACACAGCCCTGTAGATTTGCCTGGACCCTCTGAGTCCGCCTGGCCTAAGTCTTTAGAGGCTGCCTTTGTGGGGAACTTTTGGGATCTGCCCTTCTTGTATTGATGAACATGCTACCTTTGGGCTGTAGCGAGCACCCCATCACAGAGGGCAGTGATGTGGCTGGCCAGTGTTCAGCTGCCAATAGAAATACAGAGGGGGCTCACATCCTAGCTTTCTACCCTGGAGTTTCCTCAGATAGCATGTTCAGAGAACAGGAAGTATCACCGCTCCATGCCCAGCACGCTTGTCTTAGCAAACCTCAAGGGCTCTTGGCTCTTTCTAAGTAAGAAGAGCTGCAGCTCCTCCTGGAAGCCGGAAGGAAAGAGCTTGTTCCCGAGGCCTAAGTGCGTAGCTTCCCCTCCTCTTCCCACCCGCACTCTACCAATCTCACCTGCCTTATCGTTTCTCAACCCGTAACTCCTTCCTCCTGGCTCCTCCTCCTATAGCTCCTTATTTCTCTCTCTCTCTCCCTCTCTCTCTCCCTCCCTCCCTCTCCCTCTCCCCCTCCCCCTCTCCCCTCCCCTCCCCTTCCCCTCCCCCTCCCCTCCCCCTCCCCTCCCCCTCCCCTCCCCCTCCCCCTCCCCCTCTCCCCAACCCCTCCCCCTCCCCCCAACCCCTCCCCCTCCCCCTCTCCCTCTCCCTTCTCTCTACAGTCTACCCCTCGCTCCACCAGCCAGTCCCCATGTGTGAGTGTGATGGTCAATCACAAGATGCCGGGTTGGCTGAGTCCTGAGTGTCTGCTTTGATTGGGAGGAGTCAGTGACAGTGGCCAGGCACCAATGAGAAATAGTCATCCCCTCCCCTCGTCTTGTGGTCAAGGGTCTTAGGGAACAGGAGTTCATGGGTTCACTAGCCTGTGTGGTTCTTTTGTGGACGCAGAGGCTTACCACTTCTATGAGCAGCTACAGCGAGGAAGGCAGAGATCCTTTTCTGGTCTTCCTCAGCAAAGGTTATCCTCTGTCCTCAGCCCTCACCCAAGTCAAAGGTGAGGTGGTAAGAGCTAACAGATCACAGAGTCAAGGCAGGAGGCAATCGGCAGAGCCAGGTTTCCATGGAGAAGTGAGGCCTGTCACCCTGGACCGCTAGCTACTCATACCCCAGTGCTCCCTCCAGTGCAGAGTTTTGGACAGAGTCTTCCTTTCTTTCAATGGAGCAATGTTTCCCATCTGAACTTCAGACAAAGCTCTTCAGGTTTGGGAACTCAAGGCTTCCCTGGGCTGGACAGTGAGCCTACAGTCTCCTCAGTGGGGACAATCAACCTGGCCTCCCATCCCTCTGACCAAGCTGCCACCATGTTCCTCTGCCTGCAGCCTGAGGTTCTCAGACGCATGTCTGGTTTAGTCTCCTGTAACTTCAGGACCTCTGTCTAGCACAGAAGCTTAGAGAGCAAAGACTGAGAGCTTAGAGTCTTGGTACAGCCCTTGGAATAGCAGTCTCGGGTGTCACGGATGAGGTCACCTGGTAGCTGAGACCCCGACCTGTAGCGAGAATTTTAGAATTCTTGTTTCTTTAAAAACACAGAAATATTACAAGAATATGCTTCCGTTTTAATCCCAGGTGTGGGGACTTGGGGCTGCCTCGCAGCAGTCAAATACGATTTGCCTCGTGCTCTGACAGAGGTGTGATTTTGCCAGCTGCAGACAGTTTCTGCAGTGGTGTGGCGTTTAGAATTCTGGGGACTTCTCAGAGGCATGGTGGGTGTTGGCTGCTGTTGGCTGTGGATTCGTAGTAGTTGTGCTGAAAGGAGAAATGAGATATCCTGACCGCAAAGATCAAACTCTCTGCAAGGAGCTCCGTGCTCCTAATCAGCAGGAAGTTGACCGATTTCTGACCTGTCTTTATTCAGGGAGCTCTTTCCTTTCCTCTTTATCCTTTTTCTCTCTTATCTAGTGTTAAGGGGTTGAAAGGGAAGAAGAAAAGAGGTGGAGGGGGGGGAAGGAAGAAGAACATATAAAGCAGCGAACAGTGGTTACACAAAGCCTGCCCGGACTCCATGCAAGGTCAGACGATGGACTGTGGGGATGGACAGGCGCGGAGACCTACACAGAGGCCTGCCAGTGCAAGCTGCAAGCCGATGCCAAGGGCACTCTGAACCAGGTGGAGAAGGAGCCAGGCTGGGAAGCGAGCTCCTGAGAGATTTCCTCGGCAGCCATGGCTTACTTTATTCCCTGCGGCCTGGTACGGCCAGGAAGGGAGGCACCTGACTATAGACTGGAGGACATCTTATCACTCTAACGTAGAACCAGGTCAGTAGCCACGAACCAGCTTGACACTTCAAAACTGCTTTCTCCCCCTGCTGACAAACTTCCTGTGTTCACTCAGCACTTACTATGAACATCCTGTTAGGGGACCCACCACACATAACCCTCCACAGACTGTCAGCAAATACAGTGGCTGGGTGGGTGGCAGGGTCCGTGGAGCATGGCTGTGTGTGGCCCTGAGTATCGGGCTCAGGCAGCAAACGTTAGCAGGCTGCCAGTGGCCTAGCACTAGCTGCCTACAGTAAAGGGTGTGCCCTTGACTGTTTTCATGCCATCTATGGTTTCTTCACTTCCCTTGGGTTTTAGAAAAGTTACTTTGGGGACTTTTTTAGTTCAGTTGGGCAGGACCCAGAAGAAAGAAAGAGGTCTCCGGCTGTCCTGCTCTCAGGGTAGGGAAGGCCCTGAGGAGGAAGCAGCATGCTACCCTAAACTCCTCAGGACCACTCTCGTGTGAGAACCCCTCCTTCTCACCCACCCAATGCCAACCCAGCTCCGAGTATCTGGAGAAGCAATGTTCCTAGAACGGGAAAATAAAGCTCAAAAGAGGCCGTAGGGAAGAAGCAGGCCCAGCATTTAACACATTAAGATCACATACTCTGGTGCCTCACCTTTGACCATGTCCCCTGGAGGGGGAGACCTGGTGGCACTCAGAGGAAGGACAGCAGGTTACCAAGAAGAGACTTGATACCCTATGAACATATACAGGGGGAGGTAATCCCCTCAGGAACAGTCATAGGGGAGGGAAATAAGGGGAAAATGGGAGGGAGGGAAGAATGGGAGGATACAAGGGATGGGATAACCATTGAGATGTAACAAGAATAAATTAATAAAGGAGAAAAAAAAAAGAACAGTCTCCCGGGGTGACTGTCCGAAAGCCACACGCCATGTCTAAGTAGTGCTGAATGTCCATCCTTAGCTAGAAACTGCCTAGAAGTAATCACAGACCCTAAATGTCTAGCCAAGCCCTTACATTTTGCCTTGAAGACTCCTGGAATGGGCAGAGCTGGTACCCTGGGGAGACCCTCCCAACGCTCCTGTATGCCTTCCACAAGAGCATCCTGAGGGCTGCTCTTCCCAACTCTCTAACACTCCTCAGCACATCACAAGTATTCCCCCTTACTTTTCTCTCTCCCAGCCCTAGGCCTGAAGAGAGGATTCTTGCTCCTGTGCCCTGGCCTATTACTACCCACTCTCCTCTGTTTCACTTGCCAGGATGCTCTTGGGGTCCCTAGAATTTGCTCTTGGGCCTCCTCTAAGCTGTAGCCCTAAATCTGCTCATGACACCCTAGTAGCCTCAGTTCTCCCACCCAGGCCACCCTGTGTGGGTGGACATGGGAAAGAAGTGACTCTTTCAAGTTGGCAGGAACCGGAGCCCAGAGAAGTCCTTTAGACTTCTGCATGCTACGCTGGGCATGCAGAAAATGCAGCCTCAGACGGATAAGGAGAAGCACCATGAAGGACATGTCAGAATGAGCTCTGCTGGACAGCAAGGCCCCAGAGGGGAGGGAAAGGGAAGCCAAGTGGGGAGGAATAAACTGCTGAGCTGTGTGGCTACAATGGCTGTGCATAAGACACAGACTATCCACTTAGTGAGGGCTCCCGTGGCCTCAGTGAATGTCACTGTACGCCCTCCACATAGACATGCACACAAATGTACAAATAGAAATCAACACACATACACACACACTCACTCACCCAAATACATGTTCAAGGCTTCTTGGTGTCCAACCACTGTCTGGCACAGACATTCCGTTTCTCTGTCTTCTTCTTTTCTTTTTTTCTTTCTTTTTTTTTTTTTTTTCTCCTAATTTTGGATTTTAGCTACTTTTTCGTCTTGCCTCTGATCAAACTGATGACAGCAAAGTATGTGACTTGTAAGCAGAATTCTGAGATTCCAGAGGCCTGGTCATGATGACCTTACCACCCAATACCTACCAACTCTTGGCCGTTTTTTATAAATCATTGCCTAACCAGTGGCAGTACACAAAGGCCTACTGTTAATGCTGGATTCCTCACGTTCTCCAGCATCCTTTACTCTGCTCCCACACAGGAGGACAGAGCCACCCCTCCCCCCAACTCCTCACCTCCAGCAGCCTCGCTGGTCTGGGCCGTATGTTCCCTGGAAAGCTCTATCTTAGAATCATATCCTCTCATGGACCATCTCCCCATAAAACGATACATATGGTCCTCAGAGCCACATCTTCCCTAAGACCACATCCTCCCCACAGGGCCGCATAGTCTCTGAAGACCACATCCTCCCCACAGATTTGCATCCTCAAATCCCTGTCATGGTTACTTGGCAACCTCCCATTATCACTTGTCTGCCTCCTCCTGTTTGGTGTACACTCACCTGTAAACCTCAATAGTGTTGACAGCCTCAGGGCAGCTCAAATGGGATGGGACCTAACTACCCACTGTGTACTCAGTCCACACCGCACCATAGGAACAAAGGCCCTGTTTTCCTCTTAGGACCAAAGAACTCTTTGGGAGACCTCTGTCCCAGACACTGTAGTGGAAAGGCTGAAGGAGGGCTCTCAGGCTCCCAGAAAGGTGAGAAAGTACTTGTGGCCCCCAAAGACTGTCTGGTCCTTAAACAAATCCCAGAGATATGCCAAGTTTTCTCCTGAATGCTCCCAGACTCTCCTCACAGCCTCATCCTACAAACGCAGAATGGCAGCCCCATAGACCCTAGTATCTGTATCTGAAGTAACCCATCTTCCACCCGTGTTAGTGATTGGTTTGTTGTGTGGTGTGGACTAAGACAAGCGGCCCAGAGTAAGCCTTCCCTCAGCACTTGCCAAACAGGTGGTCAGCAAGGAGGGTCTTCCGGCTTTATAAGCTCTTTTAGGGTCCTCAACATTAACCTGCACAAAACAGTAGGGAAGAGGCAGACAAGGGTTAGGGTGGGCACACCAGGCGGATCTAGACACCACCAACTCCTACTGGTACACTCCAGGAGATGCTGTCCCCAAATTAATTCTGCACAAAGACATGCACAGTCCATCTGGGATGAGTTCCCACCGCACCTCTGTGGCAGCCACAGCTGCAGCTACAGCACTCATGAGGATACCCCACCCCTACCTGTGGGACCAGAACATCTCTAAGCCCTGGACAAGTCCTCCTGGATAATGTGGTCCAGGAGCTGTGGCAGCCTGGTCCTTCAGGCCTTGGTGGACACTTAGCCTCAGCGTCAGGCTCTCCCAGCAGCCAGCCTTCCTTTCACAGCCACAGGAGCTGCATACAAGTCCTCTCAGCTGAGAGAGCGTTTAAGAGCCTCCTTTTGTGGGCAAGGACCCAGATCATTACTAACTTGTCAACACCAACTCAGAGACCTATAACACAGACAGGGAGCCAGGGGTCTCCAGAAGTCATAAACCCGAACAAAGCCACAGGAGCCTGAACTCAAGGAATTACAGCCTGGTTCCTGGATCCTTTTCCTTTACCTGTTCTTGCTTCTGGAAGCACCTATACTCCTAGGCTCCCCGTTCTCTCCTCTGTCTTCCACTTTACAGGGCCTTGTGCCTGCACTAGGACCACTGAAGGATCAAGAATAATCCACTTCCTCGTGGGCAGCTATAACTGCCCTTTGCTTGCCAGGCCCCAGGATCAGGTCAGGACTTCGGGGGCGTGTAAATGAAGGACAGGATTCAGAACAGAGGTGAAGACACAACTGAATCAAAGACATAGACAGTGCTACGTGGAAACGTTTGCTGGGCTCAGGTCCCCGCATTGGTCTCCGCAGGAAGCAGAGGCATCACTGAGAATCACGAGAAGACCCGAGCGCTCTCCCTGGCCACCTCATGTCTGTGACCCTACAGAAACCCATACACTGCAGGTTAGGGGACGTCAAAGCCAGCGACCGCAGGTTAGCCATAGGCCAACTGTAGGGAGCTGAGTGTCCTCATTAGAAAGACACCGGCACAACCTTGATGAATATGTTACATGCTACATGGAAGTGTTTGTCTCTCCTTTTCTGAACTTTAATATTAAAAAAAAAATTGGTCTCACTTAAAGCATTAATTTTATAATCATGGAGAAAATTGTTTTAAAACTGGTGTTGGGGAAAGGTTCTAAAATCATTAAGAAGATGTGTCCCAACTAAGAGACACTGGATGGGAAATGCCCACCACACATTCTGGAGACCCAGTCAGAGTCTCCGCTCCGACACAGACGGCTCAAACCTTCCAGAAGTAGGATCCATGGGCTGTGGGTTAAGAACACAACGTAACTGCAGGAGTCAGAGTGTAAACCCAGGTGGCAAGATGGCCAGAAGACAGCTGGAGGCCGGCATAGCTTTGCAGCTCGGGTAGACTGTGGACACCCATAGAGTCCTGGGGACCCTGGGGTGGGGTAGGGGAGGAGCACCAACAGCAGAGGCCAGGTCAGCCTGGCTTGTGAAGACAGCATTGGTATGGCCACAGCTGGTGACCTGCAGGCAGATCTGTGAGTCTGTGCCTCTAGGTTCCCAGGGCAAGCAAGGGGTGCCTTGTCTCTGACACAGAGGAATTCCATTAGGCCACTTTTCCTGAGAAGAAAAATGTGAGGTCCAATGCACACTTGTGATCATTTTTAAGAGGCCAAAAGGGTAGGATTTTAATATAATTTTAAAATTATTTTTATTTTATGTACATTGGCGTTCTGCCTTGCATGTATGTCTGTGTGAGGGTGTCAGATGCCCTGAAACTGGAATTACAGACAGCTGTGAGCTGCCATGTGGGTGCTGGGAATTGAACCTGGGTCCTTTGGAAGAACAGCCTCTGAGCCATCTTTCCAGCCTCAAGGATGGGTTTCTTGTTTGCTTGGGTTTTTGCTTTGGAAAAGCTGCGGATCTGCTCCCAGGCAGGCAGGCAGAAGAGAGATCCCAGTGCTGACAGGGCCTGTATGAGGCCAGCTCACCTCCCTGGAGTTCTTGCTACCCTGGGAGCAGATCAGTGCGAAGCCTCCAGAGCATGAGAGCGACACAGAGTGGGCTGGCTCTGTTGTCCTCCTGTGGAATGTCACATTCAGTTTCCCAAGCAGGTACCACAAGGCAGGAAATGAGGTGCAGGACATATTAGGGACTGGCTGGGGGTGGGGGTTGGGACAGTTCAGAGGGTAGGGACAATGGAGGGTTAGGGTTTGCCTGTCTGTCGAGGAGAAGGAGACAGCCACGGCTGAGCTCCCTTTGGCACACAGCCAGGAGGAGGAGGCCTAACAAGCAGATGTTCCCACTTCCTATCTATAACATGAAGCCCAGTAGGTAGGATTGGCGCTAAAGGGGCTGCCCGTGCACAGGAGGTTGCCCCCCATATCCTCAGCTTGGCAAATCCTAGCCTGCCAAAGAAGCTGTGCTCTCCCAGCATGCTCGAGGAACTGGAGAGGGCCACTGAGTTCTCTGAACTTGACCAGAGGGTAGCAACTCTAAGGACAGGGCCCATGGCCTGGGACACAGACAGGAGATGCAGCCAGCAGTGAGGTCTGGTCTACAGGTTTAAAAGAGAAAACGAAAGCCGGGCGTGGTGGCGCACGCCTTTAATCCCAGCACTTGGGAGGCAGAGGCAGGCGGATCACTGTGAGTTCGAGGCCAGCCTGGTCTACAAAGTGAGTCTAGGACAGCCAAGGCTACACAGAGAGACCCTGTCTCGAAAAACCAAAAAAAAAAAAAAAAAGAGAGAGAGAGAGAGAGAGAACGAAGTTGATGTTAGGGCTTGGTTCCTTTAGCAGGTGCCTTTTAGCATAAGGCAGTAGGAAAGGGAGCAGGAGGTAAAGGGGGCAGTTCAAAGAGAGTGAACAGCATGGGGGAGTGCAGGCGGTACAGCTGGGGGGCAGTGCAGAGATGGGGCAGTGAGGGAGACGGGCAGTACAAGGGCAGGACACGATGCAGATGGAGGAAACGAAAAAGGGACAGCTCAGGGAGAGGAAAGAGTTGGGGGCTGTGTATGGGGCTGGAACAAGGGAGAGGGGGAGGGAAGTGAGGAGGAGGAGGAGAAGGGAGGAGGGGACAGTTCAGCAGGAGGGAGCAGTGTGGCAGGAGGAGATTGTGGGAGGAGGCGTTGGGCTGCGTCAGAGGGGACAGTGCAGGAGCAGGGCAGTGTGGGATGGGGTGGAGGCCGTGTAGGGAGAGGACACGAGGCAGAAGCAAGTATGTGAATTTTGTTAAGAAGGTGAAATTTGGGGCATTGGTGGGTCAGGACTTGAGGCTTCTGCATAGCTCCCCCTCAACTTTTAGATGGAGGCAGCGCAGCTCCCACTGCTGCGTGGTGTGTGGTAAGGCTGTGCTGGCTTTACAGTTCTCTGTGGAGGCAGCTTTCACCCAACACGCACCACAGCTCTTCCCCAACTCTGGTTCTGCCCAGTACTGAGGAGCCCAAGCCACGGAAAAGGAAACTCCTACAGGGCACCAGGTGTCACCTAGACACACCTGTTAAAGGTGAGTTGTCTGCAAGCGACGTCAGTACCTCTCAGCCTCTTGGGCCCTGCCAGCTCCAGCCAAGGAGGCCACTTTCATGCTTGCTGGAAAGCCCAGCTGTCTCTCATCTTGTGGAAACAGCCTCACTCCCAGGTATGTCCAACGCTGAGGCTCAGGTGGCTGCTGTTCACCTGAATCTAGACAGGCTGACCCCAATCTCCTGTGGAGCCAGGTGGCGGCCAGCACGTCAATCCTGTTCTGCAGCTTCCTGTAGGCTGAGAGGAGGGACTAGGAGGGGCTCCACTGGGTATGGCGTCTGTGTGACCCAGTCCTGCCAGCATAAAGTATCCTAATCACCGGCTGCAGCCGGGCCCAGCCCATCACCAATCACTGCTTCACGTCCTCAGCCATGGGCTCCCGATTCTTGTTGTGACCTGTACAGCTGCACCAACGCAAGCAGAGCTGGCACACTACCGCGGCGCACACCTAACCTAGCACACCAGCCTTGCTGCTCACTGACCGTATCACTCTCTCCTAGGTCCTGGCTCAGAAGCTGCATGGGAAGAAGCACCTGATGAATAAATGAACACAACATAGTCTGTTTACCCCTGAGGCCCATAGCTGGTGGGGGGGGAGGGGCATGGGGGTTAGGGAGGTGGGGATCCCCCAGTGTGCCTCAGGAACTGGTAAGGGCCACAGAGTTCTCAGAACTTGAACAGGAGGCAGCAACTCCAAGAATTGATGAGGTTCCAGCCAGGACTCTAGCAGGACAGGGCCCATGGGCTGGAACCCAGAGATGAAATGCAGCCCACCCTCAGCTCCATATACTAGAATGAATATTGTTTTATTTTTTAAATTTTGTGTCTGTGGGGGGGGGGGTGCGTGGATGCATGCGGGTGAGGTGTGTACCTGTGGAAGTAGAAGAGGTTGCTAGATCCCCTACAATTAGAGAGTTTTTTGGGGGGTTTGTTGTTGTTTTTATTTCAGAGACAGGGTTTCTCTGTGTAGCCCTGGCTGTCCTGGACTCCCTTTGTAGACCAAGCTGGCCTTGAACTCACAGAGATCTGCCTGCATCTGCCTCCCGAGTACTGGGAACCAAACTCAGGTCCTTTGTAAGAGTAGCAAGTGCTTAACCAATGAATATTTATCCATCCACCAGAGTGAATATTCTTCCTCCAGATTTGATATTTATTGTAGTGTTTGGCTATGACCTAAGTGGAAATGGAGTCATAGCCATGTGAAGATGAGGTCACCAGGGTGGGCCCTAAATCAATGACCTGTGTCCTCCTAAGACAGAAACTTGTCACAAACACATACAAGGCAAGGAAAGCAACACCAGCATAAAGTGGTCATGAGCCTGGAATCACCAGAAGCTAAAATGTCCCTCCTGGAGTCAGTCTCCAGAGTAAATGTAACTCTGTTCACACTTACTCTGGCTTTTAGAGCTGTGTGAATGAAAGCCTGCTGCTTAAGCTTTGATTTGTGGATTTTTTTAATCCTAGAGAAAACTCACACCCTCTAAAGAAATGGGGCCAAGAAGTAGGTTAGTCCCTTTGTACCCAGAGATTTACTCTGTGCATTTGGGGAAACCTGGGGTCAAAGGACAAGACTGGCTCAGTGGAACAGGTGTGGACAGATGCAGAAGGCAACCACGGCCTGGTTGGCCAGTGAGCAAGGAGGGGACACATGCCTACAGCCAGGCAGCACCGCCTACAGCTGAACAGTGAGCAGGAGGGGACACATGCCTACAGCCAGGCAGCACCGCCTAGAGCTGGCCAGTGAGCAGCGAGGGGGCACATGCCTACAGCCAGGCAGCACCGCCTAGAGCTGGCCAGTGAGCAGGGAGGGGACACATGCCTACAGCCAGGCAGCACCGCCTAGAGCTGGCCAGTGAGCAGCGAGGGGACACATGCCTACAGCCAGGCAGCGGGCCGCAGCTAAGCAGAGGCGGCTCTATGCAGGCACCCATCTCATGGATTAAGATGGATGTAATATTGTGGTCAGATCCTGGTTTTTATTCCCTGGATTGGAAGCAGCCTGCATATTGTCTGGGAAGGTTCTCAACGGCAAAGACGGTCTTTTAAAATAGAAAACAAAATGAGTGAAAAAAAAAAGTATTTGATTCACATATTTCCTTCACAAGAATAACAAAGTTGAGTGGTAACCATGGAAGCCCCAGGGCCATCCATGTGCCCACAACCTTGTCCCCACTAATATATCAGGCCAAATGCAATGGCTAAAAATAACTTCCTAAAAACATTAAATGGCACACCAACACATCTTTTACAAAAAAAAAATATAATAACTTAGTTTGCATTTTACAGCATTTCCAATGGGTCAGAGAGTCCTTGGCTGGGCCCTATTGGGGTCAGAGCAGCGTGTACCTTCCCAGTTCAAGCACCAGGCTGGGCCCATGCCACCAGCCTGCAGCCTCTATCAGGATTTGATAGAGCCACTGAGACCACAAACGGTGGCTCATCTGAGGGAGAGCCGTACTCTGTCACCCTTGCAAGTCACTCCACATTGATTTCACAGGGGTTGATGGCCCTCTCCTCTGCATTCCTGTACATCCTTTGAAAGTCACTGAAGCGCGGGGCACATCCAAGCTGGGCCTCCCCAAAGTGCACATGTCCAGTGAAGAGGAATTCCCCATGCCCTGGTCGTACTCCACACTGCAGCAGTGTTGTGACATGGCCCAGCCAGTGGCCACTGCCCTCAGGAGCTGGCTGGAAGACCCTGTTCTTCTGCCGGTAGAGCCTGCTCACCCGCAGGTGGATGACTGACACTTGCTGCTCTGGCACATGGGTGACACCCTGGATGAAGCCTCGGACCACTGTGGAAGGAGGAGACAGAGGTCAGCAAGGCCACGTCCCCAGCTCTCAAAGGCATTAGAACTGGACCTGAACCTACTCTAGTTACCCAACAGCCTGTAGAGAGCTCAGTGGCGAGCTGCAGCCCCTGACACTAACACTACTGGGTAACGGTAAGCCACTGAGCAGCAGCTACACAGCTCTTCGGGTGACAACGAGAAAATAAGCAAAATGTTCTGCAGTTCTGGTGTCACCGTGCAGCTCAAAGGACAAAAACGTTGCGAGGGGAGGGGACAGGGAGATGACTCGTATTGTACAGTTACAGCCTAGAGAGTAGAGCAACAGAGAGTCAAGATTCTACCAAGTGACAGTCTTTGGCATTCCGACGAGGGCTTGAGCAGAGCAGAGCTGGGCCCCAGCTGAATGTAGGCACTATTATGGCAGCCATTCAGCAAGGACTACCCCTGGTCTTTGCCCAAAAAGACCACTATGTAAATATTCTGGCAGGGAGCAACCCTTAGAAAGCACCCCTGACCCCCACCACCCGGATGAGGAATGGGTAGAGCCCTGAGCTGTGGCTGGCACAGGGACACACCAGGCTGCCCTCTGAACTTCTAAAAAGCACTTCTAAAAAGTTACTGGGAACTGAAGGACTTCCAGGGTCCCCAGGAGGTTGTGAGGCTGCTGTACATAGTGGGAATAATACACTGACACACCTAGAATGCAAGCCCAAACTCTGGCCTGCGTGCATGGTGAGCACGCTCACCTTAGTGCACACAGTGCACTGCTCCCTGTGACTCCAGGGTGAGGCAGCGTGAGCAACACCTCCCCACCCGCCCCATATACACACACATGAAAGGACTTGGGAAAGCCCTCAGACCCGGAAAGACAACCGCAGAAACAGACTTACCAAAGTCACTGACGCAGACGGCAAGGAGGACCTCCGTGTCACTGCAAGGCCGGCATGGGGCTGGGGAGGAAAGAACAGGATGGTGATGCAGCCCAGGCTGCACTGGTTAGTCACAAACCCTCCCTACCTGGACACTGCAGAACACAAAAAGCCTGCCTGCCTGGCCTGCATTTGAGGGGGACATCCGGCTAACTACCATGGAGGTGACCAGCACGGCGGGAGGCAGAAAACCGACATCACTTCCAAGTGACCATTGGCCCTCCTAACTCATGCTGCAGCCACAGTAACGTGAGTCCAGACAAAAAGAAGGAGCCCACGCCACCCCTGTTTACTTTGTTAGTGTAGTTCCAGATAAGCAACGCCTCTACTTGTTTAAAAACAAAACACCAACAATAAAAACAAAACTGCTCTTACAGGCCTGTCACAACCCCGAGGCGAACTGAAACCGTACCCTTACCAGCTTCCACACTCACTCAAGATGACGCGGGCATCTAAATAGAAAGCAGCGCCCCCCCAACCCCACCCCATGCAACATGGTGTCTGCTCCCCAGAGAACAGGCCCAAAGGAGAAGCTCGCTCAGCCCATCTGCCCTAGATGTTTCTTACAAGAAGTGAGGCCAAGCATCTACAAAGGGATCGTTGGCTTGAGTGTAGGAGAGTGGGTGTGATTGGGGAAAGCTATCTGCTGTGGGTGTGGGGTCCTGGGCTGGACATCAGCAGCCCCTACTCCAGGCCTCACCAAGCCTTAGGGGCAGATTAAAAACTGTAAGAGCCCATCAAACGAGTCCTCTTTATAGGACTCAGACTTCAGACACCCAAAGCCTGGGGTCTGGCATCCTACAGAGAGCCCAGAGGTACATGTGCTCTCAGAATGAACTCCCTCACTGGTCAGCCACTTAGACAACACGCTTCTCCAGCGACAGCCATCTCCTGCCCTTCGTCCCACTTCCCCTGGTGTGGAGCAGGAACTCTGGCTCAGCAGCTTCTCCACAGGCCACTCAGAGTAGATTCGGGAAGATGGAAACTTGTTATTGGCTGTAAATTATGTCCTCAGTTTCCCGCCTGGGTCCAAGTTCTCCAAATAAACAGAAACCCTGTGGTATGAAATATCAGACAAATTTCTCTGGGGCCATGGCCCCACAAAGGCTTCGAGGCAGCCCTTGTCTTCGGGCTCCTTGGTCCTGGAAGAAGCCAGTGCTGTCCACATGCCCGGAGGCCACACAGCCTGACCCTAAGTGCCGGTGACTTGGCCCCAAGGGAATCCAGACAGCACTCATGTGGGTGGAGGGCAAGCAGACCAAGTGTTCCCAGGCCAACGGAAGTTCAGGGAAGCCTTATGAGGTCCTGAAGGAGTAAAGAGAGACAAAGCCCTGGAGTTTACAGTACCCTAATCAAGCACAGCTCTCTGTGGACCCTTGGGCTGGGTGTGGCTGGGGCCCTATCCTTTGGTCCTGCCCCAGAAAGAGGGGGGTGGGGTGCCTCCCAGCCTCAGCACTTGCTGACTCACCCACCCACTCACCTGCCAGCACTTTTGCTTCTGTTTAGTTATCAGAAAAAGGAGAAGCCGCAGAACAAGTTCAACCTGATGGCATCACCGCAGCCCATCGGAAAAGCAAGCGCTCCCACCCCACGCCAGCCTCACACTCCAGAGACTTCTGCTGAGGAGGCCTGGATGTAGCCAGAGTCCTGGGAGCTGTGGCTTGCTGGTCCCTTGAATGTCCCCCTTCAACGCTGGTTGCCCTGCAGCCCCTTTCCTTCCTGCAATATTTGTGTGGGTCACCACAGCCCCCACTACCGGGGGTCACCTGAACCTCAACTCTGAAGCTGCTGAGGTGTGTGGTTTCTGTGGCATGCTGTTCATCCTCACACTGACTAGGAGCCAGTGGCTCAGACTGGATGTGGGCAGATGTGGATTGGTCTGATCTGGAGCACAGACAGGGCCTGGCAGTACAGGAGACCTCAGGGCCTAAACATTTTAGGAAACATTAGGTTCAGAAGGTCTAACTCTGACCTTCACTTTTGCAGAAACTCAATGTGGCTGTCAGGAACCTCAATCTAGAAAGAATTATTAATCAGACTCAAATTCATATCAGCTATAGAATATGCTGATCGCAAATGCCAGCATCACATCTCCTGCGGGCCACTTTGGAAATCAGGCAGGAAAAATGCATAAACAGAATCAAATGAGGGGAGGAAAAAACCCAAAACACAAAAAAAACAAAAACCAACCCAGGATCTAAGGGAGCCTCCTGGGGACACCTGAAGACTCAGGTGAGGGGCTCAACCTAGGCACAGGGGCCAGAAGGGAGGAAAGGAAGGAGAGCGAACATGGGCAAGAATAGCTGGGTGCTGGGAGGGCCTGCAGAACTCGTAAGCCAGACCAACTGGGACGTGGGCAGCGCTGCCCAGTGAGGACTGCCAGCATGACACAGATGGTTCCAAAGCAAAAACCTTACACACCAAAGCCCTCTGAGGTCCCTGTACACCTTGTGACAGGTGGCAGGTGCAGTGGTTTAACAGGAGCTCGAGCCTACCCTCCCTCAGTGATCACCTCCACCAGGTGCCACCAGAAGGACAACGGCCTAAGGGTTCTCCGAACCCTTCATCCTAGCAAGGAGGTGAGTGAAGACCACACCCTTCTTTATCCAAGGTTGACAGAGGGTTAAGATGACAAAGAATCACGAGAGGTAATTACAGTGGCCTGAGAAACCAGCAAAGCAGAAACTGACCAGAAGCTGCAGAGCTCCAAAGAACAAGCCCTTTGTTCTCCAGCGTCCAGGGCACGATAATTCCTCCCACTTCAAGACATGACCACCGCTGGGCATGGTGGCGCACATCTTTTACCCTGGCACTCTAGAGGCAGAGGCAGGATATCTCTGCGGAGTTTGAGGACGGCCTGATCTGCATAGCAAGTTCCAGGAGGGTCAAAGCTACATAATAGAGAGACCCTGTATCAACAAAGCAAACAAAAGAGACATGGCCTTCAACCCTCACACTACCAGGGCCATGCCCAAACTCTGAGTCTACCAAATGAGCCTGGGCAGCGGGGCTCCATGCAGCTTCTCCATCCTCTCTGCAACAAGCAGGAGGAGATGAGCAATCTGCCTGTGAGCCCTGTGAGCCAGTGACAGCAGTGGCAGTGACAAGAACCCTGCTGCCCACCTCTTCAGCTGTGTGACTGAAATGCCTCTGTTGCCACCCACCCCCACACTTGACCTCTCCTAGATCTCTACAGCTATAGCCAAAGTCATGAACCCGCTGGCCCAGACAGAATCTCACCCTTCGGGTCACCCCACAGTCATTTCTCCTACATAGCTGGGCCAACGGAGGTCAGCCTCCAGATGGAATTTTATCTGTAGTCAGATGCAGAGCCTTTACTATTCTGCCAGATTTCCCTAAGCATCAGAGGTAGTGCCACTGCCCAGATATCCTGAGCAAGGCCACAGGGGCACCAGATGCAGGGCGGGCAGCCAAATCCAGCATCCCAGATGCTGGGGTCGCCTCTCAGGTGACCCATTTATGCCCCTAAAACAGCACTATAGCCTTCTCTGGTCTCTTCAGTTTTGATGCAGCTCATAAGCCAACTGTACAACCCGAGTGGACATGAAGCTAACACTGTAAACGCTCTGGTGGACGGACCCTGAAGCAGCAGCAGGCTCTCTCCTTTCTGAGCGAGGCTCACGTGCACATGTGTGGTTCCCACACAGATTCACACTCACACACTCTCCCATGCACTCCTGTCGCCACTGCTCTCCTGAGTAAGCAGAAATGAGAACAGACTCATCTGAGGGCCCGTCTTCCTTCCCTGGCGGACACTGCCTTATCTCTGGCTTCTATCTCATTTCTGAACCGGCACCAAGGCCAGAATGGGAAAGGAGAGACACCCTGCCACTGACCCTAGAGACTTGGGGGCTAGCTCAACCTGAGCAGGGCAACCACCTGCACCAACACTGCACGTTATATACCCACCTGTTCCTTAGGCACTAACAGCTCAGGAGCTTCCTTTCCCCCAAGAAAGCCAAATATCCAGGTTGAGACCATCTCAACCCTCGCACTCAGGTGGTGCTCCCTAGGAAGGGTGGTTGGTAACCAGCTCTAAGTAATACAGGTTGCTACGCCTGTTTTCAGGCAATGCTAGGGTTGGGCCAGAGCTCATGGCCACCGCAGTCTGTCCTGAGCACTGGCAAGGTGTGCAAAGTTACTGCAGGTTTGATTTCACAGACCTCCAGGGCCAAGCAGGTGTATGTTTTAGGATAATGGGGGAACATTATCCTGGGGCTCAAACAGTAAAATCCGGTCAGTAGACCAGCATGGCATACCTGAGACACGGCCTTGCCTGAGAGTCTGTGGCCTGACAGGTGCACAGAGCACTGAATGTAAGACTACAGCTAAATCCCTATGCCAGGGCTACTGCCTTCCTGAAACCCCAGGAGAACCTCAGGCCACTCAACTGACGTCTACAGGTCTCCCTCCCTTAGCCTGAGAGTATGAGCCTAGAGGCAGCAGGCAGAGAGACAGAGAGGAAAGAGGGCAGCTTTGGGGCCCATCAATCTCCCTTGTCTATGACTGAAGAAAGAAGACCCTGCTGGTTCCCAGCACAAGAGCCGAGACCTGCCTTGGCCTGATGTCGGCTCCTGAAGCTGACATCTCTCTACCATGCACCAGAAAGCCACAATCACTCATGCGATTTGTCTGTCACACAGAGAACCATCTGCTTATATCAAAACAAAAGAAAGAAACAGACAGAAACAAAGCCAAGCCTACAGCTTCCGTTATTAGGCACACGTGTCACCTCATCTGGCCTTCACCCGGTGGTGGAGGACTGTGTGCCAGAGCCTCATCATCAATCGCTATCCAAAGCTGACACTGCTGATTCCTGGGGCTGCCATTTCATCCCAGTAGGGAGCGCCTCCCAGGCTGACCTACCCCAGTTCCCAGCAGGCAGCTGGCTACACACCTCCCTTTCTCGGTCTCAGACCCTACCCAGGTCCTTGCTGGCATCTCCGTGCAGCAGACTCTCCATCCGGCTCCTGGCTCTATCTTGTGGAGATGGAGCTAGGTCATCTGCGTTCTCCCTAGGGACCCTATGTGGTTTTCTCAACCCTAGAATCTATCCTCAAAGGCTTCTGGGATATCACAGCTGTTCTGCTCCCTATTCAAAACTATTTCAAGGCTATGGCAGACAACAAAAACCTGAGCCAACTTGTGGGACAGGTGGAAGGGTAGAAGCTCCATCTCAAATGAGTTATATACAGTCCTTTAGGGGCCAGAACCATAAACCATCCTCAGGAAACACAGATCCCTACCACCCCACTTCCCTCAAGTCAAGAAGCTCCAGGGTCCTGAAGGCACACCACAAACAAAAGCCTTCTTAAATGGGGTCTTGGATGAAGAGGCTGCATTTAGTTTTAAGGCCCAATACTCTTCCACCTTGCAGTTCCTCAGTAGGACAAAGGGCTCAAGGGACAAGCGTGCCACATTAAAACCATAGACATAGGTCTGTTTCACAGAGGTGAACTCGGGAGAGGGTAAGAAAAAACTAGTGTGTCTAGGTGAACCTCCGATGTTACCTGAGAGAAAGCTGCAGGACAGGCTAGCTGGCCCATGCTAGCCCTGCACAGGGTACTCACCAGAAACCACACGCAGGTCCAGGGCCCTCTGGCTGCGCATCAGCTCATACTGGAAGCCTGTGGTCCTCCTGCTGATGTCCTGCTGCGGTGTTGCCTCCACAAACAGGCCTCCTTGCTCTAGGCTGAAGCACTGCACCTGGCCAGGTTCACCACTGATGTCCCGCACCAACAGTCTCAGTTCTCCAGTTTTTTCCAAATAAATATTGGCCCCAGAGGAGTCTCTGAAAGGCTTGATGCACACAGTCAGGTTCTGGGCAGGCGAGAAGGTGTTGGGCCGTAGGTTAACAATGAGCGCCCCAGTTGGGTACATCCACTCCACAGAGCCTGCTGAGCAGCGCAGGTACACCTGCTCCACCTCCTTGCTGTGTGCCTCTCGGGTCAGCCCACTGTGGGAAGAGGGGACAGAGTCAGCCAGGACCCCAGAGCAAGGGTCCCATATGGATCACCACACATAGGGCCTCACTCGGGAGCCACTCACACTCCAAGTGTAAAGCTGAGCAAGGCTCAGCTCTGAGGGTGCAGGCCACCCTGGCTCCCCAAGCCCCCCATAACCCCCTTGCTGCACCCCAGGTCACCAGAGTTTTAGTTCCTTAGGCAAGGAAGTTACAGCCAAGAATGATCTGGGTATTCCAAGACCTGGATCACAGCCGACCATCGGGAGGACCACTGCACCAGCCAAGGTTTCAAGCCACTCAGGGGAGTAAAAGGTGAGGATAACCCTTGTGTATAGAGATGCCACAGGTCCACTACACATGCACTAACATACTCCAGAGCGCAGCTTTCAAATCACTGGAGGAGCTGGCCACAGGGAATAAGAGATTTCCATTTTCCGTAAGCCGATGATCTAACCAGTGTTTTTTTTAAATTCATTTTCAAGCCTAAAGTTTTACATCGCCAATCATATTTTTAATAATAAACCCAAGCGCCATTAGAGCAGGATTCATTACAAGGACAAAGGCGCCACCCCTGGGGCAGAGGGAAGGGACAGGTCTGAAGAACAAGAAAACCTTTGGATGGGATTCCTAAAGTAATAATTTGGCCTCACAAGTGCCAAGTGAAAGGATGCATGTTGTATGCTGCGTCCTTGTGAGGTGGCACTGTTTTCGAAAAACTGAAGCTGCTGAAAATGCAGCAGTTTCTCCTGCTCAAACTCTAAAGCAAAAGTCAGCCTGTTGCTGAGGTTACGTCATAACCACCGTGGTCTGGAAGGAACCAGTGGCTTCAGCTTAGGCTTCTACTGCATGAATTTGGTTCTGATCAGATCGCAGGCAGGTTCACCCACATTCTTTGGATTTTTATGCAAAATAAAAAAAAGGCTGTATCCAGAACCTAGCCTGAGCGAGTTGCCAGAAAGCTTTTCTGCAAAGGAGAAAATGGCTAACACATGGCACCCTTTACTATTAGTGACTCATGCTTCCGGCCCCCAAAAACCTCATTCTGTACACAAGGGCTGCAGCAGTTTAAGACTGTCAGTCACCCCGCAGACCACATCAGAGAAAAGCATTGTGGGTGAACCCCTCCTGACCTGTGTCCCACCCCCACAAGGCCCTGAGCCAGGAACAGCCAGCGAGCAGGCACTACCCAAGACACACATGTAGAATACACTTACAAATTAAGAGTCAATAAAACTCACACAAGTTCATCTGACACCTGTGTAGGAATGGGCATAATTACAGCATTATGTGAAAATTAGACTAAATGAGGTTTTGCTTCCTGAGGATCAAGAGGGTGGAGGTCTTACTACGAGGCTCTGTGGGCCTCAGTGTACGGAGCCTCAGCCCAGCACAGGTGGATAAGGGGAAGACCATCCTCCACCCACAACCTAGGCAGGAACCGCAGGGAGCAAGCGGCCAGCCCACAGTGCCCAGGCTGGGGACTGCCATCCCAGCAGCCACTCCACTTACTTAGGAAGGACCCACAGCGGTGAGGTACCTGTTATTTCACCTCCCCTCAGGCCTCACTAGCTAAGGGAAGGATTGTGTCCACCCCAGGACAAGCAAGAATGCTGTTCCCTCACACACACTCTCCTGAAATATTCCAACCAACAAGAATATGACTGATACAGGAGCTTTCACATCAAAACTAGCGCAATGTGCACGGCCCACGTTTAGACAAGTAGGAACTGAAGCAAAGGGTCCCTCAGCTTAGGACTAGACAGATTTTTTAATG
Organism: Acomys minous; assembly: GCF_964271855.1. NCBI lineage: Eukaryota > Metazoa > Chordata > Mammalia > Rodentia > Muridae > Acomys > Acomys minous. Next base: position 113,319,008 of record NC_140493.1, on the reverse strand, counting down.
ATGTCAAGACAAGCTATACGGGTTCTCACTAGAATACCTAGCAGCCTAACCCATTTCAAATGGCCATAAATGAAAGCGCAGCCTAATGACCATTGATCAGCAGGACTTTATCATCTTTATAAGACGCAGGTGATACACCAGCCACACAAAGCAAAGCAGCTGAGTTCCAATCCTGTGAGGTCATAATACAGACAAAACTCTGACCATAGATTAAACTGAATAAATGGTGTTTGTGTGTGCGTGTGTGTGTGTGTGTGTGTGTGTGTGCATGTGTGTGTGTGTGTATGTGTATGTGTGTGTGTGTGTGCGTGTGTGTGCGTGTGTGTGTCCAGAGAAGCAACACTATGCCTTGCACATGCTGGACAAGTGCTAAACCACTATGACATATCACCGGCACAATTCTTTTTCTTTCTTTCTTTCTTTCGTTCTTTCTTTCTTTCTTTCTCTTTCTTTCTTTCTTCTTCAATCAGCAAGGCCCACTACCCAGATGAACACGCATTTGGATAGCCTCTTGAGACACACATTCCAGATTGGCATGAGGATTTGCTGATGTAAGCAGGGCCCTGTTCATACCCACAGCCCAGCGACTGGGGCAGGACAAGAGTCTCTAGAAGGGTTTTGGATCCAAGAGAAACCAAAGGGCTCTGCTGTTTTTGTCTTTCATTTCCTACTTTGCAGGACAGCCCAGGTGTGACCACACCTGCCATGTTCCTGCTGATAACTGTGAGAAAGTTTATGGTTCACCTTTACGGCACTGGCTAATCAACAAGGAAAGCAAAATGTCCAACTTCATTCCCTGGAAACATCTGGAGTCCACGTGAGTTAAATGGAGTGGCTAGCGCTATGGAGAGCAACCCCCTTCCTACTGGAGGCGAGAAATCAACTTTTTTTGGGGGGGGTCTTTTTGAGACAGCAGAATCCAACATTTTGAGGCTTCACCCAAGGATTTGTTCTAGACTGCTTGAAAAAAAAAAGTCATAAACACCAGCATACCAGCATGCTGGGCCGTAGTCAACTGATCTGTGAGGTGACTTATAAGTTGGGTAGTGGCTATAACACCAGAGAGTCCTTTGGGGGGCAGTTTTTTGAGACAGGGTTTCTCTGTGTAGCACTGGCTGTCCTAGACACATTTTGTAGACCAGGCTGGCCTCCAACTCACAGCAACCCGCCCACTTCTGCCTCCCAAATGCTAGGATTGCAGGTGTGCACCACTGCACCAGCTACAAGAGAGTCTTATGTGTTCTCCCAATCACATTGACCTGCCTTCAGCTACCAGATGCCTTCGGCTGTCCTCTGCCAGGCTGGACAAAGCGGCCCTCAAGGAAATCCCAGAGAAAGAATGAGCTGGCGGTGATGGGGGAGAAGGATGTCCAGTTACTGGACACTGTCCACTGCTCACACACATTTGGAGGCCCTTGGCCCGGCTCTGGAGGTGGGCAGGGGAGAAAGGGAGCCCAAGGGCACAGGTAGCCAGCTCTCAACCCCAGACTCCAGTTTGGCGGCTGCCACCCCAGTTGTCACATGCAGCACGTGGTAGTCACCTGGTTCCACTGGACTATAAGGAAAGCATGTGGACCCAACAGAAATGAGGTGTCTTTCAGTTTGTCCCTACTCAACCCCTCACTAGCTGGGAGAAGACCAACCCTCACCACAGATCCCTGGGCTCAGGGGCAGGTGGTCTTTCAGGCACACAAGTCTTCCGGGAACCTGGAAGAAAGGCAAATGTCTGGAAACCTCATTCGGAGGCAAGAGTTCGATTTCTGGTTTTGGTTGCTGGACCCGGGCACCCCAAGACCTGAGGTTAGAGTACACCGATTCAGCAGAGCAGGTTGTGAGCGGAGAGCTAATTACCATCGCGAAGGGAAGCGCAGTAAGAAGGCAGCATCACAGGCGCAGGGCCAGCCCTGTGGACGGCGCCAGCGCTCCCCTAGGCCGGTCCTCCCGCAGATCCCATCTGCCCCGGTCTGCCCTAAGCTCCACCGACTCCCTGCTCTTGCCGGTCAGAAGGGGTTTCTGGGAGAGAGAACGCTCAAACTCCCTGAAAGGAGAGAGCTCTAAGAAGGCAGCGCTCCATCTTTCAGTCCAAAACTCTAGCAGGAGTTTTAATGAGGGTTGATTTTGGTCTCTGTGGTTTCCTCAGAAAGTTAGGCACTGTAAGTGTACAAGATAACCAATGGTGCCCCTGCTTACGCAAATCCGGGGCACCGCTCAACATCCACCCTTCTCAGAAAACCCTCTTCACCAAAATCACCCATCACACACATTGCCCTCCCCCCAAAACCCTCTACTTTGGAGTTTGTGTGCATCAGACCAGATCGAATACGGCCCCCTGCTCCCCCCGCCGCCCCCCCCCCGGCCTCCGCAGGCACCCCGCCCGAGGTATGAGCCACACCCGACCCCCACTGCCATCCCAGCCCACGTTTTCAGCGGAGACCCGCAACAGCAGCAGCAGCAGCGCAGCGCACTAGGCAAACCGCTGAATTGGCAACTTGCAGCGAATAAAACTGGCTCTGCAAAAGAGGGGGCCGGCCGCTGTGCCTGGCGTGCCCTCAGTGCCCAAAGTTGCTAAGACTCCTCAGGCACCCCGCCCGCGCACACTTGTGACTTCTGCTCCTTTCCACGGGCCACACTTCAGTTAAAACAACAACAAAAGTCCTTGGCTGTCACCGCTGGTGGGAACAAGAAGGGGGTGTCACGGGAACCCCGCGCCCGGCTGGCAAGGGCGGCTTGACCTTCACGGAGCAGGCTCTACCCTACGTAGGCTGCAGACAGGTGTAGACCCCTTTTCGTTGCCCCACAGATACGGCTGGTACTGCAGCCGATACGGGTCTCATTTGGACCTTCTCAGTGTGCACATGCCCGATCTTTCCGCAGCGGTCAGAAATCCCAACCGTTGGGAGGACCGAACCCGCAGTCCAAGGAGCACAGGAAGCCCACTAGGGCAATGATACGCGCGCGGAGAGTAGGCATCCTCTGAGCTGGGACCCAGAGGCAGCCAACTCTTTTGTTCTGAAACCAGGGTTGGGGCGGGGGTGGGGGGTCACCGAACTTGGCCAGCATAGCAGTCTCTACCGCGCCACCACCAGCAGCTCTGCATCTCGCAGTCTGGGGCCCCAGGCCGGGTCCAGGAGGTCCACACTGGAATCGCCGGCAAGACTCACCTCCCCTTCCAGCTGCACAAGTCGCTGGAGTACTGTGCGCTCGCGCCGCCCAGCAACAGCAGTAGCAGCAGCAACAGCAGCAGCGGTGGCGGCGGCGGCGGCGGCGGCGGCGACGGGGGCGGGCCCGGCCCGGGGTCGGGGGACCGTGGCCACTGCTGCCCGACGCGCCTCCCGGCCGCCCACCCCGCACCCCGCATGCTCCGGCCGGGTCAGCGCCCGGTGCGCGCCCGCACCCACAGAGCAGACTCTTGAGATGGTGCGGCCGGCGGCGGCGTGGTTCCGCGTGCAGGCTGATCACGTCGCGCGTCCACCGCCCATCCCGGCTCGACCCTGACCGCCCACCACAGGAGCCGCCGGAGCCGCCCAAGCTGCAACCAGAGAAGCGCGCCGGCTGCTACTAGAACCTCTGAGCTGGCAAGTTCCCGGACCCCGGTCTGGCTCAGCTGGGGGGCGGAACCGTGAGGCAGTTCCGCCCCCCATCCGAGCTCCGCCCCTGCCTGGCCTTCAGCCGGGGCTAGCAGTTCCGCCCAGCGCGCCAGCTCACAGCTTTGCGTCCTGCCAGCTCCGGCCTGGAACGCCCTTGGTGTCACGCCGCAGATACCCCGTGGGCGGCACCTCGCGGCATAGGACGCTGGAAAGTGTGTGGAACAAACGAAGACGTTGCAGAAGGGAGCGCGCAGGAAGGCCTTGAAGGTTCGGGAGGAGGGCTCAAAAAGCAGCACAGAAGCTGTGGGGATGGGGATGCCTAGGGGCCTGGAGGAACTGTACCGGGCTGCATGAACTGAAGAAACCTGAGACTCGCGAGCTCCTACCTGCAGCCAGATTCCATCTTCGAGACAGCCTGAGTGGCTGGCCTCTCAGTGCATCTTAGTGGCCTCTCTAGTGCCTCAGGGCCTCACTGTCGAATGACCCTCACAACCCACCCACGGTGGCTTCTTGGAGTTCCTGGCACCCTCCCTTACCCCTTGCCAAATTCAGAATGTGCCTTGGTAGAGAAAGACAGGCTCTGCCGTTAGTAAGAGTTGGCAGCTTCTTCGAAGTCAGGCTCTGGAGCATCCAGCCTACAGAAAGGCCTTGGGTGTGCAATCCCCCAGGCCAACTTCCAAGGGACCCGTGGTCTCTGTGTCTAACGTGCACGTTATCTTCTTGAAGCTGCGGCTTGAGGCTGGCTGCTTCTTCACACTGGGCGCATTCGTGGGCAGCGTGGGACTGGCGCGTCATCCCAGTCATCTCGGCCCTCTCTCTCCTACTCCCGGGTTTGACGACTCACGTTGCCTCCACAGAAACACACAATAACCGTCTAAGAGCTGGTCTGGCAATGAAGGAGGGTTGTTCTACCTGCATCTTCCTTCTCTGGATAGTCGTTTGGAGACCGTGGGGGACCCTAACATTTAATAGGGGAGTTACACAGGAGCAGGACAGAAATGGGGAGGTAGAGGGACACTCGCTCTGGCCTGGAGCTGAGCTCAGGAAAAGCAGGGAGAAGGTGGTGAGGCGGGCACTCCAAGCAGCCTTTCTTTGCTCCAAAACCCCAAACGACATCAAATGGTGGGAGGAATTGACCTGGGTACGTTTCAGGAGGAATTTCAAGCAGCTGATGGAAATGGGTGATAGCAGGGAGCCCAGATCTGTGAGGAGAGGCCTAGAAATCTAGTTTATTGGGTGGTGACCATACTGAGATCAGGAGAGGGACAGATTTCTAAGTCTTCGGGACAAAGGAAGAGCCAGCATCACCTGTGGATTCCAGGCCACTAAAGAGCGCTGAGAAAAGCTGAAGGGCCCAGGGAGCTGGAAAAGACATTGCAGTTTAAGAATCGGTGTAAAACAGTCCTACAACCGAGCAGGTCTTTCTGCCCAGCTAACACCCAGAACTTGAACCCTGCCCGGCATATAAAATGACGTCACCTTGAAAGTCACCGCCCTGTTTGATGCTGCAAGGACGTACCTGTGCGTCCAGAGCTTGGAGGCCTACTCCATCAACTCCAAGGCCCTTAGAATATAGGCCTTGCCCTGTCCCTGCAGGGTGCCAGTGTACAGAAACTTATGAGCCCGGTGGTAACCCCAAGCCAGCGAGGAAAGGAACATGCCAATTGCACACTGTGAACTCTAAGCCACTTTCCATACGGCAATCCCTCTTCCCAGGGAGTCTGCAGAGCAAGTGAATGTGTACATTTGTGTGTGACCAACCTGGTGTCGTCCATCTTGGAAGGGCTATATGGCTTGTCGCAGCTCAGACCACAGCATCATGAAAGCAGGTGGGAGTGGTGTCCAGTGGTGTCCAGCATTGAGAGCTAGTGACCTGCAGTCACTCACCAGGGGCCCAAGGAGTGAGTGCATTTGTCAAAAAACTGGAACACAAGGTTGAGCTGGAGTGTGGACTTTGGCCTTTAGTTTATGACAATACCAATAGTAACCCATTGATTACCACGCACATACCAAGAAAGGGTGTTAATGACAGTGGGAAGAAGGAGTAGATATTTGAGAGTTACCTATTTTCTGCTCAGTTTTTATGTAAACTTTTAAAGTTAAATTAAAAACAAAAAGGTAAAAATGAATGTTTGCCTGTCAGGGTCCTTCCAAGAATCCCACACGACATCAAGGCTGTTGTTACTGCCTTCTAGGACCCTGATCCTCCTGTAGGATCATGGATGCAGTAATTTCCTTACTCTCATCCCCCTGACCTGTTGGCTAGCATGGGGTGGGACAGGGCAGCAGAACTGGTTTTCAGAGCTGCAATTGGGATCCCCATAGACTCCTCACGCCTGTGCTGCCCACTACCCTGCAGCAAAGCCATCTGCAGCGAGGATACCCCCAACAGACAGGGCTCCCGGGGGCAGGAGAGTGAAGTAGGCCATGGCTGTTATGTTGCCTACCAACCACTGTCTCCTCCTCCTAGGTCCGAGTTGGTTGACCATTGACCCAAAGGGGCCTGGACACTCTCTGAGGTTTCCCACGGGCCCTTTGAGAAGTTCTTCAAGGAAAGAGCTTGGTGTGAATAATCCATGACAAGTGGGGAGGGGACTACGTCTCAGGTAAACCCAAAGAGGTCACCGGCATCTCTCTCGATGGCCCCACGGTGCTCCTTACAGTATCAGTACAGAGTTTGATGCAAATATCTATGACAAATTCCTAGTACAGCCCCTGGATGGATCATCTGTAGCTAGTCAGATGTGAGGCTGGGAAGGCCAGGGTGACAAGTACGGGATCAGCTGTCCATGTGTGGCCCCAGCAATTTTCTGCCACAAAGTGTGGGCTGGTACATTTCATGGGACCCAGCAATAGAAAGGAGATGCTGGGGGCAGGCTCTGCAGGGCTGGACACTTCTCAACCTCTTTAAACTTTACCATGCATAAAGGCCCTTGTGAGTGATGGAGACTATGTGGCTTAGATACCAATACCATGTTATGGTCTCCACAACCTAATAGTGTTAGGGCCCATTTTTGAACCTCAGTTACTTCCACAGTAGGATAGCTCCAATGCCCAGAGATAGGGTTCCCAGTGTCAGCATGTAGCATCTCATACTTGGATGGAAGCTGGTAGTCAGAGCCTCTCAGAGACAAGATTCAGGTGTCTCTCCTTTAACGGAAGGCACATTAGTGAGAAGTCTCTGTTTCCCCACAGTAGTGGGACTCTGTGCCACGGACACAACAGACTGCCAACAGTGATGGCTTTCACCAGATCTTGAGGTTTTCATTGTATATTGGTGACTATTCTGTTATACAAAATGGCTCTCACTAAAGAATCACCCAGAAGAAACCGATGCCTGGCCCAGCCTGATACCCACCCATGAGAGAGAGCCAGCCCCTGACACTGTTAATGATACTCTGCTGTGCTGAAGACAGGAGCCTAGCAGAGCTGTCCTCTGAGAGGCTTCACCCAGCAGCTGATAGAAACAGAAGCAGAGACCCACAGCCAGACAATAGGCAGAGCTCGGGATGTTTTGTGGAAGAGTAGGAGGAAGACTAGAGGGAGCCGGAGGAGTCAAGGACACCACAAGAAAACCTCCAGAGTAAACCAACCTGGGCCCATGGGGGCTCACAGAGACTGAACCACCAGCTAAAGAGCATGCATGGGCTGGACCTAGTCCCCTACACATATGTAGCGGATGTGCAGCTTGGTCTTCACATAGGCCCCCTAACCACCAGAGCAGGGGCTGTCTCTGACTCTGTTTCCTGCCTTTGGATCCCTTTCCCCTAGCTGGGCTGCCTTGTCTGGCCTCCACGGGAGGGGATGCACTTAGTCCTGTGTGACTTGAGCTGCCATGTGGGTTGGTGCCCCTAGGGGACTTCCCTTCTCTGAGAAGAAGGGGGAGGGGGAGGGGCAGGGGGAGGGGGTGTGAGGGTGGGACTGGGAAGAGAGGAGGGAGAGGGCTGGGATCAGGCTGTAAAGCCGATAGATAGATGGATAGATAGATAAGAAAAAGAATCGCCCAGAAAAAAAAAATCTGTTTTCTTTCAGAATTAAAAAATTTTGAGGTCAGCCAGCCATGGCCTCACTTTGGCGTTCATATGAGAACTCCCATCCCAGGACCCTGCTCAGCCCCAGCCCCCAAGTCATCTGTCACCCTAGTATCCTCCTCTGAGGTCACTCTGCTGACCTTCTGGCAAGGACATAATTATCATAATTGTGGTCAAATGATGCACAGAGAGCCAACGCTTGTAATTTAACATTTAGCAACTGCAGTGAGTAACCTATAATTACGACATGAAACAGTCTAGAGGCCTCAACTCAGCAACCTTCACCTAGCTCCCCCTAACCTAATTTGCTAGCAGGTTTGCTGTCTGTGAGTCAGAGAAAAGTAGGAGAAAGGGAGTCTTAGCTGGCTTGCCTAGAGGCAGGGGCAGGCCTCAGAATCCCAGAGCAAGGGGCTCAAGGCCCACAGGCCCAGATTCAAGTCCAGGCCGACCAGCCAATGTGTAACCTAAGGTGTGTAAATATGGGGCACAAAAGTGCAGGCAGTTGTGTGTGGGGTCTGGAAGATCACAGCCTAAGAGGCAACAAGCCGTAGTGACCCCGGCAGTGGGCACTTGACTCTTTTTTTTTTTATTTAAAGATTTATTTATTTACTTTATGTATATGAGTGCTCTGCTTTCATGCACACCAGAAAAGGGAATCAGAGTCCATTACAGATGGTTGTGAGCCACCATGTGGTTGCTGGAAATTGCACTCAGGACCTCTGGAAGAATAGCCAGTGCTCTTAACCTCTGAGCCACCTCTTCAGCCTGGGCACTTGACTCTTGAGGAAGTGCTCAGGGGAGAAGGCGTGGCCGCAGGAGAGGTTCAGCTACATCAAAACTCATACATGGAAATGACATACAAGTGAGACCTTAGTTGTTGTTAGTCAAGTGACTACAGAGGCCCAGACAAAGAAACCTATGATTAAGTACCAAGCTGTTGCTGGGCAGTGATAATATACACCCTTAATTTCAGGACTTGAAAGGCAAAGGCAGGTGGGTCTCTGAGTTCTAGGCCAGCCAGGAATATACAGAGAAACCCTGTATCCAAAAAAAAAAAAAAATCAATTCACACACCTATGTATCATGGTTTTTGACACTGGGCAAAGAGAAAAGGCATTAAAAACAAACTGAGAGGACAGGGTGGGATGACGTGGGGCCACCGTATGACAGTGACTATAATGTGGGGTGCGGCTGAGTGGCCCATGTACATGGACAGCAGCCGGAAGGCCTAGCCCTCTGATTCTCATGCCTAACTAGAGGGAATGCTCCCTGCTGCGTCAGGAAAGAGCTGTGTCTCCAACCAGCCACTGTCTCATGCTCAGTGTGCTCCTGAAGCATCAGGAAATTGTGGTTGTCAAAGTCTGTCCACTTTTCTCAGAAAGAAAGGTGAGTGTATATCTTGTGTACACATGCAAATCCCCCAAATTATGCAGTGGTCACAGAGGTTATGACCTTTCAGCCCTAAACACTACAGCAAGAAGAGCTCTGTCTACAAGAATGGTAGAACCACAGACACTCAGTGTTGTGACACTACCAGACCCTCAGGATGATGGAGTTTGCACTAGTGTATCTTTGATGCTTCTGGACACTGAGCCCCGAGGAGCATTTGTCTGCTCCTCACCAAGCCTAGTCCCCCTAAACAGCTGGGTAAGCCACAGGCAGTAGCACCCTCCTGAGAGCCCCGGCACCTGACTGAGGGCTATCCTGGTCCCTACAAGGAACCTAGTAGGGACTCAGTCTGCATCTGACCTACCTGGAATCACCCTTACAGAACAGCACAGTAATTCTAGATAATACAACAGGAAGTTATCACTCATTAGCAGCCTTTACTTTCCTGAAATTTCATAGCTGAGAAAAAGACTCACTCCACTATATTAGTAGTGTCTTCTTCCCTAGATAAAAAAGCGCCTCCAGACCCTAACAGGGACCATAACCAGTTAAAGGATGGGAGACCGTGTACCTCTGCCTGATGCTATCTTCCATAAGGCCCAACCAGCCTCTGCTAAGCTAGAGCTCCATTCTCACAAAGGCGTAAAACACCGCAGTGCCTGGATTTGGTGTCCCTCCTCCTGTCTGTAGCTGAGGTCCCGGGGCTGGCTCACCCCAGCAGACAATGACTACCTTCACCTCAGTGACTCAGCACAGCTGTCAGAGGTGGCTGTAAACTGCTGTCAATAAGGATTTGTCACTGGGATCTGTATTTACCACAATATTGTCAACCCATTTAAGTCCTGTTTTTGGAGAAGAGAGAGACTCTTGAGTGTGTAGCAGGAGGCTGTCCTCTCAACCTCCCAGGGGGGAGGGGGGCTGAAGTCAGACCTTCAGCCCTAGCACAATGAGAGCCATGAACGTGCTATTCCAAATCGGGCTCCCCAACGCTGAGCACATGCGAGACAGAAAAAAAGGCAAGGACGTGTCCAGAAGGTTCCACCCTGAGTCAGAAGACAAAGATCGAGTCAAGCACAGAGGATGTTAGTCGGATCAGGTTTTCCTGTTTTCGACATAGCAATCTGTTACCTGTGTGTGCTACCTTGGACTTGATGCCGCTGCAGTGGTTGCTCAGAAAGGGAGCATCCAAAGGTCCACCTGTATAGCTTGGCAGAGGCGGTACCCTTCACCCCGGTCCGCTGTACAGTGTCCAGCAGGACTGGGAACAGCTGGATGGAGACCTCAGAAGTGAGGACTGGGTGAGTTAGATGCTACAAGAGAGAGAGGACTATAGGACACAGCTCCAGCTCTGTCTCTAATCCCCCCAGTCTTTGAGGTAGGGCTATACACATTTTTAGAAGTGAGAAAGCTCAGAGAAACTCTCTTAGGCTGCGGTGGTGGACTGAGCATCTGTCTATCAATTCAGCCTCAAGAAAGACAACTGGGCCCAAGATGCTATGGACCATGGACTCTCTGTCCTCGGGCTCCTCCCCAACGGTCCCCTCACGCTTTACCAGATTGACTGGCTTCTCCGTAGGTGTGCCATCGTTTCTACTTTGTTTGGGGAGCTAGACGATATCCACAGAGGCCTCGAGGTCCATAGGACTTCCCTACCCAAGCCCTGCTCACAACTTTGTACCACTGGGAACAGCCGGTGTACTGTAAGTATTCCAGCTCAGATGGGAAAGGCATCCTGGCGGCCAGGAGCCAAGGAATGCCATAGTTTTTCGTACTATAAGACACACCTGACCATAGTTGCACCCAGTTTCTACAGAAGTAAAACAAGAAAAACAGTAAAAACCGCAATCAGACCATAAGGTGCACCCTAATTTCTCCCCCCTCCTACTTTTGGGGGGAAAGTGCGTCTTATGGTCCAAAAAATATAGAAACACAAAATCACACTACATATCAAACCTCACATAAGAGAAAAACTCAGAAGGGTTGGCAGCCTCTGATCAGGCAAGACACAGCTAAGAATTGATCAGAACACAGGGTTTCTTGGTGGTGGGGGTGGGCAGTGCTTTCCATGGTGGCCTAGGATTGGAGAGATTATGTGGCCTGATCTTGGGGCAAGCTCAGGGACTGGTGGGGGTTTTTTTTCCTATAGGGTAGGGCCTGGCTACTCTCCTAGTGGGGAGCAGGGCCTGGCTACTCTCCTAGTGGGGAGCAGGGCCTGGCTGTTGGAGCTCCTCAAGAAAGGTTGCTCAACCTTTGAGGGGCCATGCCTGGCAGCCAGAGTAGACTAGGAGTTGAACCTGGTGGCCAGAGGTCCTCAGGGGTGGGGCTTACAACAGGAGTCTCTGTGTGGCGTGCAAAGCCATCCCTGTAGGTGTGAATAGCCAACATACACTCTTAAGGGGCTGGCAGGAGAAGGTGGTGTGCATACACTTCCCCAAGAGTGTCAGTGCTGTGGGAGTGGGTTTTATGAAGAGGCCTAGTCAGCTGAGGGGAGACTCCAGGCAGCCTGTCCCTGGGAGTGTCACACAAGCTGTGTAGAGGGGGACACAATGAAACCACATTAGCAGGAGGAATAACACCACACATCTTTATATATGGTGTGTTAAGGCTCTGAGGGGAAGGTGCTCTGGCAGTCATGAGCCAAGGGGTAGCCTTTAGAGCATTCTGTAGGCAAAACCTGGTGGCCGGAGGTCCTCAGGGGCACGGTCTGGCCACTTGTGTGCCTCGAGGGGCTGGGCCCAGCTCTAGGATATTCTGGGGCAGGGTGATGACTGGCCACTGGAGGTCCTTGAGGTCAGGCCCGGCCACTGGATGTGTCTTACGTTCTGCTCTTTTTTGTTCACTATTGATAAGCAGGGGTCAGGAAAGGGATGGGTATGACACTATCATTAAACTGCTTCCTGATGAATGGAGGCGTGGAAGTCCCCGGGCCAAGCTTGATCTTCGCTGTCCAACTGTAACTGGAAGTTGCAGACTTCTGGCCAATCATCCTGTAGGTTAAAAGTCGGCTTAGAAATCTTTTGTTGAAAAAAAATCTAAGCAAGAAGTTTATGAGGCATGGCATGACTAGCCTGATAAAAAAAGAAAAGGAGGAGCAAGAGGGTTAAGAAGGGTAGTTCCATAGTGGACTGCCAATAACCCGCCGGCCAGAGGCACCAAGTGGTTCCTTATGGTTTTGGAGATCTGTCTGGAGTTGTCAGATCGTGTTTTTTAACTGTGCCCGATCGGTTGACATAAAAACGACATTCCTCCCCGAGAAAGAGGCAATGGCCACCTTTCTCTGCTGTTAGTAGATCTAGTCGCCACTGGTTTTGTAGTGCCATTGTGGCCCCTGAGTCTGTACGGCCCTGCAGTGGTAAGGATGGTCTGAGCCACCTGCTGGAGATGAACTTGGATGAACTGAGGAAAACTGATGGTATAAGTTAGCCCTGCTTTCCCAGTGGCAACACACAGTCATTATCTCTAATGATTTCCAAGTGGTTCTTATTTTACACCGAGCAGGTCGAGAGTGCCCCTGTCATACTGTAGAACTACTCTAGCTAATGGATCTACCTGTTGATATATTTGGGCCTATTAGGTTCTAACGGTGCCTTTCCTGGTGTGCCAGTGGACAATGCAGGCAGCCATTTTATCCCCTATGGAAGGGAGTTTTCCTAACATTGCAGCCTTTCGTAGAGGATAAAGAGCAGCAGATTCACTCCTGTAATGTCTTCCCTCTGAAGTTAGGATGCCGTTGTCTGGACCTAGATTGCTGGCATGCTAGTCACAGGCCAGGAGGGGACAACGGACAAGGCCACAAGTGGTAGTCATGACTCTGACCCAGGAGGAACTTACAACCAACATTCTCCCAAGTGGCCAGGCAGAGTGTTACTAAGAGATGGAATGATGGTGAGGACAAACGGTGGGACTAGTAGAGTCCGGGCTTCCTCCAGACGGTAGCATGGGGCAGCAGACTATGTATAAAGCCTTAGGGTTGTCCCTGCGCTGATTGAAAGGCGTGGGTAGTAGTCACTAGTTTGGCTTGTTGGTTTGTGGTTCAGGCTGGAAAGGCCTGTGCCTCAGACACCTTGGTGTCTGAAACAATGGCATATCCTGCCTTTCAGACTTCCTCATGTAGGAAGGAGCTGTCATCTGTGTGCCAAGTGTAGGTTGTTGTAGTAAATAAAATATCTAACAAGGTTTATTATAAAGTTAACCTATAATTATTACAGCCGTATTATTTAACCCACCATCATAATCAATAAAGACACAGGCACCTGTTGTATTTAGGAATAGCCTCATTTTACCTGGGACTGGGCAGGCGTTGACCCTCTAAACTATCCTGGTCACTTCTCATCCATCCCAGGCATCTGCTTTAATCCTTCCTACCTGAGCTACTGCCCATCCATAATCCCAAAATACTTGCTAATATTCTTCATCTGGGCTGCTCTCCCCTCCACCCACACCAGTCCAACCATGTGCTTCTCACCATGCTAACACATCTTGATCTCTTCTCTCTTTCTTCCCTCTCCTGTACCTGTCTCTTCCCTCTCCTCTGCCTTGTGGTCCCATGACCCCAGGCCTGCAAACCTCAAACTCCACCTCTCTCTCTTCTGTCAAATCCCAATCTCAGCATTTTTATTAACCAAGCAACTTTAACTAGGTGGAGTGAGGTTTACACAACAGGGACAGGTGTATGTGAGAATGTGCTCCTCTGGGCGGCAGCCAGATCCTAAGGGCCAGTAATTAGCATCAGAATACACCGCACCAGGCCAACCCCCAAGTGTAGGTGTCCTGCAGTAGCTCCCTCATGCTCATGTGTGGGACGAGGTAGCATTTCTTCTAGGGTTTCCATGCAAGAGTGAGACCGGAGCCGGGCGTTGTGGCGCACGCCATTAATCCTAGCACTTGGGAAGCAGAGGCAGGCGGACCTCTAACAGTGGGTTAAAGAGTAACCACTGCATTTAATAAGCATATAAATCGATATTAAATAATAATCTTTTTTGTTGTTGTTGTTGTTTTACAAAACTTTTTGGGAAAAACACAGGAAGGTGGCTGCCTCTGCTCAGGAGAAAAGCAGCAAAGAACTGAGAGGCAGGCTTTATATAGGGTTTCTTGGGGTCAGAGCTTTCCAAGGGATGGGTGGGATTTTGTGGCCTGGTCTTGGGGCAAGCTCCAGGATTTGTCAGTAAGGTAGGGCTTGGCTGCCTGCGTCTTGAGGGGCTGGGCCTGGCTGTTGTGGCCAGTGTTCTGTGGGCAGAGCCTGGTGGTTGGAGGTCCTCAGGGGCAGGCCCATCCACCATTCATGATCACAGCTGCCCAGATCAGCAAGATAGTTGGCTTGTATGACATTCTTTAATATTTTTCCTAGATTTCTACAATGATTAGGTTTTGCTGGTATAGCAGGAAGACAATTTATTTTAAAAAGAAGAAAGGGAAGAAGAAGGGGAGGAGAAAGGGAAGCAAATTATTCCAGATATTGACCAGGAAGACAATTGCAGCCTAAGGGCTTTCCCTGGGCTCAGATCTGGGGTGTTGCTGAAAGGAGAGTACCCCAGGAGGCTCTTGGATACGGACAACTTACAAGTATTCACACAGACATGAGTAAACTACCAGTGCCAATGAAGCTGGTTTCCACTCAAGTACACTGACAATACCACAGTGAAAGTTTCGGACGAGAGGAAAGGTTACAGAAGGTCTCAGCCTTCCCAGCGAGGTGAGATCTTCAGGTCTCTGGAGATTTGGAACACAGACGCTCCTCCTTCGTCTCTCAGCTGCCCTTTCTTGAATTCAGCTACCCCGGATTATCGTCCCGCGTCATCTGTGACCACTAGAGATGGACACTCCTTCACTGTCTCCTGAGTCTGTTTACTCTCTGGAAGGCCTGGTGCCTCGATGCTTGTACCAAACACCTACTAGGCTTTGGTACCCGGCTTCTTGCCTAGTCCCTTGAATCTGTGCCTCTAGAAGGCTTTTGTATGTCACAGATGAAACAAAGTGGGAAAGAATAGAATCTGTATTCTCTTCTGTAACGCTAGCTGAACGGCTTAAGGTGTTCTTTACCCATAAATATGTGTGCCTATTGAAAAAAGACCGACTGTCCTAGAGATGTGAAGATAAAAGGACCCTTTCACTCGGCTTGGAGTGGACCCATGTTAGCATGTGCTGCCTTGGACTCCCTGGGTGCTCAGAGTGTGTCTATATGTTTATGGTTATGTGTGACTTTTAGTCTACCTTAGTCTGGTTCACGTCTGACTTTCAACACAACTGTAGAGTGCTGGTGGGAAGCCTAGTGCTGGCTGGTGTGTGGGGTAACATCTGGCTTCCAAACTGAACTTCAAAAAAGCACACTAAAGAGAGTTGGGGGCTGGGTGACATGGCTTCATGTCCGTGGTGTGCCAGTCACTCCAGCAGGGTGAGGAGAGCCCAGAGAGGCGAGGCCCCAGAGAAGAGGAAGGAGTGAGAGTGCCAACAGGAAGCCATTTTTTTTGGATAGTTTTGAGTGTTGTCTGACCTCACTTCTTTGCAGTCTAGCAAGGGTGGGCAGAATGGCTGCCATCTCCCTTGGTGACATCCATCCCCAGATCTCTTTCCTGGTCATCTCCAAGCCCAGCTCACTTCCACCGGCTTCTGACCATTTCCAGGGCTTCATGGGGCCCCCATGAGCCCCACAATCTCCACTCTATAGTGGAGCTCAGAGTAAGCAGAGAAGGGAGGAGGTTATGGTGACACTTACCAACTGGGCTGGGTGGCAGGTATCCCATCCCTATCTACCCTGCCACTGCCACAACCTTTCCTCAAAACATTTCGCAGCTGGCCAGATAGCATGTGCTCTTTTCCTGAGATGGCAGCTTCCAAGGTCAAGTGGCAAATTATGTCTTGATTGATAAGGCCCAGCATGTTCTATGCATGGCAGAGGCCCAAGGAGTCCTTACCAGTGGATGCCACCAGATCCTGACTGCAAAAGTATATCCTCCAAGAGGAGGGTGTCCTGCACCCTGCACAATGGGCCTCACTTCCTCCTAGACATCACCTTAAGGATGTGGACACCAGCTGCACTGTCCTCGAAGGCTCTGGGCTTAAGGACCGGCTAGAAGGAACTCCAGCCTTGAATGTTCTTCTCTGACTCGGATGATGAGATAGAAGACACTGAACAAACTAGCATGTAGAGTTATGTGCATATGTGTTCCAGGTGTGTGAGGACCAGGAAGTGGGAGGAAGGATGGCTCAGGCTCCAACCCCAGTTCAGGGTCAGTCATGCCTAAGGGCCTCAGCATGGAGTGAGGAATTTTGGTTTCTTTAAAGATACAGAGATGCTATGGGAATGTGTTTATTTTTAATCCCAGATGTGGAATATGGGGCTGCTTCAAATTGTCCACAGCAGCTGACTATGATTTGCCTCATGCTCTAGCAGGGTCATGACTTTGCCAGCAGCAAAAAAAAATTTTTTTGCAAGTGTGTGACATTTGGAATTTGGGGGATTCTTGAGAGGGTATATAAATGCTAGAGCCCTGAGGGGGGCTGCAGTGGCTGCCTTTCCTCCTCCTCCTGCTGCTGCTGCTGCTGGTTGCTGCTTGCTGGTTTCTGTTGTTGCAGTTTATCAAGTGATCATAAGCAAAGAGACGAGAAGAAGAAATTGAATAGCCTGATGTCGAAAATCAAACATGCCCCGAGCAACTCAGCGACCCTAATCAGCGGGGCGTAGTCTAGCGATAATGACGACTCCTTTTGCCCTCTCTCTTTTGTTTTCTACCTAGTGCTGGGGATTAGGAGGGTGGAGAAGGGTGGAAGAGAGTAAGGCACCCACAAAGTAGTAAACACCGGCTACACCAGCACTCATGTTAGTTTTGTGAGGAAAGAGTTTCCGGCGTTTTCTTAGAATAGGTTTGACCAGAACAGCCTGGTCCAGAGATCCCAGCAAGATCCTACGCCAGTGTCTGCAAGGTGAGGATGGCTGCCTCCTAGAACTGCAGAAGTACATGTGGTACCCTGCCCCCCACAATGGAGTGCTGTTTTCGCACTGTGCCTTGGCTTCACTCGTGTTTTGCTCCCCTGTGTTCTCTCCTTAGCACAAGTGATTTCCATATCCATAAACAGCTTTGACTTGTTTTTCCTTCTAAATTTGGAATTTAAATAAGGTTTGAGGATATTTTCCTCTGGAAAAGGTGAACTTGGGAAGGTAACCTCCTGTGTGTCCCAAGGGAACTTTATGCCCTCTTGCCAGCTCTTGCCAGCTCTTGCCAGCTCTTGCGGTTCTCCAGCACCACGGTGTGAAGAGCCTCCCCCGACACACACACCCAAGGTTCAGGCTTTGGGAAGCACTTTCCCTTAGCTAAACCTCATGTGTTTCCTGTACTTCCAAAGCAGCCAGGCAGGAAATACTAAACCTCAGAAGACAAAAATAGCTGACTGGTCCCCCAGGGCTATGGCCTCCAGACACAGCCGTTGTGCCGCTAAGCACTGCAGCTTTAGGCCCACTAGATCTGATACAAGTCCATCCATCTCCGAAAGGACCAAACATCAGGCCTCAGTCTGTGACTCCTGCACTCTGGTGTGATCCTTAGACACCAACAAGCTCTGGCAAAAAAAAAAACAAAAACAAAAACAAAAACAAAAAAAAACTAGAGCCAGTTGTAGCCGGATGATTGAGGAGGGGCCGGAGTTGGGTCCCACAACCCCTCAACCCCCCGAGAGCTCAGTGTTCCTTGGAGGCACACACTGGTTGTGGGGCCAGACCCACTCCAGGAGTCCTGTAGTGACGTGTCAGTTTCCTAACACCTTCCCTGCCGTGGTTGCTCATGACCTGGATAAGGCCACATGTGTGTTGTTGTGGGGACAGGATCCAGAGGGTACAAGCCACCCAAAACAGAGGGAAGGATGGCTGGGAGGAAGGCCTGAGGCTGAAGCATGGCTCCTCTTGCAGAAGTAATGCATCTTCCTTACACAACATACAGCTGAGACAACAAAAAAGAAATACTGGTTAGCACAGGAGTGGACATGAGGGTGCACAGGCAGAAAGGACTGGCTGGGTGGTGGGAAGTGTGGGGACTAAACTGTGTCTTCCTGGGACGGGATGACCCTGGGTCACAGGCTGCCCAGGTGAAATCTAATTCCTAAGGGTGTGTCTAATAAAGTGAGGCATCCTCAGGGAAGGGTGGCCCCACCAAGTGATGTCTTTGACAAACAGTCGTCCTGAGGAGGAGGGGTCCCCTTGGGTGTCCCGGGCTTCTGGGCACCAGTGTGACATAATAAGAAATATGTATTTGGTCTCTGTCCCAGTCCCTGACTCAGCTCTGAAATCTTTTGGAATTTCCTGGATAACAGAAGCAGCTTTTGCTTTAATGAGACGATCTCCCTACACAGCGAGGGTGGGTTGATGGGCATGTGAGGATACCAGAAGTGGTGCGGCCCAATTCCATGGGCACAGAAGGTCCTGTCTTAGGGATCTGGGCGCATGTATACTGATGTGTCCCTTAAAATGAATTGGAAGTGCATGGTGTGTTTCTCTGCGTTACATGAGCCTCACAGCAGATTGTATGAGAAGCTAAGTCGGACAGAAACACAGGGACCCCACGGGCCAGTGCCTGTGATGGTGACTGAAGTTCGGTTATGATACCAACCTAGGGTGGCCGAGAGAAGTTATTTTCTCAGATGGCCATAAATCTTTGTGAGTTTTGAATCTCTGGCCCTCCCTCCCGCTGAGATCTGCGCTATTTAGGAGAGTAGACATTAACAGAAGAGAGGGATTCTAAGTAACCCAAAACTACAGGCTGGTGAGCAGGATATGGGCTTTCCAGCCAACTCTGACCACAGGCCTCTCTGATGACCTCTAACAGTCAGGGAGTCTGGCCCTCCATAGGCCAGTAGGGAAGTCAGGGAGGCTCTGGGAACAACAGTTTGCCTGCAGCAGGGGCCAGCCCCTCTCTTCGTCCTAGGGGAGGGAAAATCCAGCTCTGCAAAGATCCTACCCAGCCTCCCCCAAGTGTCTTTGCAAATGTCCCAGGCACAGTACAAAGCCTAACACCTGTTCCTGAACCAGGAAACCTTGAGTCCTGAGCGCCAGCCTAGAACTTGTAGCCTCTGCTTTGTTTAACACATTCATGATTCATAGGCCCCCCTTACAGGAGAAAGTGCAGATTTGTCCCTCCATCAAATGCTATGGTTAGTGTTCCCCACAGCCCACGGGTTAGAAACTTTGTCCCCGACGTCACACATATATTGATGGTGTTTAGAGGCAGGATAGAAAGACAGGGAAAATAAGAGGGTTGTGGAAAGAGAGAGAGTCCTTCACCCTTGCTGGCTGACTTTCACAAACAACGAGTGTGTGTGTGTGTGTGTGTGTGTGTGAGAGAGAGAGAGAGAGAGAGAGAGAGAGAGAGAGAGAGAGAGAGAGAGAGAATAAGGATTCCCTTGACTTTTTTTTTTTACCTGTTTTCATCTTTTCAACCTATATACTTGTATAGTGCACTCAGAAACCATCTGTGATCTCACCCTCTAAGTAGCAATTATATATATATATATATATATATATATATATATATATATATATATATATATAATGTTAAAATACTTAAGTTTCTCTACGGCCATACCACCCTGAATGTGCCCAATCTCATCTGAGCTTATGTTTGGCTCTTTTAAGATGTCCTCACACATTCTAGGCCACTTAAGGTCTCCTCTTAGATCTCTTTCTCCCTGTTAGTGCTGGTGCTTAAAACTGTAATAAAGTCCTTTGTTTGTTTTGTGTTTCTGAGACAGGAGCTCCCTATCTACCCCAGGCTGGTCTGGAACTCACTATGTAGCCTGAGCTGGCTTGGCTTTAAACTACACACTTCCCACACCTCGGCTTCTCAAAAACTAACTTTTCCTTAACTTTTGAGTTTGCTTCATAGTGTCTCGTTTTGTAATTCTTTTCTGTGGTGCAAGCCAACAATTCCAGGTTCCCTTAAATGCTGGTCTCTGAAAATAACTCCTCAGGCTGGCAGCATGGGCCATGTTTCCCATTGTTACAGAGCCCTTGGGGAGCAATTTGGATTAGAATCATTTGGGAACGGAGCCACCTTCAGTCAACACCCACAGGTGACCTCTTGGGTGTGAAGAGCCTGCCTAGCCTCTTCTTGAGGAGTCAGTCCCCAAATGTCCCAGGGTCTGCCTTAAGTAGCCACCCTCTTCCCTCCCTGCTGCCTGCGGCACTTCCTGGCCTCAGAATTCTAGTCCTGCATCAGCAACCAGCTCACGTGACTGCTGGTCTCTGCCAGCAAAAGGGGACTTGGCAGTGCACAAAAAAGACCCTGTCCCTGCCCCCACAGAGCCAGCAGTTTAGAGTCAGTGTTGGAAGGCCCTTAACGGAAGGCCCTTAACGGAAGGCCCTCCTGTAGAAGGGATGAGCAGTGGGGTGGGGGTGGCCTAAAGCAGCTCTCAAACGGGGTAGGGGTATGTCACAGACAACAGTCATCTGAGTAGAACTGAATTCGATACTGTCTTAGTTAGGGTTTCTATTGCTGTGAGAAAACCTGAGGCAACTTAGGCAGGAAAGGGTTTATTTCAGTTTATAGTTCCACAGCACAGGCCATCGCTGAGAGAAGACTGGCAGGGCAGGCACTGGTGGGAGGCCAGAGAGGTGTGCTGCTTGCTGGCTTGCTCAGCCTGCTTTTCTATAGCACCCGGGACCACCTGCCCAGGGTTGGCACTACCTATAATAAGCTGGGCCCGTCGGTACCAATCACCCGTCAAAGGAATATATCACAGACTGGCTGCAAGCCAATATCATGGCGGTGTTGTCTCAACGAAGAGTCCATCTTCCTAGCTATGTCTTCAGCTTGTGTCAAGTTGACATGGAACCAGCCAGCGCAGGTGTGTAGTTTGCAGTATCCCTAGAAAGTGTGGGCATGGGGGGAAACAGGAAAGGCACAGAGTCAGCTGTGCCCAGCAGACCTGTAGCCAGGACTATAAAATGGCTCCTCGTTGGGTCCAGGAACGTGTGAGTGAGTCTGAGTTCTTTCTGAACCCTTTGTAGTTGGATAAGCTGAGTTTAGTTTTTGCGGCCTAGTCTACTACTGACCCTATACCTACCTATTGGGGTAGCTCCTCTGTGCTTACAGGACTCCTCGTGGGACAGCACCTTCTAATCAAGATCTTCACTGTGGCCTTATCTTTCATTCCTATGGTAGTGACCGTAGGGATAAACCTACTTTATATCATAGAAAAGCTGGGCATTGCCAGGTGCAACCTACATCATCAACTCTCTGACCCCATGTGTTGGAAAATTCTTTAGGGCAACTTACCCAGCATCCCAGGCACTCGGCTGGATCTTGCTTTAGAGTAAATGTCCAGGAATATTTAAGGATTCAGGGTAATCATGGTGACACCTGCCTCCACCTCCATAAAGACTGAGGATATCCTGAAACTACGTAATACATCACAGACCATGGGGAAGAAGGGGGCTAAAAATGCTCACAGTCAGACTGGAGAGGATCAAGGGACAGAGTGGTGCCTACACAGGTAACAAGCCACAGTTTACCTCCTGTAATAAGACTGATGCCGTGTGCTCTGGTAAGCAGCTATGCCACCTACGTTAGGGGATTTAATTTTTGTTAGAAGGTA
The DNA here is from genome assembly GCF_964271855.1 of Acomys minous. Taxonomy (NCBI): domain Eukaryota; kingdom Metazoa; phylum Chordata; class Mammalia; order Rodentia; family Muridae; genus Acomys; species Acomys minous. The sequence continues at coordinate 113,297,422 of NC_140493.1, read as the reverse complement.
GGCTTTGCAATAGGTACACACACAAGTTCGAGTGGGCACAATGGCTTCACCAGGCTGGAGTCAGTTGGCCAGGACAAGGCCGAGCTGAGAAGGAGGTCCCATGTGGCCCTGAGACATTGGCTTCACTCTCTACCCCAGGCTCCTGCCCAGTGTCAGCCTTTCCCACTAGCTAGTGTAGCTATGGACCAAAAGAGGTTTCAATAAATGCTTTGGCATGGTCCTGGCTACAGTGGAGCTACAAGTCATTTGGGGCTGAAGCTTGCTTCTCAGCAGATCCCTTCTGTGAGGTCAGGGGCTGCTCAGGAAGATCCCGGAGCAGTTTTCCCTTAGACGTCTCATCAGAAGTGGAGACTGTCAGCTTCTTGAGCCTTGGCAGCCACAGCAGCAGCACTACTTTCTCTCCTGGGCCTCAGGGAACACCAAGCTGCTCCAAGAATCCCTGGCCTCCAACCCCTCCTCCGTTCTCTCTGTTGCTGATTGATCCCAGCCCTGTCTCTTACATGCAAACTTTTATGGACATGCCATTTCATATTAATGAGTTCCATATATTATTGTAACTCATGAGACACTTTCCTGCTCACAGTATAGACAACAACGTCTCGTTGAGTATAATAGGGTGTTAGCCTAGGCCATTGCTGTCCCTCTGTCAAACAGAGAACTCAAGTTCGATGGATGTAGCTTGCTGGGACCTGCCACCTAACCTCGAATTATCCCAGACCTAGAGGGCCATCTGGCTTTTAACACCTCCAAACCATCCTCAAGTGCCATGTGCACAACAGGGTAGTTCCTTTTGCAAGTCAAGGTACTTCCATATTCTTATTCCCAACCTGGGTCAGGCTCCTTCATCAAGCAGGCTTACCCGGTGTCCTTACCTGATTCCAGAAGCGGCCTTCATTGGTGTTCGGGTTGGTTTTGTCAACTTGACATGACTCTAGACTTATCTTGGAAGAGGGAATCTTAACTGAGTAAACGCCTCCATAAGACTTGCCTATAGGGTGTCGGGCGTGGTGGCGCACGCCTTTAATCCCAGCACTCGGGAGGCAGAGGCAGGCGGATCGCTGTGAGTTTGAGGCCAGCCTGGTCTACAAAGTGAGTCCAGGACAGCCAGGGCTACACAGAGAAACCTTGATGAACTGTGACGTGGAAATGTAAATGAAATAAACCCTTTGCCTCCTCAAGTTCCTTTTGGGCATGGTGTTTTATCAGAACAATAGAAAGCTAAATAAGACAGTAGTTAGACTGGCCCAGGGCTAAGGACGTCTGTAGACCCTTCAGTAGCCAGAGTGGCTTAGATGAGACCCAGCCATTCCAGCCTCTGCTGAGGTAGACGGTTCTCTAGACATAGGGGAAGGCCTGGGGTTCAACACTGGTATAAACTGTTCTGGTCCCCTCTCCTGCATCACCATAGCCTGTAAAGCAGCCTGAGAAAAGAAATACTCCATCTGACTGATCTGTTTTCTTGGCTGTGGGGTGGTGTTGGCTCTGTTATTTAACAATTAAACTTTATTATACAACCCAACTATCTTACACAAGAGAGAAAAAAGGTTAAAGGGAAACAAGAGTGAACTTTCTGGTATCTGTTCCACAGGACGGGTCCCTAGGTGTCTGTGGCCTGTGTGCTGGTCTGGCCTGTTGACTGATCCTTTTCCCGATCCACGTGCGCTCAAACTCCGTCTGAACCTGCTGCCCCTCTCGTCTGCTCTGCCTGTCTGTTTCTCACGTGCAAGGGCCGGTCTCCTCCTCCCATCGAGGGTCGATTAGAAACACAATAATCCAGGTGGAGTCCCCTCGGTCAGCTTCCTGAATTCTAGGCCCAGGATGGCTCCACCCAGTCAATCTCAAGGTTAATCTCAGGGAGTGCCCAGGGGCAAAGCCCACCAAGACTACTTTCATCTGTGACAAAGCTTACAATCCTTCCCACACAGGGTGGGAGGTGTGGGGTCCAGGTCAAGACAAATACTTTACATGAGTTCACTATGCATGTGACTCCTTATTGCTTATTGCGTGTTCTCCCCCGTGGCATGGGGCTCTGGATAGAGAGCCTTTTCCCCACAGGAGGCCACAGGGATGCCCCATAGCTTTGTCACAAGACATGCTCTGAGCAGAGACCACCGTTAAGAGTCTAGGCTCCACATCACAGGCTTTCTTTTCCTTTCTCGGGATCTGCCTGTGGCTCTCAAAGCTCCAACCACATCTTCAAACCATTTTCCATGGCTTCTAGGAGGTCCACGTGAGAAGAAAGCCACCTCATCAGAGATCATGACCCAAAAGAGTCAGGGCTGTCTCATCCAGTAACTATGCCAGGGAAGGGGAAAGGCTGGTGGCTTCTAACAGGGTCTACCACTGGTGTTGGAAGTTGTGACCTGCCGGCTGAGGTGGGGTAGCGTTCAAGGCAGCAATAGAAACTACCGAAAGAGGGGGCAACTTGCCACCCACACAACCCCTCCCCTCCAGAGGTGCTGTTCTAAGCCTTTTTCTCCCGGATAGTCTGGCCCTCTGATGTGGCTCAGAGGCAGTGATGGGTGTGACTCACAACTGCTCTCTTGGACTGCGGCATGACACTCTTCCTAGGGAGACCTGAATAAACGTCTACTCATCCCAGATCGGGGCTGACAACAGACCAAAGTACAGATCCCACCAAGGTCCAACTTTGAGCCAATGAATTTTATTAGTGTGGCTTACAGAAGTCTGGGCGAGGGGAGACTTCTAGGCGTGGAAGTGACTCAATGGCAGCTGCATCATCACAGCCTACCACAGAAAATCTGGAAACCTGTCCCACACTGTACAGCCTCGAAGCAGCTCTACATGTTAGTGTCCTTTCCACGTGGCTTAGTCGGTCTGAGCCTCTTCGAGGAAGCTCGGCTGGTCTCCATTTCTTCTGAACTGCTGCGCTGGTCTCGGCTTCTTCCAGAGGCTGAGCTGGTGTGCTAGCTAGTTTTACAACTTGACAGCAAGCTTTAGTCGTTTGGGAAAAGGGAACTTCAACTGAGAAAATGGCCCCGCCAGACTGGCCTGAAGACAACCTGTGGTGTGTTTAATTAATTGAGTGATGTGTGAGGGTCCAGCCCAGTGTGGGTGGTGCCACCCATGGGCAGTGGTCCTGGGTGTTTAGTAGAAGCGGGTGAGGCAAGCCTACAGAACAAGTAGTTAGCATTTCTCTATGGCTTCTGCATCACTTCCTGGCTCCAACTTTCTGCTGACTTCAGTGATAGACTGTGCTGTGGAACTGTAAGCAGAAACAAACCCTTTCTCCCCAAATGACTTTTGGTTATGGTGTTTTATCACAGCAATAGAAACCCTAAGGCAGCTGGCTTCCGATCGCTGGAGGGGGTGGGGCTGGGTTTGTCTGAGGGTGACTCTTAACAGTGTTTACTATTTATAGACTCTTGGAGAAGGGATTCCCTACACCTAGTGAATCTGGTCAGTTCTGCAGACCTCCTGAGGGTATTTTGAGTCATTTACTTCCTGTGTCAAAGAGCTTCCCTGGAGGATGGAGTGTTTTGCCTCCCCTTATGTCTTAGTTAGGGTTTCTATTGTTATGATGAAACACCATGACCAAAAAGAAAATTGGGGAGGAAAAGGTGTATTTGGTTTACACTTCTGCATTGCTGTTCGTCACTGAAGGAAGTCAGGACAGGAACTTAAGCAGGGCAGCATCCTGGAGGCAGGAGCTGATGCAGAGGCCATGGAGGGCTCTACCTACTTCCTTGCTTCCCCTGGCTTGCTCAGCCTGCTTTCTTAGAGAACCCAGGACCACCAGCCCAGGCGTGGCACCATCCTCCTTGGGCTGGGGCCTGTCCCATGGATCACTGATTGAGACAATGCCTTAATGCTGGATCTGTGGAGGCATTTCCTCAACTGAGGCTCCCTCAGCTCTGGTGACTCTTGCTTGTGTCAAGTTGACACAAAACCAGAAAGCACGTGCTAGAGTACCATGTCATATAATATCCAGTTGGTGTGCTCCTGCTTTTATATTCTATGTCCTAAGAAGTTTCCTCCCAAGATGGAAGGCTTTAATCTGGGAGCAAACTGCTGCACAACAGGGGCACATCACAATCACATAGAAATTGCTCCCTGACTGCATCACAGCGATGCCTTATAGGAACTCTAATACCCAAGTGTGGATCTCCTGTAGATTATACTTCTAGAAAGCATGAGCCATAGATCTTGAATAAACATTAAATTCCAAGCCTATAAAATAGTGAGGTCGTGTAGAAGAGGGAGCGTCACATACCCATAGCCTGTTTTCTTCCTGAGAATTGAAGTGTTTTGGAGATGTGCTGTTCACCACGTGCAGGTGTCTGTGGTCCAGGCATCCTGACCTTCAGCAGGAGAGGGTCAGTGGAGGTAAACTGAGATCTGTCCCATTTGGAAACTTGGAAAGAACACTGGAGGTCTTGAGGCTTTGGCTGTCCTGAGAGACCGTCTGGCTATTGCTTTAAAGATGTCTTTCATCTTGGCCTTTGCTGGTTGTATGCCTGGCAGACTATCACTGATGGCCCAGCAATGCCCATGTCCTGTCATGTCCATGTAGATCTGCACTGAGTTGTTTACTCTGGTACAAGCATCATGTAGTTGTAAAATTCAGAAACTAGCATCTAGTATGTTTGGGGTCTTATACCAAAATATCATAGTCTGGTTAAGTTATTTTTTAGTTATTTGTTTATTTTGGGTTTTTGAGACAGGATTTCTCTGTGTAACGCTGGCTATACTGGAACTAGCTCTGTAACCTGATTGGTCCTTTTAGTCAGAGATCTGTTTGCCTCTGTTTCCTGAGTGCTGGGATTAAAGGTGCGCACCACCACCACCACCAGGCACAGTGTGGGTAAGTTATAAACAGTAGAGTTTTATTTCCTATAACTCTATAGGCTGGGAGTCTATGATCAATACACCCGGAGACTCAGTGTTTTCTGAGGAGAGCTTCCTCACAGACGGCACCTCTTGTGTATCCTCACATGGCAGAAGCTGCAAAGGCTCCCTTGAGTGTCTTGTGTAAGTAACTAATTCTGTGAACTAGGAACCTCCTAAAAAGCCCCATCTAACACCACCCTCTCGGAGCCAGGTTCCCATACGTGGGCCTGGGAGACATGACATTTCAGAACACAGTAGCGTCCTTCCCTTTAAGTCCTGCGCAGTTAGCACCGAGGCCTCTAAATACACATAGGTAGCGCCCCCCAGCTTTTTGTATAAGCAGCATCAAGCCACAGCTTCGGGAGTTTTGTATCACTTTCCTTCAGATGCCCAGAGCTGCTCATCTGCCTCCCTTGTCTCTGCTCTTCTTCCGTCTGATCGAGACCACACACTTCGGACACGGTAAGCACGGTGCCCATTTCCCCTCTTTTGCCTGCACTCGTGCCAGGCTCCGTGGCCTGGCCTTTTGGTATACCACCTTGGTGAGACTCCCTCATCAAGGGGATCGATCTTCGGTTCCACCGCTGCTACCACCATGAACTTCTGCAGTGCTTAGGCACTTTCAATGTTTGCAAAAAGGAGTTGCTAGGTGCCGTGTGACAAGACTTTTCCTGGGGAGGTGAAACACACACGTTTGTCATGACAGACCAAAGTATAGATACCACCCAAGTCCAATTTGGCAAACCAATGTTTTACCAGGGTTGCTTTCAAGAGTAGAAATGGTTCAAAGACAGCTACATAACCAAGACTCACTCCAGGATAAGTGACAGCTCACAAGATCTGGGGACCTGGAGCACACTGTACAGCCTACAAGTAGCTCAACAGGCTGTAAAGTGTCCTTTCTAGGTGCCTCAGTTGATCTAAACCTGTTACAGGCAGCTTGGCTAGTTTCTTCTTCTTCTTCTTCTTCTTCTTCTTCTTCTTCTTCTTCTTCTTCTTCTTCTTCTTCTTCTTCTTCAAGATTTATTTATTCATTATTATACATACAATGCTCTGCCTACAGGCACACCTATAGGCCAGAAGAGGGCATCAGATCACATTATAGATGGTTGTGAGCCACTATGTGGTTGTTGGGAATTGAACTCAGGACCTCTGGAAGATCAGGCAGTGCTCTTAACAACTGAGCCATCTCTCCAGCCCCTGGTTTCTGCTTCTTGAAGATCTGGTCCCAGTCTTTGCAGCTCAGCCTCCCTTTTTAGTCTGAGAGGGACTTTCTCAGCTTTTATTGTTTACTCTGGCAGGGAGGGCCCTAGCGAATCTGGTCAGTTTACCTTCCTGCAAGGATGAAATGTTTCAGTATCAGAGGAAACTGTTGCATGATACCAGGGCTTTCAAGAAGGGTCAGTCCCGAGGAGCACTGGTTATTCTTGTGAGGACCCAAGTTTGATTCCCAGCACCTACATGCCAGTTCATAACCATCTGTTCATAACTCCAATACTAGCTCCCTCTTCTGTCCTCTATAGGTAACACACACACACACACACACACACACACACACACACACACACACACGCATACAGAACACCATATATACATTAAAGAAAACATGTTTTTTTAGAGAATGCCTAGTAATATTGTGTTGGAGGATACATCAAAAAAAAGTAACATTGCAACAGATTCCAGGACGTGAGATCCAGGCAGCTCCAGCCCACTCTGAGAACCATGTGTTACAAAGGTGCAGGAACTACCAGTGTTCTGTTGTCCCCGACTCTGTAGCTTCATCCCCTTCTGGGATCTAGAATGCTGCTTACTGCTAAGTCATTTAAAATGAAACTATTCCCTACACATTAACTCTGAGAGACCATAAGGTCTTTGAAAACAAATTCTCAGATTGCTTTGGTCAGATTTAAAGATGAGGTTGTATTTCTACTCAACTCATCTAATGCTTTCTACTTTTTACTGGCTTTTGAGATAAGGTGCAATTTCAGTAAAAATATCATACATTATAGGTGCTTTGCTTTGTAAGAAGCTACAGAATATTTTGCATTTGATCTTAATTTTTAAAAGAAAACATTTTTTTCTTGTGAAAGAGGGGCTCATAGACATGCCTGTATGCCTTAGTTTAGAGTACCCAGGAGCCGTAGCCTGAGTGGATTAGCACAGGTAAGAAGGGAAGAGTGCTAGCCAAAGCACCCCATGTGCTGAGTTCTCCGTGTTTGTCACCTGGGGTGAGTTAACTCTCACAGCAACCTGCAGAGGTTCAGTCACAGCCCTATTCCAACTTCATGGAAGAGAGCGAACACCACGTTTATACAGTCAGGAAGAAGTTTGGCCATGCCTAGAACAGGCTGTAGAGACGGGCCGGGCACCGCTGCATCTCCTAAGTTTAAGCCGACAGATTGCTAAGGGTACCAGGTTGCTTTGCTGAACTGGCAGGGTGCGTGTAGATACCTTCTTTGGGACAGAGGGGGAGCAGGCCACTGTTTTCTACTGAGGAAATTATTTTAAGCACCACAGTCCTGAGCTGGAGACTTGGCTCAGCAGTTAAGAGCACTTGTTGTTCTCCGGGAGACTCGGTTTTTTATTTCTGGCACCTGCCTGGTGGCTCACAACTTTCTGTGATTCCAGTTTCAGGGAATCTAAGACCCTCTTCTGACCTTCATGGGTACCAGGGAGGCATGTGGCGCGCACGCACACGCACACACACACACACACACACACACACACACACAAACACTTGTATACATAAAATTAATCTAAAACCAAAATTTCAAAAAGCACTGCAGTTCTCTAAAGCTATGCTGCAACCTCTTGCTACTTTTAAGTTTCATTTTATTTAGTTATGTTGCACATGTGTTGGGAGTGTGGGTGTGTATCGATCGACCACAGCATGTATGTTTGGAAGTCAAGGGATAACTTGGGGAGCAGGTTCTCTCGTGACACCATGTGGGTCCCAGGGCTCAAAGTTGGGTTTTAAGGCTTGGCAGCAAGCGCCTTTATCCGTTGAGCCATCTCTCCCACCCCTCCTCTGCTATTTTTAAGTGTGGAAACTCTTGAGGGCTGCATAGTGCCAAGGCCAGCGGGTGACCTTAGCATCACCCCTCAAAAAATGGAGGGCGTGGATGACCAAAACATGCCATCTTAAAATACACTTCTAGTTGTGGGATAACCATCCAGAGAAACTGCAGGCACCAGCATAAGTCTATTTGTTAAAGAAACGTACAGGGTTACCTACATCAGTAGTCAGGTGTTTTCTCCGAGGACCCTCCTCTCCGTCTGGGTCTCCATCCTCCCTTCAGCCTGTTACTGTCTTTCATGCAGCCTGGAGGTTGTCACTTGTCCTTTGAAAGTAATTTCCTGAGACCTTTTGGCACTGTGAGACTTGGGGGCTCCCACAGTTCACCCCTTGTCGCCACCCAGGAGCCCCTAGGCGGTGCATCTCTGTGTAGCATGGAAACGCAGCCATTTTCCTTTTTAAAGTCACACAAGGCCCAACCTCAGGTGGTCGGGTTTGGGTTTTTTTTTTTTTTAAAGTCATCACCTACTTGCACAGGGTGGCGCCCCTCACAAGTCCCCCCAATCTGAAGTATTTTCATAACTTTCGTTTGTCTGTGGACTTCAGTTTGCGATTATTTCCATCAGGTGGGGCAAGACGACTTCCGCAGCCAAGAAGCCGCAAAGCCAAATGAAAACTGCAAGGGCGGAAAGCCCGGAAGCTCAACCCTAGTCAGCACCGGCCACCAGCACCACCACCAAGCCGAGCTGATGCCTCCTTAGCCTCCCTAGCTGTCCTCTCCGAGGCCTGTGTGCGCTCTGCGAGCCCAGGCGTCTAGGACACACGGACAGGCCGCCTCATTGGGCGCTCTGCTCGAAGCACCGCCTCCCCTTCCTGACTGACGTTCTCTACACCAATAGCACTGCAGGGGCGGGCCACGTGGCTCTGTGCCAATCGGAAGCGGTCCAGTCTGTGCACTACCTCCCCCGAGCTTGCTGGGCGCACTCTGGGCTCCGTGGCAAACCGCGCGTGCATAAGAAGGGCGCCCCCCACTCCCCCGCCACGCTATGCAGCTCCCGGAGAACACCACCACGCGCGGCCCGCTGGCCCAAGTGGTAGGTATGACAGGGCCCCTCCCTCTCGTCCTTTCTGCAGCTTTTTCTCCTTTCCCGACTGGGCAGTCATCTTGTCCCGGGCGCGCAGCCGCTAGGATCTTTTCGGGACCACTCCCCGGGGTTCAGGAACCTCAGCTTGGAGGGCTCCCATCACTCCCTGTTTGGAGGTAGATGTAGGTACAGATGGCACACCTGCATGAGCTCCTACGTACACTGGGCTGCACACCTCCCTGCCCAGCACTCTAGTACCCCACAGCCCCAGCCCTGGCTCCAGCATGCCAACACCTGCCCCACATACCCAGCTGGTGGGATAGATGCCAGGGGCCAGGACACACTGTAGACATGGTTCACAGCCTCAGCGCCTAGCGCATTGTATTTTTCATGCCAGTCTTACTGAAATTGGGAACTGGTAAATCGAGGCCTATCCATTCAAAACCTTACATTATATCATTTTTATGTTGTTAGGTTTGTAACACTATCTGGCCTGCAACACTGTAGCTGGAGAGGACCTGGAAACCCTCCAGCATCTGTGTCCCAGTTGTAACAAATACTAGTCACTCACTCTTCTTTATTTTACATCTTGTAGGTCTTGAGAAAATTAAAAATATTATTTTCCAGCCTGGCCTGGTGGCGCAAGCCTTTAATCCCTGCACTCTGGAGGCAGAGACAGGTGGATGTCTGTGAGTTCGAAGCCAGCCTAGTCTACAGAGTGAAGCCAGACACAGAAAAGCCAAAAAGTTTAAATTAATGTTTATTTCGTTTACAAATTAAGTCCAGAGGACTAGGCTATAACTCCTGACATGCATGTGCAAGGCCCTGGGTTCAATCCCCAGAAGCTCAAATAAATAATGAATTAAAAAGTCTTTAAGCAACACTTTAAGAGCAAGCACAACAGGATAGGATGCCACTTTATGGACCATCAGCTCTTCAAAGAGCATCTCATTTGTAAAGAACTTGGTAGAGTGTGTCTTCAACACTCATTTATAAACTTTTTATAACCATGTTCAGATTCAGTAATTTAAAGTTCTTATATATAGATGTTAGCTTTAGTGATCTATGTAGATATTATCCACATTGTATGTAGGCCTTGTATGTAGAGATTAGCTACTGTCTATGTTATATCTTGCCTGTGTTACATATATGTAATGTGTACATACATGTGTTGTATGTTCACACCTGGCTGCTCTTTACTGCTTACTGTGTTACATAAAATTCAGGCAGTTCCCATGACGACTATTCTTTTTGCTACTAAGTTTCAGTGTTTTTATTCCACGCCACTTGAGAAACCTTTGCCCTTACGAGACTCCCTGAGACAGTGCTGGTGCCTGGCTTCACGTGTAGAGCAGAGATTAAGGGCCTGTACGTGCCCTGGCGGTCCAGCTCGGCTCTTTGATGAGCTGTGATGACCTCTGTGAAGGGGCCACTCTGTTGGAGTCTGGGTCTCATGCGCAGGGGCTGTGTTTAACCAGAGTAATGATGCTTCAGCCCAGTAATGAAGATCATGAGTTCACCATTGACCTAGGGCCATTTGGATGCTTTTCAGGGGTTTCCCCCTCTCAACAGTGTGTAGAGGGGAGTCAGGATAGATGGGTCAGTGGGCAAAGGCACGTCCCACTGAGCTTGGAAACCTTCATTCCCCAGGCTCATGTGTGCACATGTAATAACAGATAAATAAATGGAATAATGTTTTAAAACCATCAAGAACTGAAGGGGGGAACCTAAGACCTATTAAATGTTATGGACCGAGTGAATGTCAGGAGCTTAGGAGGAGTAGACATCTTTGGTTTGTTGGGCATGGTTCTAGGCCTTTGGAGGCCAGGCCCTCGGAGGCCAGGCCCTCATTTTGTGGGATAAACATCTCATGGCTGCTGAAGGGAGGGCAGTTCCCCATGGCTGTTTGCTAACACGTTTCTCTGAATTCTAGTCTATTATCCTCCCCGTGCACAATGCTGAAGAGTGGTTGGATGAGTGCTTGAGGTCTGTTTTACAACAGGACTTTGAAGGCACCATGGAGCTCTCAGTTTTCAATGATGCCAGCAAGGTATTTATGGGCCAGCTGTTGGGTGAGTTGGTGTTTTACAAACCACATGTGAGGGAGTTTTCCTGACCTGTTGTGCCACACTTGCAGGACAAGTCTAGGACCATCATTGAAAAATGGAAGGTGAAACTGGAAGATTCTGGCATCTCCGTAGTCATTGGCGGCCATGACTCCCCTTCTCCCAGAGGAGGTAACTTAAACTGTAATCATGATTTCTTACCAACCTACAGACTTAAATCTTTTCAGACTGTTACAGTCTGGAGAAAGGTGTCCTGGCGATCCTCAGGTCTGGTGATTAGGACTGTTGCCCACTGAGAACCAAGCAGGCCTCAGTTTCTCTCCTTCCCCCACACCCCTCAGCCTGACCTTGGAACTCACAGAGGTCTGTCTGCCTCTTCCCCGCTGTCTCCCATCCAGCCAGTTTCTCGTTTATTGGTAAAGATGTATTGTCTCGGTGCTTAAGTCTGCAACCAATTTGTAACTGTAGCCTAGTCCACGTGTACGTCTTAGGAGGCGTGGCCTTGAGAGGGTGGACCCTCATGAATGGAAATGGGGTTGGTGCTTTACAGAAGAGGCCCCAAAGAGTCCTGTACAGAGGGACAGTAACCGCAGAGGATCCTGAAGCAGCCTTCACCAGATGCCGAATCTGCTAGTGCGTTGGATGTATGGCTTTCTCTTAAGGGCAAGGGTTGCTCTGGTCCAAGGCCATTGCTGACGTAGTTCATGTCTACAGACTTGTCAGTTCAATGCAACTGCAGTATGTACACTTGTAACTAACTTAATTCCGTAAGCACAGCTTTACCAATACTCATCTATTGTAACATCAGTGCTTTATTCTTCATTACAGAATAATTCCATTGTACAGATGAACTATATTTTGTTTATCCATTTCATTAGCTGATGGGCATTTAGAACTTTCCATTTTTTTTGTAAATTCTTGTCAGTGGTGTCAATATAAATATCTGTGTGCAAGTTTTTGTTTGAACACTGATTTTTCAACCAGTATATGAGCATTGTTTTTCAACTCTATTGAGCATATGCCTTATAATTTTAGATTTATCAGCTTGAAGAACTGCCGTGCTGTTAATCTCAGTGAGAATACTTTACATTTTCCAGTGGTTCAGGTTACTCATATCCTGACTGCCACTTGTTATTTCCTTTTATAATTACTATTATAGCCATTCTACTGAGTCTGAGGTGTTTCATTGTGGGTCTGTTTGCATTTCCAAGTCGTTAATGATGTTGAGCCCATGGGCGCCCTGGCTGTGTGTATCTTTGGGGGAGTTCTGTTCACTTGGGTAGTTTGTCTCCTCATTGCTGAGCTATAGACATATACAGAGAGAGCTATAGCATTATTAGATGTATAATTTACATAATTTTCTTACATTCTTTGCCTTATCTTTTTAGTCTCTTGTGGTAGTTATCTTTTATGCACAAATACTTAGAGCTGATTGTAAAAGTAACTTCTATTCTCTGTGCTCATTTGTTGTCTGGGAGGCTCACTGCCTCCTTCTGCTAACCTAGGCCTAGAATGTTTTCAGCCTGAGACTTACTGCTGAATAAGCTCACCCACCCTTTCTTGTTCTTTCTGAGCTCTGGGCTGGCTGTTCAACTTAGCTGTTCTGGCTCAAACTCCTCTCCCAGCTGCCTTATTAATCTGGTTTCTCTCTTGGCCCAGAATTGCTCTGCTTGACCTCAAACTAACCTAGCAATCTGCTCTAATCTTCTGGCTTCTTCTCATTTTCTGGCTTGTTCCGTCTTCACCTGGGTTCTCTCTCTGCAACCTATCTCTGTATTACTGTTCTGGTAAAAACTCGTGGGTAGCTGCCCTTTCCTCTCTCTTCTCTTGATAGTTGGGTGTATCCTATTCTGTCAAATCTTCTCTGATTCGTCACCTTTTCTGCCACTCAATTAGACATCACTTTCAAACAAGGATGCTTCCTTTTACAAACTAACTTTACCTTTGTTTGGGATTAAAGGCGTGTTTGTATTCCAGCCAGAAAACACAGACCTAGAAGATCTTTGGCTATGATCTCTTGCCAGAGCAGCCATGCTCTGAATTAACACCCCTCTGCAGTTGATACCGTAGATATTTTTATTTTTATTTTTATTATTTTCATGACAGGGTCTCTCTGTGTTGCCTTGGCTGTCCTGGACTCACTTTGTAGACCAGGCTGGCCTCGAACTCACAGAGATCCACCAGCCTCTGCCTCCCAAGTGCTGGGATTAAAGGCGTGCGCCACCACGCCCGGCCTTGATACCGTAGATTTTACAGCTTTGATTAATTCCTTTATAAACAATAATACTTTTTTTTTCTTTTTGAAGATAGTGTCATGTATTATCAGAGTTAGAGGTAGTCTTCCTTCTGATTGGTGTGCGTGTGTGCGTGTGTTTGTGTGTGTGCGTGCGCACGTGTGCATGCACACCTTGTAGCCCAGGCAATGGTGGCCTTAAACACATGATCCTTCATCCACCATGCCCAGCTCCTGATTTGGATTTTGTCTTTTTCTTGTTTAAGTCTCTGGTTAAATTTTCTAATAATGTGTCGAAGTATTAAACATCAATATCCCGACCTTAGGGGAAAGCTTACATTTCTCACTGTTGAATATGAGACTAGTAAGTGCTGTTTATCCAACTAAGGACGTCCTCTTGTATTGCTTTGCTGGGTTATTATTTCATTTTTAATCACTACAGGCATGGATGGGGTAGATTTTGTCAAGTGATTTTTTTTTAAATTAATTTCAGAAACTAATTTTTTTCCTTCATTGTATTAGATTATGTGTTATACTGATATCCAATGTCAAACTGTTTGCATTATTTGGGTAAGTCCCTCTCAGCCATGCTGTGTAATCTTTCTAGTGGGCTGCTGGATTCACTTTGTTGGTATCAGGGGTGTGTGTGTGTGTGGGGGTGGTTGTGTGGTGTGTGTGGGTGTGTGGTGTGGGGGTGGTGTATATGTTGTGTGGGGGTGGTTGTGTGTATGTGTGGGGGTGGTTGTGTGTGTGTGTGTTGTGGTGTGTGTGTGTGGGGTGTGGTTGTGTGTGTGTGGTGTGTGTGTGTGTGTGTGTGTGTGTGTGTGTGTGTGTGTGTGTTTGGCATCATTCTCCACCTTATTTTTTGAGACAAAGTCTCTGACTAAGCCTGGTGTGCACTGATTGGCCGAGGCAGTTGGCAAATGTTCTTCCTGTCTGTGATTCCCCGCAGCTGAGATTATCAGCAGGTAACGCCCTGCTTGGCTTTCTTTGTGGATGCTGGAGATAGAAATTTTCTCATGGTTGTATGGCATGCGTTCTACTAACTGAGCCATTTCCCCATCTTTTTAAAAGACTTTTTAAAACATGCTTTCACTTTGTAGCTCTGGGTGGCCTAGAACCTGCTATGCAGATCAGGCTAGCCTAAACTTACAGTCACATGCCACTGCCTCCCAATTTCTGGGGCTAAAGGCGTAAGCCACTACACTTGGCTTTTATTAAGAATTTTTGCGTGTGTGTTCATAAGGGATGTTGTTGTATGGTGTCCAGTTCTTTTTTTTTTTTTTTTAAGCTTTATTTAATTATTTATACATATTCTGCCTGCATGTGAGCCAGCAGGCCAGAAGAGGGCACCAGATCTCATTGTAGATGGTTGTGAGCCACCATGTGGTTACTGGGAATTAAACTCAGGACCTTTGGAAGAACAGACAGGGCTCTTAACCTCTGAGCCACCTTTCCAGCCCCCTCCAGTTCTTACACTGTTTCACGCAGGCTCCTGCTGTGTAGCCCTCTGAGCCCTCATCAAGGCTGGCAGGGATGCAACTCACTCCTGGATTCAGTGGTTTGAGTACTCTTCTGTCTAGCTATGTAGGCTACTTTGTTACTTCAGTTACTCTGTGGCGCTCTGACTGTAATTGTTACTTTTTTGATTGATGGATCCTTTTATCAGTATAATCATGTTGGGTTTTGTTTATTTGTTTACTTGCTTTTCAAAATAATTTAGGAATAAAATCCTTCTTGTCTGGTATTTGCAAAACCACCCAGATTTGTTTGTGATTAGTACACAGGATGTTTTTACATGTGACCTTTCAGCTTATGTGTGCCTCTGGATCTCTTACAACATTTAGGGAAGTCATTTTTTAATTTATTATTTTGTTTTGAGGCAGGGTCTTACTATGTAACTTAGACTGGCCTTGACTCCCTGGGATTTTTTTTTTTTTTTGGCCTGAGTTTCTCCAAATGCTGAGATTGTAGATGTAAGCTGGCTTAGATGAGTCATTAAGAAAGATTTGATTTGCCTTAGCCAGGTGGTGGTGGCAGCGGCAGTGTACAGCTTTTTTTTTTTTTTTTAAGATTTATTTATTTGTTATTATGTATACAGTGCTCTGCCTGCATGTACACCTACAGGCCAGAGGAGGGCATCAGATCACATTCTAGATGGTTGTAAGCCACCATATGGTTGCTGGGAATTGAACTCATGACCTCTGGCAGAGCAGTCAGTGCTCTTAACCGCTGAGCCATCTCTCCAGCCCCTGGCAGTGTACAGCTTTAATCCAAGCACTCCGGAGGCAGAAGCAGGCTGATCTCTGTGAGTCTGAGGCCACTCTGGTGTACAGAGTGAATTCTAGGACACCTGGGGCTATGTAGAGAAAACCCTGTCTCAAAAAACCCAAAATAAATAAAAAAGAATAATAAAAAAAATTGTTCTGTGGCCATTTACCTTTTAGTCAGAGAGTTTAATCCGTTTAAATGTCTTATCTCTTATTTTTGTTCTTCAGTCCTGTAATTCTGATTTTTGGGGGGTGTTGGCTTGTTCCTTAGTGTTCTGTTAGAGCCCCGTCTTGTCTCCTTCCTGTGCGTTTGTAATTAGTTACTGTAAGGACTACAGCAATCATCTTCAGTTTATCATTAATTCAAGCTGAATTAATATCATTTTAGCTTCAGTTCTGAACTCCTTAATTTGATGTTACAAAAATTACATTCTCGTCTTGTGTCCATAGAGGTACATCTATAACCTGTGCCTATTGACAAAGATTACCTTGTCTGGCATATCATCTCTTAAATCATATTGTAAATATATACATATCAAAATAAGACAGTGCTATCTTTTATATTTGCCTATGCCACAGCTTTATCAGTACTGCTCACATTTTTGGCTTCAAGTTCCTGTTTAGCCCCAGGATTCCCTCTGTACCCATGGGCAGCTCATAAGCTCTCTCAACGTTTGTTTATTTGGAAATTTCTTGATTCCTTCATTTTCAAAGGATATTTTTGTTTTGTTTTGTTTTTGTTTTTATTTTTATTTTTTTGAGACAAAGTCTCTCTATGTAATAGCCTTGGCTGTCCTGGATTCACTTTATAGACCAGGCTGGCCTCAAACTCACAGAGATCCCCCTGCCTGTGCCTCCCGAGTGCTGGGATTAAAGGCGTGTGCCACCACCACCCAGCTAAATGATAATTTTAAAACGACGGTAATTTCTTGTTTATAAGTTATTTTATTATTTTACGTGTATGAGTGTTGGGTCTGAATGTATGTTTGGGCATCTTGTGCATGCCTGGTACCCTCAGAGGCCACAAGAGGGCATCAGATTCCTCAGACTTGGAGTTTCTGACGATCGTCAGCCAGCATACGTGTGCTGGGAATGGAACCCAGCACAACTGGAAGAATGGGCGGTGCTTGTAATACCTTAGCCATCTCTTCAACCCCAACAGCTGTAATTTCTACAGGCTATAATATTAGTAATACATTGCTTATGTCTTCTGCTGTTGCCAGTGTGTGAGTGTGGAGGGGCAGGGGCAGGGAGAAGGGTTTTCAGTCCAGTGTGCATGCCGTAAGGTTCCTTCACTAGATTCCTCCAGTTCCTCCGTGGCCCTAGACTTGGCGAGGGCTCCAGCAGCAGCAGGAACAGCAGTGAAGGCAGCAGCCTCAAATGCAGATAGATCAGCCCAGAAGTGACCTTTCCAGAAAGTGGAAAGATAATACTCCGTCTCCACAGACAAAGCAGGATCTGCCTGTACCCACTGAGGATAGAACATGGCACTGAGGCCACAGTCAGCTAAATGCCTTCCCAGAGACGCAAGGATGCAGTTTCTTCTGTAATAGCGATCACTTTGCGATTGCTGACATTGTTAAGCATCTGTTGTTTGATCGGCCCAAAGGGGAAGATACTCAGCAGCACAATTTTGTCTCTGTCCTTATCAGCTGCACAGCACTTACCTTTCAGAAGGTTCTCCGGAGATTTAGGCTAGTGTTGTTACACCTGAGGCCTGGAGGAAGGAGGTTTCTGTGTTCTAGGCTGCCACAATAACTTACGTGGGGCAGTGGTGCCAGGGCAGGTGGCAGCTGGCATCTTACTGGCCATCAGCGTGTTCTTCGTCTCATTGAGGCCTTTTTCGCTGGTCAACACAAAGCCCAAATCCCCCCATCAATGAGGCAACTGTCTGTCAAGAGCAGAGTTATTGTCCAGCTGCCACTGGGCGTCATGCTGGTCTTGGGCATCAGCACCACAGCCTTCCTTCCCTTGGAGAAACATGCATGTGGTTGGAGCCCACATTTTCTGCCCAACGGTGGAGCACTTTGGCTGACGTTCCAACGGTTGGGTGACCCTAAGGAAGTAGCTGCACTTCCAGGTTGCCCAGCCAGCCTTCCCTGGGAGTGATGGCAGCGCGTCAGAGGTTGCCATGCAGAGGTTAAAAGATTATGTTACTGTATTGAGTATACCTAGCCAGATAATTGCATTTGACCTTTTACATGGATTCTGGGTGATCAGACCTTCATGCCAAGGCACCTCCGTCCCAACTTGGCTCCCCTAAGTCAGTTAGTAGAAGAAAGGTGAAAAGCCATGTTTTCACATTATCTTTTTGTTTTTTCTTTTTTTTTTTAATTTTAATTTTATTAATTTATTCAGATTACAACTGAATTGTTATCCCATCACTTGTGTCCTCCCGTTCCTCCCTCCCTCCCTCCCACTTTCACCCTATTCCCCTCCCCGGTCTAAGACCGAGGGGGACCTTCTCCCCCACTATATGGCCATAGGCTATCAAGTCTCATCTTGGTAGCCTGCTTATTCTTTCTCTGAGTGCCACCAGGCCTCCCCACCAAGGGGAGGTGGTCAACTATGGAGCACCAGAGTTCATGTCAGAGTCAGTCCTCGCTCTCCACATAACTGTAGAGAATGTCCTGTCCATTGGGTAGATCAGAATAGGTTGTTTTTGTTTTTTCGAGACAAGGTTTCTTTGTGTTATCTTGCCTGTCCTGGACTCGCTTTGTAGACCAGGCTGGCCTCGAACTCACAGCAATCCGCCTGACTCTGCCTCCCGGAGTGCTGGGATTAAAGGCGTGAGCCACCATGCCTGGCCACGTTATTTTTTATAGTTATGTGTTCAGCCTTCACTGGTGCTCTGATTTTTGGGTGGATTGAGGTCTTGTCAGTCTTTTCAGCCTAAAGAAATTGAGTAGCTTTCTAAAGCTGATGTCCTATGAATAGATTTTCCCAACATTAGTTTATCTGGGAATGCCTATATCTCTCTTTTACTTTTAGTTGGAGCCTCTTGGGTGAAGGTGTCTTCTTGTGTGATGCATTCTCCAGGCCCCCTCATTTCTGATAAGCAATGGTTAGCCATCGACAGACTGCCCAGATTTAGTGAATCCAATAGATGTTCTTTCTTTCTTTTTTTTTTTTTTTTTTTTGGTTTTTTCGAGACAGGGTTTCTCTGTGTAGCCTTGGCTGTCCTGGTCTCACTTTGTAGACCAGGCTGGCCTCGAACTCACAGCGATCCGCCTACCTCTGCCTCCCAAGTGCTGGGATTAAAGGTGTGCGCCACCACGCCTGGCTGTTCTTTCAATATATATTCATCCTATCTGTTCTGCTTTTCCCTAGAACCCTGACTAATACACCCTGTAAGTGACAAGTCATTTCCTCCTTGTAACTATGGAGAGTTTATTCATGTCTTTTAACATTTTTTTCCTATGTTGTTGTTGGGTTTTTTTTTGAGACAGGGTCTCTCTGTGTAGCCTTGGCTGTCCTAGACTCACTTTGTAGACCAGGCTGGCCTCGAACTCGCAGTGATCCGCCTGCCTCTGCCTCCCGAGTACTGGGATTAAAGGCATGCACTAAGTAGCAAAATCTTCATTTATTTTCAAGTTTCCAAATTCTGTCAGTGTCAGTGTAGTCTTGAGTCTACTACTCAAAGTCAACTTCTGTTACTATATTTTGCCGCTTTAGGACTTTTATTTGGTTCTTTATTCCTAATTCTTTATTGTTGTTGATGCTGTTTTGAAAAATATGACATTGTTACAGCTTTATTTCTCTTATCATGGCTTTCTTTGCACTTATGTATCTGTAATGATTACTCTGACTTGTCTGGCTGTTCTGACCGGAAGTTTCTGCTGCTTGCCCTTTGACCTGCATGTAGAGCATGCTTTCCTGTTACTTCTCATGTCTTCTGTTTTCTGCTGGAAAATGACAGTATAGATAACAGGCATCTGGTTGCTGCTGATATTGATCACTTGCTTGGTGATGCTCCTCAGAGGCAAGTTACCTGGGATGGCAGTGGTTTGGCTGGATCGTGGACTTCTTTCTTTTTCTACCAGCTCAGGTAACTGCTGGTTGCTCTTTTTTTTATGACACCACGGTGCATAAATTGCTGCAGAGTCTAATCCAGTCAGATTTAGGCCCCTTTGAGGGGGTAGTTCCCGAGGTTGGAGTTTTCAGTGGTAAATCTGTTAGGCTCCTGTCCTCATCACCTGCAGTGTCTTAGGGCACCTAGGCCTGGGTGTCACCACATTGTGACTTGTGAGGTCTGTACCTTCATGGTCTGTGCTCTGCTCTGCCTAATTCTCCTGGGTCATTGCGGTGCTTTGATAGGAATGGCCCCTATAGGCTCATATATTTGAATGCTTGGTCGTTAGGGAGTGGCGCTGCTTGAGTGGGATTAGGAGGTGTGGCCCCGTTAAAGGACGTGTGTCACTAGGGGTCAGTTTTGTGGTTTCAAAAGTGCAAGCCAGACCCAGTGCCCCTCTCTTGCTGCTCCCTGCGGATCCAGATGTAGAACTCGCTGCTGTCTTGTCTGCCTGATGCCGCCATTGCTTTTCTAAGAGTCGCCGTAGTCATGGTGTCTCTTCAAAGCAAAAGAGCCCGGACCAAGGCAGCCATGTAGTCCAGTCACAGTTCTGTGCTGCAGATGAGATAATAGAAGCCTGGCCTACAGAGTGAGTTCCAAGACAGCCAGGGCTACACAGGGATATACCCTGTCCTGGAAAACCAAAACAAAACGGAAAAGAAAAGAAAAGAAAGAAGGAAGACAAAATATGCCAGATCTTACGGAGACATGTTCTCAGTTGAGGTTCCTTCCTCTCAGACAACTCTAGCTTGTGTCAAGCTGACATGAATCTAGCCAGCACAGTCTTTAGATAACTGTAGCTTGTGCCAAGCTGACATGAATCTAGCCAGCACACACTTATCCTGACCCAGCTACCTGGTATGAGCTAAGTCCCAGGTGAGCTGGCTGAGGAGAGCTGGGAGCTCCCATCCGCTTCTCAGACCCCTGGAATGAAGGCTCCGTCTTGGCAGTAATGTCTCAGTGATCCACCTGCCTCTGCTTCCCAAATACTGGGATTAAAGGTGTGAGCCACTACCGCTGGGCCTGTAGTGATTAATTAATGATTGACGAAGGAGGGACCAGACCAATCTGTTGTGAGTGGTGCTGTTCTTGGGCTGGTGTGTTCTCTAAGAAAGCAGGCTGAGTAAGCGTAAGCAGCACCCCTCCATGGCCTCTGCATGAGCTCCTGCCTCAAGGCTACAGCTCTGCTTGAGTTTTCTGTTCCAGCTTCCTTCAGTGATGGACTGTGATGTGGAAGTGTAAGCCACATAAACCCTTTCCTCATCATAGTAACAGTAACCCTGACTGAGGCAGAAGCTGGTACCAGGATAATGGGGTATTGCTGTGACAGGCCTGGCCACTTTGTTATTGGAAGGATTTGGACTAGAAAAGCTATTAAGTATTGCGAGCTCAGTGCGCTGTTCTGTGGGAGCTTGGAGGTGAGAACGTTGAGAACAAACAGCGGACGGAGGCCTGGCTTGTGGCGTTTCAGAGGGACGCAAAGACTCTACTGGGCGTTTTGTGTGAAGAATCTGGTGTCTGGTTAGTTTGAGCTTGATCGACAATGAACCAAAACAATAAAATTAAAACTTCGCTTTGCTGGGGCAATGGGTGTTGGTCAGTTGGAGCCGAAGGATCAGCTGTGGTTAAGAGAACAGCATCACTGAGATGAAACCTGGGAAGTGGTTGCTCAGGGTCTGCACACAGAGGCCTTGTAAGAGTTACCCAGGTGGTACTGGTTTCGAAGGCATGAAGGGGTCGTGGAGAGCAGCTGAGTTTTGACAATATATGTCAAGGCTGGAGCCCCTGAAGAGAGCCCAGGAGAGCCTGTTGGTGAAGGTGCAGCCAGTCGCAGCAACAGACGCCAGCATTTTGGAGATGCGCAACCAAGCTGCGAGTGCTGCAGAGGGCAGGGCCAGAGAAGTGACCCAAGGTGACTGGACTGCCATCTTGTTACTCAGTTTACACAGTTCAGACTCTTGGGGTGGGTTGACCGACTTTATTGATTTACTGCCTCCTCTATATCTTGCTGGAGTTTCACACATAATTTTAGACTTTCTACATAGATGGTTTACCCCTGATTAGATATTATACTTTTGTTTATTTATTTTTCTAATTTTTACTTTTGTATTTGTGCTTGTTGTGAGAAGTCTAGAAGGATGATGCGAGTGACGTTCATGACGGCAGAGTCCTGAGCGCTTCTGACTTGGTGGAGAGGGTAAGGGCTCACTTGGTAGCCAGCTAGAGGCTGGGATGTGAGACAGCCGTGCTGCGCTTTGACTTGTCCCGCCCTGTTTCCCCTCCTCCCGAAGATGGTGGCCTACCAGACCAAAAACAAACAAACAAACAAACACAAACCTATTTCTCCTGGAGCTTCTGTTGTTACAGTGCAGTTACATTGCTGAAGCTCGTTAAGGGTCTGTTCTCCGTAACTCCTGTGCCACTTGCTTTTCCAGTGGGTGGTTTGGGCTGATAGACTTCCTGGAGGTGGTATTGTAACCATGGGCTCACAGCACCACGTGCTGGTGCAGAAGGAGCTGCGCTTGGGGGGGGTAGGGGGGCAGGGGAAATCCCCTGGGGGGAGCGGGTCCCCTGAACATTACAACCTCACAGAGCTGTGAACCATCTTGTCTCCACAGGAGCACTTACTCTGTCCACACATTGTTTTCTCTTTATTTCCCCTTGAAAATGTTTTCTTCTCACATATTCCCTTTCAGTTTTCTGGAGCTACTGCTTAAAATAATCTTTGTGGCAGGGACATATAGACGGTAAAGTATTTAAAATTCCTACTTGTCTGTAATGCCTTCTTAAGTCCTATTTAGTTTGTCTGGGCAAAGAATTCTATGGTAAAAATAGTTCTTCTCACAAGTAAAGGCTCACCTCATTTCCTTCTAGTGTAGCATTCTGATACACTGTTATTTTAAAGGTATATTCTTTGAAAGACACTTTAAAAGATAGTTAATACTTAGGCTTTGAAATTTTTGATATTGGATCAAGGTTTTTGTTTGTCTTTCCTTTAGTTTTCAAGGTTAAATGATTTGCCATATAGTCTTTCTCCTCACGGTGATGAGTCAGAGACTTCACAGTCTTAGACTTGAAGAGAGTGCGCCTCGTATAGTGCTTAAGATTAGAAAAGGGTTAGGTCAGGTTACTCTTAGTGACAGATGGATCCTTTTTGGCTAGGAGTTCTTTTTAATAAAAAATAAAAAATTAAAAATTTAAACACCTATTTAATTTATAGTGTGAGTGGGTGTGAGTACCAGAGGATAGCTTGTGGGGTTGTTGGCAAGCACTTTTTTGCTCACTCAGCCTTCTCACCAGCCCTGCACTTTTACTATTGTAGAGCCGGTAAGTTACTTGCCAAGACATGGCTACTTTGTATCCAGGATTGGCAGCATTTGAAACCAACTGTGATATATTGCAAGTGGTAAAGTATCCCAGGTGCTCTGAGATTAAATTAGGGTTGAAAGCCACTGCTCTGAAATTTCAGGAGTAGCATCCTGTCTTAGTCAGGGTTCTGTTTCAAAGATAAACATCATTAGCAAAAGCATGTTGGGGAGGAAAGAGTTTATTTCACCTTACAAGGTAATAATCCATCATTGAGGGAGTCAGGGCAGGAGCTCAAGGTAGGAACCTAGAGGCAGGAATTGAAGCAGAGACGGAGGAGAAACCCTGCCTACCTGTCTGTCCCTCCCGGCTCACTCAGCTTGCTTTCTTATCTATCTCACTACCACGTGACCAAGCTTGATGTCACCTACAGTGGGCTACGTCAGTCATCGGCCAAGAAAGTGCCCCCCCAGGCCAGTGTGATAGAGCCATTTTTCTCAGTTGAGGCTCCCTTTTCTCAGATCACTCTTGCATCAAGTTGAGTGTCAAGCTGGCACATACACCCTGTTCCAATTTTTGACAATACTGGGTCTCCGTGTCTTAAGGACCTTGAGCCACTCTTAGATACGAACATTTCTATTAGTTCTCAATAAATGTACTTTGTCTGCTTTCTGAAAGTAGCTTACACTTCCTGCTGTGCTGATCTTACTGCCCTTTGTGGTCTCCTGCTAACATTTAGTTTATTGTGTGTTTGAAGTTCTGGGTAAAGTACAGGGTAGATGTTGGACGCTGAGGTCGGCACTCTTGGGCTGCTAGGACTGGGCTGAGCCTGGTCCGTCAAGACGAGCCCTAAAATATCACCTCGTGAGTGCTGCTTGAGGAAGCAGAGCAGCAGGCACAATGCTTAATACGGAATTTAAATAAAGCCGCTTTCTAGGGCTGAAGAGATGGCTCCGTCAGTAAAGCGTTTGCCTGACAAGTGTGAAGACTCAAGTTTAATTCCCAGAACTTGTGTCAAAAAAAAGCTGGACGTGGTGGCATATTTAGAGAAAAGCCGATCCCTGGGGCAGCCAGCTGAGCCTGCTTAGTGAGATTCAGGCTCAGAGAGACCTTGTCTCACGGAAGAAGATGGACAGTCGGGGTGGTGCTCCGGGTGGTGCTCCTGGTGGTGCTCCGTTGCCACAGCGTTCTCTCCACTCAGCTTCATCTGGAAAATGGTGATATTTCCTGGAAGTTATTTTCCTAGTTTTAGTATCTTTAGATTGAAATAGAAAATCATGCATGGGTTACTATAGAATGTGGGTTTCAACATCGGAAACACGAATTGTTGTTGGAACTAAATGTTCTCTGATATTTTCAGTTAAGAGGGATTTTTGCAGTTTCTGTCATTGAATGAAAAGGGCATTTTGATAACTGATGGTTTTGGTTTTGGTTTTTGTCTCCACTTTAGAAATAGATTTTTGTCCTTCTTAAAACCTGAGCTGCTTGTCCTGAGTCACATCATGTCTGTTAGGAGGACGTTGTAAAACCAAGGACCCAGGTGGAGTGCTGGGAAATGGCTTCACCTCATTGTCCGTGGGAAGAGAAGGAGGATTCACGGCAGCCCTGGGTGGCATAGCTGGTTCTCCAGAAAGACCTGTTTTTCTGTAATATATTTAGTAGGTCATGCTACCTTAGTCATGAGATAAGATAAATTTAAACGTCCTGTTTTCGGGAATGCCAGGTTATTTGCAGTGGGTTAGGACTCATTTTTTAAAATAACATATTCCTATAACCACAGAAGTGCACTTGGTCATGCATGTGGCTTCTTGCCAAAGGCAGAGTGAACCATAGCCTGCTGCTCCTCTCCAGGAGCGAGGAATGCTCGCATCTCCACAGCGCTAGGTTTTTCCTGTGGGAACCATGGCAACCAACCACCCTCACAAAGGGACTGGCCTCCCCAAACATGGAGCCCCCACACAAACATTTGACTTTCTTCAAGGCAATAATATTAGAGCAAATTCCTTGTCTTTGCCAAACACAAGATTCATTGTGAGAAACTTCTAGCATCCTCAGTGAGCTAGAGCTGCCTTCATTGTACAGACTGGAGGGCGCAGTTTCTCTCTTAAAATCTGACTTTCCACAAGCAACTTTTGTAACAGGATTCTGTTAATTTTAGTTGCTTTTTCAGAATGTTCTTGTTTTTATTGTTGAGGCTCTCAGGAGGTATCTGTTCGGCATGTGTGCCTTGCTCTGCAGGGGTGGCTGGGCCTGCCTTGCTCTGCAGGGGTGGCTGAGGTTTCCTGATGGTTGCAAATCTATCTCAGTGTAGGAAGCATCACATCACCTTTCTTGGTTGTTTCCTCCTGGGTCCATTGCTAACAGGTTTGGACTGGACAAATTCTTGACATGAATGTTGGAAATTAAACGGCTACTTCATATGAACCCTGCTGCTCTGGGTTGGATCTTAGGGGAAGTTTCCCGTGTCTTGTGTCTTGCTTTTAGCATTGTTCCCTCTGCCCTGGTGTGTGTGTGTGTGTGTGTGTGTGTGTGTGTCCCCGTGTGTCCTTTCTTATAGCAGAAGTGTCATAGTTGGCTGAACACACATTTGCCTGACAACTTTCTTCAGCTTGTCTTAACTTCAAATACCAAAGAGATTTATTGTTTCAACCCTGTACACATTTTGCTTTGTGTGACTTTGCACAGTGGCATCGAGACTGTAACCATCTGGTTAATGTGATTCGGGTGTTGGTGTCTCTTTCCTAGGAACAGAGCTCATTTCCTTAAAGCCCATGAGTGCCCTCTTCTGCACTGAACACCTTCCAGTGCGTCTGCCTTTGGCACTTCTGCTGAGTTTGTGCCACTTTTTGCACTGTGCTCCGAGTCTCCCAGCCTCTGCAACTCTCCCGTCCATAGGGCAGAGTTAGCCCTCTTAGCCCACCAGTCTGTCCCTCCAGGCGTGGTTTGTCCTTCCGTCTTAAACTCGTCTGCACCCAAGTTACCGGGTGCTGTCAGTGCTCTGCCCTGCACTGTTGCATTTTCTGTTCATGTCGATTACAGCGTGGGTCTCTCATTGACTCTCTTTGTGGTGATTTTTGCCTTTTAAATTCTTTTTCTTTTTCAGCACATTCATTTAGTTGTCACTATGGGGTTTTTTGTTTGTTTGCTTGTTTTTTTTTTGGGTGTGTGTGTGTTTTTGTTTTGCAACTGAGTTTGTAATATCTTTGAAGGAAACAATTAAAAAAAAATCAATATCTATCCCCTGGGGATGACAGTCCCTGAAGCCCAGGCCAAGGTGGTTTCTCCATCCAGGACAACCACTTTCCCAGCTCTCTAGCCCAGAAGAGTTCTGTGTCCCGCACAGTCTCTTCTTCTTTGGGTCTGATCCCTCCCTCAATACTGTGGCAAGGGTTGCCTCCACTGCTGTGTGAGGCCCTGGGCTGTTCACTGTCAAGTGAGCTGTTTTTTGTTTGTTTGTTTTCCTAGTACACGTATAGGCAGCCCCGGCTCTGGGCTACATAAAGTTCTCTTGGGTCTGTACTGAGCATGCTCAGTACATAGGCATGTAGTGACCTGGGTTGGGTGTGCACACACTCGGATGTGGCGGATGTTGGCAGTCCCCTCACAGGGACGCAGTGCTCAGCTAGCCATCCATGAGGTATTCAGATTGAGGCGTTTACCAACCAGTCTCACATAAGTAAGCTTTGTGCTTCTTCCATGTAAGCAGAGTTGTACACTTCTCTCAGGGATATTTTACTTTTATTCCAATATTGCTCCAGATGCCTGTCATGACTTATCTTTGGCATCTCTGACGTCATCATTGAACGTGGGCTTTGCTTTCTGTTTCCTTCTTATCATGCCTCAAGCTGTGGTGGTAGTGCCAAACGACCCTGAGATTTATGCTGTATGTATTTGAATTCTAAAAAAGCCGTTTTCTCTTTTTCTAACAGTTGGATATTCTAAAAACCAAGCAATTGCGCAGAGCACAGGGTCTTACCTTTGCTTTTTGGATTCAGTAAGTAGCTCTTTGTCTTGTTTATAGTGGTTTTTTGGTATCTATTGACCAAATAATGATTTTGAATTTCAGTAGGTTCTTAAAAATAAGTTTTTAGATGTGTTATGATGAATCTCCAAAGTCAAGTTTAATAGGCTGTTGCACTTAATTAAGCCATAGCACCCAGTTAACAATAAATAAGGACATATTAAATGTAAAACAGGACCACAGAGAATACAAACCTTAAAATAAGCAGAGTACTAGCATATATATGCTTCCAGGGTCAAGAAATAGAAGAAGTTCATGGCAATTAGAGCAACACACGGAGCAGATTTGAAGGGAACGGTGAGGAGTTTACAGATAGGCACAGGTGGACTTATACAGAGATTCAGATCAAAGTTATGTTAAAACTGTAATTTTTAGTCCTGCCAATTAAGTTAGCAAGATACAAAGCAACTTAAGTGTTCTTAAAATGCAGATAGTATTCCAGACTGTGAGTTGGTACCACACTGACAGTGTGATTGTGCGTTTAATTCAAGAACCTCAAACGCTTGTTTCCTCGACTCCTGATTTTCACCCTGTGGTAGTCTGTGGGATGATTTGTGTGCAGATGGGCCTTATGTTGTTTATTATGACAGAAGGTAGAAACTGGTTACTGTGGTGGCCGAGTGCTGGTGAAGACCACCAGCAGACCGAGACCTGTCCCTTTTATGAGGGACCCTTAGGGGAGGACACTGGGTTGTAGCAGAGGAGCAGAGACTGTACACAAACTGTGCTGTCCTTAGAAGCACTCATAGAATAAAGAAAGCAAAGTCTGTCTTAAAAATTACAGCATCCATGCATAAATTACATCATAGGTTGGGCCTCTGGCTTCTTAGAGACATGCGCAACCAGGGCCCATGCAACGCGGGCCGTTGGCTTATGCAGCTGTACAAGTTATGTCTGTTTCCAGTTGACTGTTCCGAGTACATGGAGGTGCAATGATGCGCAGACCAGGAGATGGAGCCTCCCTTCCATGCAAGAGACAGGAGGAGAACTGACCCACAGGGTGGCCTTGGGAGGGCTGCTGACATTTTGAAGTCAGAGTTCTGTATAATGTCATTTCTGTATTTACACCGCACGTTTGTGTCAGTAACTTACTGAAGACAGATGTTGCCAGCTGGATGAGGAACTGCCTCTGTCACATACCATGTGTGATTTTTGTATTTGACCTATCGGCTTTAGCGTGAGGTTAGCCATGTAGGGCCCAGGGCAGGGATCTGGCGGAGGAGGGTCTGTGTGGGCAGCTGCTCTGCTGTGCTTCGCCCTGAGTTTTGGCTCCACCTTCAGGTACTAGCTGTTCCCCTGCCCTGAGAACAGCTGAGAACAAGCTGTTCACGCTGAGCCCCTGTGTAGCTGCCTCTGGAAGTTCATGGGAGACGTGGGAATGGAAGAAGAACTGGGACCCGAGGCTTGTATCTCTCTCCTGTCTCTTTGGTTACTTTT
This sequence comes from Acomys minous, assembly GCF_964271855.1. Classification (NCBI taxonomy): domain Eukaryota; kingdom Metazoa; phylum Chordata; class Mammalia; order Rodentia; family Muridae; genus Acomys; species Acomys minous. The sequence continues at coordinate 113,269,065 of NC_140493.1, read as the reverse complement.
CTCTCTTATAGCAAGCTCTCTGCAGGGAACTACAAAACTTCATGTGAGTGTACCTATAATTTAGGTGGACTTATGCTGTTTTAAAAATGGAAGGTACTCTGCCAAATTATAAGTTTGTTTTTCTTTTAATGGTGCTAAAGTACATCATAGTAAACAAACCTTCCTCCATTAAAATGAGGCCCCATCTCTGCAAGCTCTCACACTTCTTACCGTGCTAACCTGGGACCCTTTGACACACGGGCATGAGGGAGGCCCCCCAGATCCAAGGTGAAGCACCCAGAACATGCCATTTGTTCTCAGAGGTGACTTGATGGGCTGTTGGTAAGGGTGACACTGGCCACCAAAAACCAGACATAGAGTAGAAGCGTAGAGCTTTCGGCCCCAGCTGCCAGGGAGGGGACCAGGGCTGGAGATTTGCTCAGTAAATCATACCTGCCTGGTGAAGCCTCTGTGATCTCTGTAGGCAGAGGAGCTCAGAAAGCTCTTGTGTAGACATGTGAAATCCCAAAGGGTAGTGCACTCCAGCCCCTTGGACCTCACTGTAGCTGCCTCACCATCTGGCTGTTCACTTGTGTCCTTTCCAGTCAACTGGAAATGGAGTTTGTTGTGTTTTTTTTTTTTTTCCCCTGTGCACCTGTCAGGCGATTTCTTGGGAACTCCCCACCTATAGCCAGGTACCATGGTATCTGAACAGGGCATGTTCCTGAAGGGTATGAGCCCATAGCCGGGAATCCATTCTACTATACAGAGAGTATAAGGATTGCATTGGATGCTAAGGCCTAGCGGAGGTCTGCAGGTTTGCAGGACTGCAGAGACACAGGGCTGGAGACAGATTTCCATCCTCTTCAAGGTCTTTTGAAACAAACTGAGAGGGTTGAAGTAAGACCACAAGATTATGACTGATTATACTGAAAGGGAGAAATCACAGCACACATGTGATCCCCTCCAGTCTGTTGCTATCTAGGAGTTTGGGGAGTGGGCGGAGTTCGAGAGGGAGAGGGGGGTGAATGTTAGAGAGCTTCTGGTTCACGAGATACTCACTGGGCCAGGACATCTTGCTTGGCTCACAGAATAGCAATGGATTGTCATTTGTATTTGCTGTGCCACCCAGTGGCATATGATGGCTGTCCATCTGGTGTGCTGGCGTTCTGTGGCGTCTGTCTGTCACAGAGATTTATTTGGGATCCTCAAAGAAGGACAACAGGTGTTGGAGTTAGATAGGGCATTTGCAGAGCAACTCAGCCACATGAGGAGGGGAACTGAGTTTCAAACAGACTTCACTTACTGTCTAAGGCTCCAGCTAGTCAGGGCCTGGCAGCATTGATGGTAAAGGGACAGCCCCACAGATCAGAGTATTGTGGGTTAAGAAGCCTTTGGCATATGAAAATCACTGGACACTGCTTTTCAGAACAGGCTCAGGAAGTGGCTGGGTTCAGTTCGCAGGGAGACCCGACCAGGAAGTTTCTCCCTAAGCTTTCCACATCTCATCCAAAGCCAGACACAGGAAGACTTAAAACAAGATGAGTGTGTTCTCCGGGGCAGGCACATTTTACTATGGTCTTCATTTGTCAGCGTTCCCCCAAGGCCTCTCTGCACCTGTGATCTCAAGGGTACCTCGCTCAGAGAGACTTCACTTATTCTCCTCAGTTCTCTTGACTAGCAGCCTTTCGCCAGATATTTTTTTTATGTCAGAATGGGATAGCATTTCATTCTTAGTTAATGCTTTTTTTTTTAAAGGTTTATTTATTTATTACATATACAGAGTTTTGCCTGTAGGCCAGAAGAGGGCACCAGATGTTGCTGTAGGTGGTTGTGAGCCACCATGTTGTTGCTGGGAACTGAACTTAGGACCTTTGGAAAAGCAGACAGTGCTCTTATCATTGAGCCATCTCTACAGCCCAATGCTCTTTTTTTTTAATTGGGGGGGCAGTGAGAGAGGGTGTGTGTGTGTGTGAGAGAGAGTGTATGAGTGTGTGTGAGTGTGTGTGTGTGAGAGTGTGTGTATGTGTGTGTGTGTGTGTGTGTGAGAGAGAGAGAGAGAGAGAGAGAGAGAGAGAGAGAGAGAGAGTGAGTGTGTGTGTGTGTGTGTGTGTGTGTGTGTGTGTGTGTGTGTGTGTATAGGACGTTGGGTCCGGAGGAGCTGGAGTTGCTCCAGGTGGTTGCGGTCCATTTGATAGCTTGGTGCTGGGAGCTTAACTCCAGGTTTGGGGGAAGCAGGATGTGCTCATGGCTGCCTCTCTGGCCTCGATGCTCTTTCTGTGATGGTTCCAGCTTCTTTTCTCACCGTCATTCCACAGTGATGATTCCCTGTTCATAACTGTGGAATTTCAGCCCCCTGGGGATTTTATGCATAGCCAGGGATGCCATTGTGTATAGAATGTTTTAATCTGCTTCTCGGGTAAGGAGAAAGCTCCAGGTAACACTCCTTGGCGTGAGCCCCGAGATGAGTGTGTTGATGCTGACATCATCTTGCATTTTTGGCCTGTTAGCCCCTGTGCTTCACATTTCAGATGCCAGCTCATTGCTGCTAACGCATCAAAGCAGCCTGCACCGACGGAGCAGGAGCCGGTCGGTCAGCTTGGCTTCACCTTCTCCTGCGGTAACAGTTCCTGGCTTGTTATCAAAGTTCTCCCTTGATTTCACTTACAAAAAGGACCTTTTGTTCTCTAGTCTCTCAGCCACTTTCTTCTCTTTCTGGTGGTCTCAGAAAAACAAAGCTTGTTTGTGTTATTACTCACCGAGCTCTGTAAGGTAGCGCTTGCTCCTCTGTTCTCTCGTCGGAGTGAGTGTCTGTTCACCACATCTTCCTCAGCCATTTGGCCAACGACTATATTAGTTCCTTTTGTTCTCTCTTTGCTCTTATTTGTAGTTGCTGACTCTCAACAGCAGAAGTGGTAGAAATCACATCTGAATATTCCTTGGGCTCCTGAAAACAATACTGAGCATTTGGGCTTTTTGCACAGATTGCTGAACTGTAGAGTTGGAGTCTTGCTTAATTCCATGTGTGTTAGTCAGAACCCAGAGAAGCTGAACAGGAGGTAGGGGTGGGTGGACGGTGGTCTCAGTCCACTTATAAAAACGCTAATCTCTCCCAGATCCACCTTCACAGATACAGGCATCAGTCAAATTAACACATACAGTTATCACATGCCCAGCCTTTGCTAACCTGGCGTGCATACACGTCTCCTTCAGTAACGCTCTGGGCCCAGCGGAGTTAGGTGCAGTTGTGACACACCATGTGTCACGTGCTGTAGCTGCCTGTACCTGAGCAGAGAAAGTCTCTTCCTCAAAGAGCCACAGTCCTCAAGCGATGTTGAGTCTTCTGATACCCAAACACTGAAGCAGAGGAATAAGAGAGGAAAGAAAACAAAGACGTTTGCTTGATGTATTTGTAACAAAGTAAGGTGCAGTGTATTAAACTTTGATAGCCTCAATTCTGTGACTGGTCACATGGTCATGTATAACTGCTCTCAAAGGCCACTTGGTGGTGAATCCACCCACAGCGGCTTAGAATGGTACTCACATACTTAAATTCAAACCCTAGGGAAATTTACCACATTATTTCATAAAAGTACACATAATGAAAACTAAAGAAAAGTGAGGACATTTGGCCCTGAAAGCCCAAACTTGAGGTCCCTTTGAGCAGAAGGTGGCTGGAGGCAGCGTCATGGCAGATGCACGAGGCATTGGCAGTGGACACTTCATCATTCTCTATCTCACCATCCTTTACTGAGCACCACAGTGGAGCTGGCTCTTTATTCTGGAAAAGGTCTGCACCGTTTGTCTTCCCACCTGAATTACGTCGTTTTACTTGCAGAGCATGGTAATCCCAAGACTAAGCACTCCTGCATGTGACTCTTCCTAGGCCCCTTATGGCAGAGTCATCTGGGTGCCCCAGTATTGTGGGTCGGCCACCTGTCACACACCATAACTCCTTTACTTATCTGTTTATTTATGATCATCAGGAGCCCAAAGTGGCAGGTGGCCCCTTAATTTCTGGTCCATTCATTGTACATTATTTCAGAAGTATTTTCCCTGTCACCTACTCCCACATCCCTTTAAGTACTTAAATCTTTGTTGATTATTTATCCACTGGAAATGCCTTATTTTACTCTGAAATGAAACATTCCTAAGGAAAATGCACAAAACCTTGCATTGAGGAACATACATACGGAGCTGCCTGTTGCCAGCACCTCAGGGATCTGCCCTGATGCTGCTTCCAGCAACTTCCTGCTCATAGTGACCTCAGTTTGGGCTCCTAGGGCTGTACTTTCCTCACTCTTCTGTATTGTTCTCAATATGTGTGTGTTTATTAAATAATGCAGTTAGTATTTCTAGGGTTTGAATTCAGATACGTGAAGTGTCTGCTTTTGTCCCGGATTGACTGATCTAGCACCTGTGAGTGCATCCACCACCGAGTGGATTCAAAGCAGAAATGTATATAATTTGTTTTGCTGATACTTGCTGATTTGAATGTTCCATGACTGGAGAGTACTGTTCAAATCTTACTCGGGTAGAGGAGCTTTTCTACGCAGATGGTAAAATTGTAATCTGTATCTCCTGCTATACTGGGTGATACAAAAACATCTCTGAGAACAACTATGAGTGTCTTTGTTGTTTTTTGTTCTGAGCCACATTTGTACTGTCAGAATTTTGTTTTTTTTTTTTGTTTTTCTCACCAATCACCAATTGCTTTTCCTTGGTGACCAAAGAGGGTCCTGGTCATGGGTATCTGAGTTGCCTATTAACATTGTTTGCTGTTGTAGTCTTAGACTGTGTGTGTGTGTGTGTGTGTGTGTGTGTGTGTGTGTGTGTGTGTTTACTGTGTTGGAGGTGTTTTATATTAATTTTAAATGTGCTCTTTATACAGGATGATGTTATGATGCCCCAGAGAGTGAGGCTACAATATGAAGCTGCTATTCAGCACCCAACGAGTGTGAGTATGCCTTTTCTATGTGGTTACCACCTTTAATGAAATGCCAGAGTTGTGTGTGTGTGTGTGTGTGTGTGTGTGTGTGTGTGTGTGTGTGTGTTGGTTTTTGTTTGTTTTTTGAGGGGTTGGTTTTGTTTTGTTTTTTGCTTTTGTTTTTCCAAGGCAGGGTTTCTCTGTGTAGCCTTGGCTGTCCTAGAACTCACTCTGTTCACTAGGCTGGCCTCAACTTCACAGAGATCTGCCTGATTCTGTCTCCTGAGTACTGGGATTAAAGGTGTGTGCCACAACTACCTGGCACCAATGTTTTTGGTTTTTGTTTTTTTTTTTTTAATAGAGATATTCCTTGGGATTAGAAAGAAAGAATTTATTAGCGGTCAAATTGGCAAATTAGGGGGAGATTTGTGCCTGCCATGTTTGTGAGCCCTTAAGGCTAGCTCACTTTGAAGACACGCATGCCCCTGGTTAGTGGCGACAGGAGCAGGTACTGGAAACACAACTTCGCCTTGTTACCTAGCAGCCTGAGGTGGTTTTTTCTGAGAGAACTCCACTAAGTGAGATTAGAATTCCTAACTTCACTAAAGAAAAGAATTTCAGGACAAGCCACTTTGAAGTAGAGTTGGAGTTTTTATTTTATTTTATTTTTGGTTTTTCAAGACAGGGTTTCTCTGTGTAGCCCTGGCTGTCCTGGACTCACTTTGTAGACCAGGCTGGCCTCAAACTCACAGAGATCTACCTGCCTCTGCCTCCCAAATGTTGGGATTAAAGGCATGCGCCATCACACCTGGCTGAGTTGGAGTTTATTAAGAAGATTTTAACATAGATTTAAGCAGGGTATCAATAGACAGGTATTTAGGAAAAGATACTATACCCCAAAATATAGGCATAGACTTCTTATGAGAGTCACTTACGGGTCTTTTCAATAACTATACATATAATTTTGGTTATATTGTTTGAATGATTCTAAGAAATTCTCTCTCTCTCTCTTTCTCTCTCTCTCTCTCTCTCTCTTTTTTTTTTTTTACTTTTTGTTTCTTTTTGTAAACGAGACAGGCGGGTATTGTACAGAAGTAAAGACTAAAAAGGCTGAGCAATAGGTCCAGAGAGTTGAAGGAAGCTTCACTGTATTAGGTTCAGGGACCTAAGATGTGTTTTTACTGAAAACCAAATTTCCACTCATGAGATTCTCAGAAAACTGAAGTTCTACAGCCAGAAAAGGAGGAGGCCAAGTGCAGCACAGTCATACGTGCTTAGCCCCTAAGCACGCTTTGTAGGTATTTTAACACTTGCATGAAGTAGCTCTGTCCCTCTGTGGTTGACCTTTACAACAGATTTTTATTAGCTGTACTGGAATTCTTGACTGTCAGCTGTAGAAAGACTTCAAGAAACTCCTTCCTGGGTGAAGGGCTCCTTCCGTTCTCTCTGTCTCCTAATGTTCACTGTCTTTCTGTCCTTCTGGAAAGCACTGGCTACTTTGTTTCTGTGTCTCTCTGTCGCTTGCCTTACGATGCAGTGGGACCTTTTCCCATGCAGCCACTCACCGAGGACAGGCTGCTGCTTCTCACGAGGGCCTTTGTCCCCGTGTGAGCTCACGTCGGGTTACACTGGTCCCAACAAGCAAGGGGCTCAAAGGGAAAATCTCATCACACAACCTTCGCAAGGGCTGTTTCAGGCCTTCAGGTCCGCAACAGGCATTGTTCTGTGGACTCCGAATGTAGCTCGCACGTTGTTGGCTTTTACAAAACTGGCACCTTTGTTTCTCACCTTCCCCTCCCTTTGAGGGACTTGTCATGGCCCGTGGGTGTGTAGACGCAGCCCTCAGGCCTGCCTTTCCTGGGACGGGGAGCTCCCTGGCCTCTTTCAAGTCAGAGGCAGAAGACTTATGTACCCTGAGCTGGAATTGCTGAACATGTGTGGCACGGATGCTGTGGAGGACAAGAGGGGTGCTGTGATTGCCCGGGAAAGCCTTCTGGGCAGGGAGCAATGCCTCCATATCCCTGTGGCAGCTCCATGACTCTTGGGTGCTGGGGGTTGTTGCAGGGAGGGTGTGCACCCAGATCAGTCCCTCGACTGTTTGCCTCACCCTGTCTCCCCAAGCCTGTCCTACCCTCCATGCTGCTTCTGGCCTTTTGGCTACTTCTCTCTGCATAGAGGGTAGGAGCTCAGCTTTAACGTAGGAGATCTCAGAATCACTTCCAGTATAGAGTTTTACGGCAGAGGCACAAGCTCCTGCGCCCATGTGGGCAGTTGTGTTTGTTAGTGTGTGAGAAAGATAGAGATACAGGGAGAATGCACCCTGCCCTCCTAGGAGCAGGGGTTTGAAGTCACTGTGATCTCAAAAGGATCTGGGCACTCAGGGCCCCAGACCTCTGTGAGGGATGTCTCGGTGAGGGAAAGGGAGCATTTGTTGGGTCCTGAAGGGATCATGTGTAAGTAGAGCTAAGGAACCACAGACACATCTGTAAACACATGTGTTCATAGTATTCAGTGACTACAGACTCTGGAAATTGCTTTTTATTTATTTATTTTTTTAAGTTCAGAAGCATAACATATTCCATTTCGTCCCCCTTTCTCATTGGCCCACAGTGTATGACAACATGTGCTGTCATGGGGCCTGTGGGAACTCCATCTGTACCAGGTCGTACTGTCCTCTGGCTCCCCAGGGTTGGAACCACTAGGCCTCACCCAGCAGTCCAGGGTTTCCTGCCGCAGCCCCCTACGATGTTGGCAGCTTTCCTTATCACATGTAGAAACAGGCTGTTCCCTGGTGTGGTCTGTCTGTCAGGAGTGGCCTCACCGTGATGTGTGTGTAAAGGGAACACAAAGGCTAGCGCCCCAGAAGCTCCTCCCCGGTGGCTGACAGTGAAGTAATGTTGGTTGTAAAAGTCAGAGAATAAAACCTAAGCCCAGCTTCAGACACACGCTGCTCACTGGCTCCGCCTCTGGAGGGCATGTTCGTCCTCCACTCGCCTGTCCCAGCCATCTGAAAGCAGCAGAGCCTGTCCACGCCCCAGCAGATGGACAGCAGGAGTCTGACGCTGGTGCACGCGTTCTCATGTGAGACGCTGTATGTTTTACTCAGAAATGAGAGTTTCCAATTATTTTAATATTTACTAACAAATATTGACATTTTAGAGAGCCACGTTATTTTTAGATGTTTTAATTTCCACTCCAATCTAAAACTAAGCAGATTGACTACATTAGTGAACTTGATTTTGCAGGTGTTTGTGACATTTGTTGAAATAAACTGTGATGTTTAGAGATGTTCAGGAATTTAAAACATAAAACTGCCCATTTTTCTTACAGGTAAATCACCCTTGATTTGCACTTTTGTATACTGCTTAAGGTTCTAGATTCTGACTTTTGCTTGGCCTTGTTGAATTCTTAGGGTTTCTGTCCAGCGTTCAGTAGAGAACCTTGTGCTGTGTTTTCCTGCCAACCGTAGAGGCTGGTGAAGGGCCTCTGCCTTTTCTCTTTGTGACTCAGTGTGTCAGGGCGATTGGCTCTGTAACACAAAATTAGCCTGAGAAGACGCGGTTACTGATTCTAGGTTTAAAATCATGGCTTGCAGCGTTGTGATCTGCCATTGCTGGCTGTGGCTGTGTGGATTGTTGTGTTTAGTTTGTTCAGAAGGAGTGAGGTGAATTGTTGGCGCTGTGTCCCCACCCTGGTGACTTCTGAGCTGTTTATAAGGAAGCTGCTGACCAAGGAGGGAGACCCCTGACGGCAGTGTTTAGGGTGCATTCCGCTGCTTGAATCACTGCAGAATCATTGGAGTTTATGTTTGGGGCACTAATTTTTTTCTTTTCTTTCCTTTCTTTCTTTTTTTTTGGGGGGTGTGTGTGGTTTGAGACAGGGTTTCACTGTGTAACCCTGGCTGTCCTGCACTTGCTTTGTAGACCAGGCTGGCCTTTAAATCACAGTGATCCACCTGCCTCTGCCTCCCAAGTGCTGGGATTAAAGGCGTGTGCCACCACACCCACCTGTTTTGGGTACTATTAACAGCTCTAAATATGATTTTTTTTTTATTCCTATCCTCTGCCTCCTGAACCTTTGCAGCCTAAATCGTTTCTGAAACAGATAGACTAGTGTAGGAAGCCTCATGTCGGCTCTGCAGGATCCGCAGTTGGCCTCAAAGGGAGTTTCCACTAGATTCCTGAGCAGAGGCGTGGAGGGAAGTGTGGCAGTAAGCAAGGCTTCAGCGGGACCAAGGGTAAGGGTGGGAAATAATATTATCCCACTTGTGTGCTGCTCACAGTGGTGAGCAGCCTCTGCACAAATAAACAGCCAATTGTTCTTTACCTGCTCCATGCTCAGTTTCTGATGTCAGCAATAGGCTGGTTTTGCTCAGCCAGGATACATGGCGGTAAGTGGCTCCCAGGGATACTTGGAGCAGGTGGCAATTGGGGAGCAGATATAAAAGCCCTAGATGCTAAGGTCAACTGTAGGCTGCCACTTCACAGCCCATCGTACCTGGCCACAGCTGAGATGCTAACTCCCCAGGTGCAGTGGGCTGTTTTACCTGTTCTCAGTCACAGCCAGAACCCACAGGGAAGTAGTTGGCGGTGGTTTCCACTTTCCTCTTTTTCTACTTCCACTGTAACATGGCTGTAATATCAAGGGGTAGGGGTAAAAAAAAGGAACAGAGCTGCTAACCTGGCTGAGAGCAGGTTTTGATGAGCTTTCGCTTTTGCTTCCTGTTTGTGCCGGCTCCTTCCTGATTAGCCCTTGTCATTTGCATGCATACACAGCCAGTCAGCTTACCTGTGCCTGCATAACATGGCCGTCACCTTGCTTTTGCCAGTCTAGTGGAGTCTGGGTTTCACCCCAGAACACTAGGACTCTTGAGAAGGCACTCCAAAGATAGACCCTAGTGAGACACCGTGACCTGCAGCTGGGGCTGCAAGAAAGGGACTCACTCCAGGTTCAAGACTGCAGATCCCACCTAGACGGTGAGGTTTGGTTGTGAGCAGGTGACCTTGCTCCAGCCCTTTGGATCCCCAGAGATGGGAGACCTGCTGTCACAGGCGTGCTCTACAAGGACCGCCCTGGCTGGGGCTGTAGCACGTGCCGCCTTCCCCTGATGACCAAGCATTCAAGCCTGTAAGCCTATGGGGCCATTGCTGTTCTAACTGCCGCACAATAGCTTCTGCTCTTTGGAAGGGAAATACTGTCCTGTAAAGAGAAGACTCTGGGTGGGAGGAGACTGTTTTGCAGGACATGAGCTTGTAATTCCAAGTCCTCTCTACTCACGGTGCTGCTTGCTTAAGTCTGAGCCCAGAGTGGTTCCCAGTGAATGGTGGTAATTTTTCAAAGTTGTCAACAGTTCACAAAGTGAGTTGATAGAAACATTGAGGTGTTGGGAGCTTATATTTGGGTCATCTTAATCTGATCGCATCAAAGGGGGAATGGTATGCTTGACATGTTTAGGTCCAGCTAGGGGAGTATTAACTGTTAACTCCTTAAGACTGTCCTCTGTGGGCCTGGCGTCCTTGCCCTTGATGTCAGGGATTTTTGCTTAAATCAGCCCCCAATCCATGGACTTCACACGTACTTACAAAACCTTAAAATATATTTGTTGTTTTCTTTTCAGATCATAGGATGCCAAGTGAGGAGAGACCCTCCAGACTCTACAGAGAGATACACACGTTGGATCAACCAGTTGACTTCTGATCAGCTGCGGACACAGGTGACACTCACTGCATGTTTGACCTTTTATAGGCTCAACTGCTTCAGGTTAGAGTCCACTGGGACCAAGTCCAACCTGTTGACACCCTCTGTCAGGGTGAGGGCCTTGTATCCTCACTCATCTCCATGCTGTTGACTAGACATGTCTCGTTGGGGCATACCCATGTGTCTTTGATGGGTCACGTCAACAGAGGACATTGTCTCAGGTACTGTTGTCAGAATCCAAAGAAAGTACTTAAGTCTCTGTGCAGTGTGTCCTTAATGTATCCCAGATGAGTATGCATAGCACTGTCAGTCACTGTGGCCCCAGAATCAAATACATAGTTACCTTAGCAGTGGACAAAGCGTGGCCATGACAGTGGACAGAGCATGGCCATGACGGTGGACAGAGTGTGGCCATGACAGTGGACAAAGCATGGCCATGACGGTGGACAGAGAGTGGCCATGACGGTGGACAGAGGGTGCCTGTGGCTCTGGATGAAGAGTGTGTGTAGAAGTAGAGAGAAGCTGGCTGTAGTTCTGGTGTGCTGGTATGGGACCAGACACGGGCTCACCTAGTAGCCACTGGCTTAAATCTCACCATCCCTGTTGAATGAGGACTTGTGGACATCGTGGAGTCGGTGGCTATGGCTTCCCTCTGTGGGAGCCCTGTCCATCCCCTTGAGGAAGCAGACTGTCTTGTCACTTTGTTGAGAAAATCCTTCCTGTATACAGGCAGCAGAGGCCCAGCTGTGCCACAGAGCCCTGCATCATGTTCTTGTCACAGGACTGCATGCAGGCTGTGAGTGGAAGATTAACTCTCAGTGAATTTCTGAGCCTGTGCATAACACACATTGGTCTGCCTATGACTGTTGTGGGAACTGTGCCTGTGAGAGCTGGAAGGAAACAACGTGTTAGTAGAGCCAGTTGCATTCAGTGTGTCAGGCTGGCTTCAGACAGGGGCCACTGTTGCATGACTTCTGGGAGCAACTTCTGTCACCACAGTGAATTCCCATTATGAGTTCAGAGTCTCCCTACGGGGTTAGGTTTTGTGTATATGGAAAACTTAGTTTTAGTTTTGTTGTTTTAAAGTTTTATTTTGAAAAGCTGTTGTTGTTGTTACTGGGTTTTTTTTTTTGAGAAAAGGTCTCACTATGTAGCCCAGGCTAGCCTCCAACTCAAGATCCTCCTGCCCCAGCGTCCTGAATGCAGAGATTACAAGCATGATATTATTTTATTTTAAATAGCCTTGGCTACTATATAAACAAATTGGGGTAGAGGAAATTCAATGGAAAATAATGGTGAAATGGTGAATATAAGCAAAGAACAGTAATACCTATGTGTGAAAATATTGTTACGAAACCTATTATTTTGTACAGTAACTAGAAAAATTAAAAGTAATTTTTGCTGTTAAAAAGTAAATTTGAATGGTAGGATTAAAACATGTTAAATGAATTTCGGCTCTTTAACTCACTCACTCGTCACGCAGGGTCCTGTCCCCTCCTTCCCAGGTGGCCCAGGCTTTTCTGACTGTAGAATGCCCTTTATCTTCCAGGGTTATGCTTCAGAATACTCATAGAACTACTGAATATAGAATTCTGTGCCTGTCAGGGTTGGTTGTGTGTGAATGTGGATTTGGACCTTTCCTTTTTTCTTTTTCTTTTCTTTTCTTTTAAAAAATTTTTCAAGACAGGGTCTCTCTGTGTAGCCTTAGCGGTCCTGGGACTCATTCTGTGTGCCAGGCTGGCCTTGAACTCAGAGATCACCTGGCTCTGCCTCTTAAGTGCTGGGATTAAAGATGTGCGCCACCACCGCCCGGCTTATTCAGACCTTTTCTAAGAAGGTTAAAATATTCAAAAAACATTTACCAGAAATTTATTGGAGAATACCTCATAAAATTGGAAAGCTCGTTAAGATGGAGGAGGATGTAAGATTCAAGTGACTGACAGGTCCACGTCCTGAGGAGCTGCAAAGTGACAGGTCCACGTCCTGAGGAGCTGTAATGGAGACCCCAGGAGACAGAAGGAACTCAGTCCCCACACCAGAGTTGTGGGAAATGGAAAGACAACACAGTTGTGTTTGTAACAACCAGGTGAAAGTTTAGGGCCATAAAGCCCATTTGCCTTCTTTTGTAAATTATGACTGTGTGGTGACTTTGTACAGAGAGGTGTGGCCAGCTGCTGCCTGAGGGCTCAGTGGGCTTCTGAGAATGGGCTGCTCGGCTAGGATTCGTGCTGAGATGATCTGGAGCGGTCTGGGTACTTCCCAGAAGCCTTCAAAGGCCAACACTTGTCCTAGTGCTTCCTGGGGCAGAATGTGAATGGACGGGTCCTTTTGGATACTTCTGGGGCAGTGGAAGAGGAGTAAGGCCACCTGCTGTTTCCTGAGAGTCCAAGTTATTTGTGATAGGCCTCCCTGGCTCTTCCAAGAGTATGAGAGGTAGAACAGGCCTTGGGCCTGGTGTGCAAGAGTAGGGTATGGGTGCCTGTCTACCTCGTAGCGTCCCAGATGGTCAGGGTCCCGGGATGGCTTGTGTGGCAAGAGCCTCGGGCTGCGGCAACAGCATGTCTGGACTCTTTCTCTTTGATCACATGCAACTCCAAAACTGGGCACAGGGACTCCAGTAGTGAATGTTTCACCCCTGAGTATGGTGTGGTGACTGCTAGGGGCCTCTGCTTACCCCACCCCCACGTAGTGACATCCTTCTAGGTTCAGAGTCAATCTTAGTAGAAGGGCGGGTCTGACTGTCTACCATATACTGGGGTTTCTTATATAACCATTGTCCCACAGTGCCTGCCTTTCTTACAAACTCTTAACTACTGGGGTAACTATGGTGTTCGAAGGTGCTGGAGGGACAGCTGGGCAGACCCTTGTCTTTATCTCTCCGTTTATAAAGCATGCGTTCTCTAAACTTTTTTTCCCCCTAAATTACAAAGAACAAGGTCACGTCGCAGCTGGAAATACCCCAGGCTTCCTCAGCACACTGCGTGCTAGGAGTCGCCATGCCCAGGCCTCACTTGCCATGGCTTCTCTATCATTGGAGGAAAGCCTACTCTTTTTATTTTATAGGATCCAGATGCTCTAATATGTATAAAATTATTGTGATTATGCCGTATGTACCCTTTTCTGTCTGGGGCTCAAACACGCCTGGTGCAATCTCTGTTCCTCTCATTTTTGTTTTCGGTTGTAATAGAAAATATGTTGCTGAATGCCCCTGTGGCTCAGCTTTCAGGGAATCGGTGTTGATGTTGGCTTGTGATTGGCTTTTCCACTGTGGGGATCATGATGTCTGTGTCTCAGCAGCCCCTTAGGAACATTGCTGCTTTAGCTAGCAGCTTCCTACCTCCTTCCAGACCCGCTGCTGTGGTTCTAACCCTCTCCTTAATACTACTCCATTTTTGGCCAGATGGGGGCGGGGTCTGCTGTGGGGTGGCGCCTGCTCTGATGTTTGGCCCTGCCCACCTTGTACATTCTGCCTCTGCTCAACTGAGCATCATGCAGATGCTTGACCTGGACTTGTCGAGGGCTCTTGTCGTTGCTTTAAGCTAAAATGCTCTCCAGCTCCAGCTCACTGTCAGGATCCAGTTCAAATCCAGAAGGGAAGATGAAAATGCATTCTAGGGCCACACCATTAAGCATGGCACCAGACGTAGACAGTGACCTGACAGAGGTGTTGCCCTACATGCATTCAGCCTTGATGTCAGCCTGGAGTCATCCATCCCTTCTGGTGAGACAGTGAGGCCTGGCATGCAGTGTGCATGCCTCCATCCTAGCTCAGTGAGGCCGGCAGTGTGCATGCCCCCATCCTAACTCAGTGAGGCCTGCAGTGTGCATGCCTCCATCCCAGCTCAGTGAGGCCTGCAGTGTGCATGCCTCCATGCTAGCTCAGTGAGGCCTGCAGTGTGCATGCCCCCATCCTAGCTCAGTGAGGCTTGCAGTGTGCATGCCTCCATCCCAGCTCAGTGAGGCCTGCAGTGTGCATGCCTCCATCCTAGCTCAGTGAGGCCTGCAGTGTGCATGTTTCCATCCTAGCTCAGTGAGGCCTGCAGTGTGCATGCCTCCATCCTAGCTCGGTGAGGCCTGCAGTGTGCATGCCTCCATCCTAGCTCGGTGAGGCCTGCAGTGTGCATGCCTCCATCCCAGCTCGGTGAGGCCTGCAGTGTGCATGCCCCCATCCTAACTCAGTGAGGCCTGCAGTGTGCATGCCTCCATCCCAGCTCAGTGAGGCCTGCAGTGTGCATGCCCCCATCCGAGCTCAGTGAGGCCTGCAGTGTGCATGCCCCATCCTAGCTCAGTGAGGCCTGCAGTGTGCATGCCCCCATCCTAGCTCAGTGAGGCCGGCAGTGTGCATGCCTCCATCCTAGCTCAGTGAGGCCTGCAGTGTGCATGCCCCCATCCTAGCTCAGTGAGGCCGGCAGTGTGCATGCCTCCATCCTAGCTCAGTGAGGCCTGCAGTGTGCATGCCTCCATCCTAGCTCAGTGAGGCCGGCAGTGTGCATGCCTCCATCCTAGCTCAGTGAGGCCTGCAGTGTGCATGCCCCCATCCGAGCTCAGTGAGGCCTGCAGTGTGCATGCCCCATCCTAGCTCAGTGAGGCCTGCAGTGTGCATACCCCCATCCTAGCTCAGTGAGGCCGGCAGTGTGCATGCCCCCATCCTAGCTCAGTGAGGCCTGCAGTGTGCATGCCCCCATCCTAGCTCAGTGAGGCATGCAGTGTGCATGCCCCCATCCTAGCTCAGTGAGGCCTGCAGTGTGCATGCCTCCATCCTAGCTTAGTGAGGCCTGCAGTGTGCATGTTTCCATCCTAGATCAATGAGGCCGGCAGTGTGCATGCCTCCATCCTAGCTCAGTGAGGCCTGCAGTGTGCATGCCGCCATCCTAGCTCAGTGAGGCCTGCAGTGTGCATGCCGCCATCCTAGCTCAGTGAGGCCGGCAGTGTGCATGCCGCCATCCTAGCTCAGTGAGGCCGGCAGTGTGCATGCCGCCATCCTAGCTCAGTGAGGCCGGCAGTGTGCATGCCTCCATCCTAGCTCAGTGAGGCCTGCAGTGTGCATGCCGCCATCCTAGCTCAGTGAGGCCGGCAGTGTGCATGCCGCCATCCTAGCTCAGTGAGGCCGGCAGTGTGCATGCCGCCATCCTAGCTCAGTGAGGCCGGCAGTGTGCATGCCTCCATCCTAGCTCAGTGAGGCCTGCAGTGTGCATGCCCCCATCCGAGCTCAGTGAGGCCGGCAGTGTGCATGCCTCCATCCTAGCTCAGTGGCTTCTTCCTGTAGACATGCATATTTTGAAGGAGATGATTCTGCTGATCATTCTTACTGCCAGGGAGCATCATGAAGCCGTAAGAGGTACAGGCCCAAGAAAATCGCCGTCTCCCAGCAGCTGAGCCTGTGATCTTTCAGAACTTGCTCGGTAGTGTGTAATGGGGGAGGAAATATTTTATTAGTGTCCGAGTCTTTACTAAATTTAAAAGCCATAGCAGTTTAATTTCACATTAGAGTTTATTTTTTACAGCTATGTAGATAATAAACTGCCAGAATACTGGAACTGTTGTTATTGATCTAGTGTTGCAGGTGGTTTTTCCTCCCAGCCTCAAGCTCCTGGAATAACAACTTGTGAGAATCAAACTATTTTTTACAAATACCTAGGCCTAGGCCATATAGCTAGGCTTTTCAGTGACTAGCCTGTAACTTCAAATAACCCATTATACTAGTCTGCATTCTGCCACATGGCTGGTTACCTGTGCTCAGGTGCTGTGCGTCTGTCCTCCTCACATCTTGCTGACAGAAACTCCCATGCCTGTCTCTTCCCCCAGAATCCTTTCTGCCTTTCATATGTCCCACCTCCTATTTCCTGCCTAAGCAGTAGCCATCAGATTTGTTTTCAAAGATTTATTTATTTGTGTATATAAGCACTCTATTACATGTATGCCTGCACGACAGAAGAGAACATCAAATAAAAGAGGGCATCAGATTACATTATAGATGGTTGTGAGCCACCATGTGGTTGCTGGGAATTGAACTCAGGACCTTTGGATGAGCAGCCAGTGCTCTTAACCTCTGAGCCATCTCTCCAGCCCTGGCCATCAGATTTTTTTTTTGGACAGGTGTTACATCCATACAATACAGAAGATATACTTTGAACAGTTAGAGATGATCTTCCAGCAAGGTAGAATTTAGAAATAAAAATGAACTACAGAATCTAGAAATAGTTGCATAAACTTTGTTCTGTTTTTTGTTTTTTGTTTTTTTGTTTTTCGCGACACGGTCTCTTTGTGTTAGCCGTAGCTGTCCTGGACTTGCTTTGTAGACCAGGCTGGCCTCGAACTCACAGCGATCCACCTGCCTCTGCCTCCCAAGTGCTGGGATTAAAGGTGTGCGCCACCATGCCCAGCATAAACTTTGTTCTTAATCTCCAAGAAAAACTCATATCCATCCTGGTGAGGTATATCTAGTGGAGCTCATACATTAAGTGCTTCATCTTCTTCCTTTAAGAACGTCTATCCCTAAAACACCCAGTTCAAGTCTGTGTCTTTTGTTTTTCAAGTACTTGGTACTCATGAAAGCATTCTTTCCATCTGGGTAGCACCTCCCGTCCTCACGTGCTTTGTGATGAAACCGGACCCTTCAGGCCTATAGGTTTCGACACTGGTTTCATTGAATTGAGTATACATCCCAGGACACTCAAATTAATCTTTAAGCTTTTATACCATAAAAAAGTGTTTGGCCAAGTGTTCTTACTGTTGATAGCAAAAACCTGGGAGCAAACTTCAGACTAGAACTTCAGAGCAGGGTCAGAGCACGTGAGGCCTTGGCTGACAGTATAAGGAAATGCACTGCGGGACTTCTCATGAAGGGAGGGTGGCCTGGTGTGGAGCAGGTGACAATGGTAAACAGAAGAGGGCGGAGTCGCTAGTGTGGCCACCAGTGCCACCAAACTCTTCTACGCTCCTTAGTTTCACCATTGTCACCCTCCCCTTTGCTGTTGACACCCCACCCCCACACCCCCATCTCTGCTGCTCTCTGCTCTCTGGCCTGGATGCCTTTCCATCTTACCTGCCCACCTTCTGGGCTCCATGTCCATGCCCCTCCCTGCTACTTGTTTTTGCCCTTCTTGCCTGTTGAAAGTCACCCTGACTGACCGCCCATGCCCCTCCTGGCCGCTCCTGCCTGGCCACACTTTTCCCTCTTATGTGTAGCCCTGCCGTCTCCTTATGGCTTCCTCTTTCATGTCCCCTCCTTTCTCTTACTGCCCATACTCTTTGCTCTTTGCCTATTTGTTTCTTTTTTCTTTTTATTGAGCAAACAAGAAGGATGATTAACAATGGGCAAAAACAGGGCTGAAAGCATTTTTTAAAACTAGGAGCTTGAGAGGCATGGATCTGACTTATTCTGTAGTAAAACAGAGAGGAAATAGCAGTTGACTTGCTGCCATTGACCAGGTCAGTGGTTCTCAGGTGGGACATTGGACAGTGACGGTTGCTGCTTCTGTATCTGAGGGTCAGAACAGGCGGTGAGTGGCCACAGCCTGAGGCAGAGCAAGTGTCCTGCTGTGTGTGGATGGGGCCTATTAATTTTTCATATTCAGAATATACCCACTGTAACGACTGGGGCTGGGTCAGATGTTCTTCCTGTTAAGTCTGTGGGGCCTCAGCCCCGCTGTGTGGATATTGGGAGAATCAGCTTCAGCCTCTATTTTCTCCCAGGTAGTTTAGGGGTAGCCACTGACCACATTTCTATCCCATACTGCCTGCTAACACCCACCTGGGTGTTTTGAGCAGAAAGATCCCAGATACAGCTGGTTACCCCATCTTGTACAGCTATTTTTAAGGCGTATTGGTGTCTGACATGAGGAAGGCGGCTGGTACTGCTGGGTACTTTGAAGTGAGTGGAGCTCATAGTCCTGTGTCCTGCATGTTCAGGTGGACAAACGATCCCCAGTGTGCCTTGTCACGGGGTGGGGTGGGGGGGACTTTTATTCTTTAAGACCTAGAGAGGCAGAACATACTAGGGACCAGCACGCTGCCTTGTAGAAAACACTGATGTGCCAGTCACTTGGATCTCTTTAGTTGAGATCTCTGTCAAGACAGTCGCCATGGCTCGTGGGAACCACACCAAACCTCTGTGATGCTCTTTGCTCCAAAGAGCTGCTAGATAACCTGCTCCATAGGCACAGCGACAGGTTGATGGGGCTCCAGGTGATGCTTAGTCGTGCATGAGAAATCCTGTGTGGAGAACCCTTCCAAGGATCCCCAGCTGCCTCCGGAGGGAAGCAGCAGTGTGTGTGCAGCAGGGTCAGGGTTAGGGCGCCTGCTCCACACAGACCTACTTGAATGCTGTAGGTGGGATTTCACCCACAGAACAGAACTTTCACCACTGAACTGTCCAAAACAGGAGGGCCAGAAATTCAAGTCTCCAATGCCTAGGCTGCTGGTTGTGGGCACCAGGAAATCGGGGCTGTCTTCATGTCCTTGCTACTTGTTTATGTGAAAGTGCGCAGCCTGCCCCGTGTCTGTCCTTCCTAGAGGGATCCAGAGATAGCGCTCACACTCTCTCTCCTAGGGGAACGTTTCCACAGCAGTCACTGACACATCCATAGTTGTCACCACCACATAACAAACCACTTCAAAGATTAGAGGCTTAAAAGTCTGTTGCTGTCAGTCACAGTTTTGTGGCCTTTATTAATGGAGTCTGTAGAAGCCAGGGCCTGGGCTGGGTATCTTTCCTCGAACTTCTCTCTGCCTTTCTGGCTGGGACAGTGGGGTCTGGCCCTGTCTGCACACAGCCAGTTTGGAATGAGGACTTTGCACCTGGTGCTGGCCTTCCCCAGGTGAGTATCCAAGAGGTTCGGAGCCCCACTGTAGCTGACCACTGTCTGGTGATTAGAAGTCTCAGCTGCCGTGTGCAGACGTCACAGCCCACCCAGTGCTCTTCTGACAGCAATGTTCCCTGCCCGTAGGTCAGGCCAGCACAGTTCCACAGCCTCCAGGCCCACAGCCACTTTGCTGTGTGCCACCTTCCTTGTGTGTCCTGTAAGTGCTCCCCCCCCCCTTGCCTTTCTTGGGAAATCTTGGCTTCCATGCTCATCAGCCTCTTACATCTCTCCCATCTTCCTTCTCAGTCTCTAGCCAAGTCTTGTCCTTTTCTCATAGACCACTTACCTTGGCCTGCGCTTGCTTCCCTGCCTCTCCAAGAAGGGCCGTGATTGCCGAGGGAGCGACTGGCCTGCTGGGCCATAGCTGTCAGCTGTGGCCTGTGCTGTGGGAGTGTCCGATGTCTAGCCAGCCTGTGGCCTTTGTTGTTCCCACCTCCTCACCTTTGCCTCCCTGGGCACGGCTTCTCAGCACTGCTGGAAATGACCAGATGTACCGCTGTAGGAGGGACACAGCCACCGTCAGGAGTGTGTGGAGAGTGCCTAGTGTTAGGGCCGTGAAAAGGAAGGTCTCCTTCACCTTTTCAGTTTTCAAAGCCTAACGTTTTTAATTTTAATGAAGTCCAATTTCAGTTTGTGAGTTTGTCTTCTGATTTGAAACACTCTGTCCAACTTGAAAACATTTTATTCCATGTTTTCTTCTAGAAATTTTACGGCTAGGACTCTTACATTCAGTCCTGCTGGTCATTGTTGGCTAAGCTTGTCATGGGGTAAAGTGAGGGCTGAGGGTAGTTTTCTATCTGTGCGGATTACAGTTCCACATCAAGATGCACTTGGTGTCTCTTCTTTTCTTTGCCGCTGCACTTCTGTTGAAAATGCTTTGAACGTGTGCATGTGGATTCACTTGCAGATTTGCTGTGCTCATCTGTCCGTATTTCAGTGCCTGATACAGCTTGACAGTAAATTGTCATCACATTGTATGAGGTTGCCCTTGGCTTTGCGGCTCCTGAATCCCTTGAGGAGCGGCTAAGAGTCCTGTAGCGACTGCGGCCCTCCTGCCCTTTCCTGTTCCCACCATGACATGCAGGTTAGTCAGGTGCGGCCTCACAGAGGCTTCTGAAGGTTTCCACTGACTGTGGCCAGTGCTGTGGACAAGGACCAAACAAACTACAGAATCTTCTAAGGCCCGTGTCAGCTAGAGACACGGAAACTAAGAAAGGATTCAAACGAGCCCTGAGTATGTTTTCTTTGAACTGCTTCCCGACACGCAAGGGTAGAAGCAAGGATCTGCAGAAACCTAACGCAGCCAGGCAAGGGCAGTATGAGGCATACACGTGTCTCAGGGAGACGCAGCCCAGCAGAGCAGAGACGTGGGAATGCCTGTCCTCCAGAAGGACAGGGACAACCCAAACAGACTGCTCTCACCGAGCACTGATCTCACCCCATCCCAGGCCTTGCACTATCTTCCCTGTCTCTAGAAGCTGCAAAACTCTAGGGCCTCGTAAATGGAGCCTCACAAAGCTGCCTGCTTCGCCTGGCATAGTGTCCACAGGGTCATCCGTGTTTCTGCAGCTGTCAGAACCTCTTCCTTGGGCTACACGCTCATCCAAATGTCTGTCTCCCTCTCCTGGCTGTTGGGAGTTTGAGTCTACATACATCTGTCCCAAACCCACTTTCAGTTCTCAGGTGTGCAGCCATAAGAGGAATTGCCAGATCATACAGTAATTCTATTTTTAGGTTTTTTTGGGGGGGGGGACTACCAAACTATTTTTCACAGCTGCTGGTCCAGCAGTGGTGGGGGTAAGAGAGTGTCTGATTTCTCCACAGCTTTATCGGCATCTGTGGTTTGGGGCAGAGGTGTTGATAGCACCATCCTGCTGAGGGCAAGGTGCATCTCACAGGCTCTTGACGTTTCTCTGGTGCCAAGACAAGCTGAGCAGCTGTTCGAGCGTATGTTGAGCTCCCTGTATCTTCTGTGGGGAAATGCCTGATCACATCTTTTGTCCACTTTAATTTCAATGTTGTTGATTGGTCGGAACCTTGTCAACATTTACATCTGTTTCACACATGGAGGGCTGTCTTTTCAGGCTGATTGTAGCCTTTGATGCAGAAGCCTCTTAACTTGCACAGTGTGCTCTGTGCCCCCCTCCCTCCCCTCTGTCTGTCTGTCTGTCTCTGTCTGACTCTGTCTCTGTCTCTCTCTCTCTGTCTCTCTGTCTCTGTCTCTGTCTCTCTGTCTCTCTGTCTCTCTCTCTCTCACAGTATTTATCACTTGCTCACCAGCAGGGGGTGCTTTGTTTTATGACCTGTTTATAGCATCCCTGAAACTGCCAAAAATTGGTTTTCTTCCAGGGCATCTTTGGGGTTCTTGTAATGAGTCATCGGCCTGATGTCATATCTTGTCTCCTGAGGGAAGCCACGATCCTCAGTCTGTGATCAGTTGCTTGCTGTTGTGCTCAGAGGGAATGATCAGGTGGGATCGTCTCACATCCTGCTGGGTCCTGGGTGAAGGAGATGTGTGTGCTCAGAGAGAACCACCTGCTGCCCAGTGGCAGCCATGTTTGGGGACCCAGCTCACTGCACACTGAAATAGTACATTTTACACTATGACAAGTGAAAACAGGATTAGTCCCAGCATAAATAAATGGCAGTTTACAAGATGATTAAACCAGTAACTAGTAAGTTTCTAAAGCATTTGAAGCCTTAGAAGTGTTGTCTTGCCAGAAACCAAACTTTATTTTTGTTTGTTTGGTTGTTTTTGGTTTTTGGTTTTCTGAGACAAGGTTTCCCTGTGTAGCCTTAGCTGTCCTAGACTTGCTTTGTAGACCAGGCTGGCTTTGAACTCACAGTGATCCACCTGCCTCTGCCTCCCGAGTGCTGGGGTTATAAAGGTGAGTGCCACCACGCCCTGCCAAAAACCAAACTTTAAAAGTCTCCAAGCAGAAACAAATCTATCCTGGCTAAGTGGGCAGCTCCAGTGACTCTGGCCCTTCAGAGACCTGAGAATAAATGTGTGTGTGTGTGTGTGTGTGTGTGTGTGTGTGTGTGTGTGTGTGTGTGTTGCATTGCCTATTTTTCTGTGTGGTCAGGAATGTGAGTGCAGGAATGTGTGTACTGTGCTCAGCCTGGACCAAGTTCAACATCCCTGCAAGATAAAAACCACAAAGAAACTAGTAATAGAAAGAACATATCTCAGTGTGGAAGCTGTGTGCCATAGCTGTAGCTAGAGATAGTATTAGACTGAGGGCGAAACTGCAAACATTTCTTCTGAAATCAACAGTATCCACACTTAACCTTTTTCAGTGTAGTGCTTGAAAGTCTAATGAGCAATAAAGCAAGAGAAAGGAAATGGATGCCTCCGTCTCCAGGCTGGGATTAAAGGTGTGCAGGATGCTTAGCCAGTCTCGCCATTTTAGATGTGCACCACAGACCTGTGGGAGCTCCAGGGTAGCATTGGAGGCTCCACACTGGGTGTGGGCCTCTGTGTCACAGAAGGAGTCCCTCTTTAAGGGGTGGGAGGCGGCAGGTCAGGCAGAGCTGCTCAGGGTTTGGTTAGGAGGTAAGCACCTCCCCACCCCTGGTGGGATGTAAAGTGAATAAATATAAATATAAATATATATATATAAATATATATATAAAGACCAGCCAGGGAAACATGGTGTCTCAAAATAAAAAGTAAAGAGGCTGCGAGTGTTTGTGTGAGGTTCTGGGATCAGTGGACCAAAACCAAAAACCAAACAACAAAACCAAACAAAAAATAAGTCATATAGATGAGCATCACAGCCCTCATCCCTGCAGGGCTGGGGACAGGTCAGTGGGGTAGAAGCTGTGATCCCTGCGTAATTGAACAAGGCTCCCAGAATCTAGTCTAATGGGCTCTCTGAGGCCCAGAAGGCAGCGAGAAGGTCCTGGGACTCCCAATCATGGTAAACCTCTATGACATGAGGTGGAACTGGGAACTAAAGGGCTGGCACGGTGGTTTAGCAAACGTGTTCTTGCAGAGGCCCAGAGTCAGCTCCCAGCACCCACAGGGTGGCTGTAGCTCTGGTCTCGGATGCCCTCTTCTGACCCCTGTGGGACCTACATGCAGATAAAATACTCATACATATACAATAATAAGTCTTTTTAAAAACAAAGTGGGGCTGGGCATGATGGCACATGCCTTTAATCTCAGTACCTGGGAGGCAGAGGCAGGTGGATCTCTGTGAGTTCGAGGCCAGCCTGGTCTATAGAGTGAGTTCCAGGACAGCCAGGGCTACGTAGTGAGACCCAGTTGCCAAGAAAGAAAAGAAAAAAGGGGGTGGTTATTAAAAATGAAATAAAGAGACAGGAGCTAAGGCTTCTGCTTACAGGTGAAAGCCTGAAGCTGGCTGTGTTTGGGGTTCCCAGGGCCGTGGTGTCTGGGAGCGCACACACCCACCTTGTTTGAGCACCCCACGTCAATGTGAGGGAGTGGTGGTTACCAGAACTGCCAGATACTAAGAACCTGGAGGACATCGCTTTCTCCTCTCGAGGACTGACCTGACTTTGAAGGCGCTGAGGGAAGGCGGCTTTTATAGCAATGATGTTGAGGTGGCCCTTAGCCTGTGGGCCCCTCAGCTGTTCAAGCTGCTGAGCGTGGACACAGAAACGTATTCAGGAACTCAAGGCTCCTAGCTCCCCCACGATTAGTGTCTGGCTCCTGCCTCCTCTACTGCCTGAGCAGTCTGCCCCAACTCCCTGTCGAAAAAGCCTGCTGACATCCTTTTTGGGGACATAGGAAAAGAAATTGACGTCTTTGTCTTAAAAAAAAAAAAAAAAAAAAAACAAGACGAGAGGGAAAGACACACACCTCATTTCTTTTTGACAGCCATTTCTTTGGAACAAAACCTGGGAGTCTGTCATTCGAGCAGGGACTGAAACAGCCTTCAGAGAGGAGGGAACTAGACTAGCAGAGATCTCTGTACCCTGGGATGTGATGGCTTGAACAAAAATGACCCCCATGGGTCCCATAGGGAGGGGCACCATTAGGAGGCGTGGCCTTGCTGTAGTGGGTGTGGCCCTGGAGTGGGTGTGGCCCTATCGGAGGAAGTGCGTCACTAGGGGGCGTGGACTTTGGCCCTGTTGGAGGAAGTGCGTCACTAGGGGGCGTGGACTTTGGCCCTGTTGGAGGAAGTACGTCACTAGCGGGTGGGCTTTGAGGTCTCAGAAACTCAAGCCAGGTCTAGTGGCTCTCAGTTTCTTGCTGCTGCCTGCTGATCTGGATGTAGACGTCTCAGCCTTTTCCAGAATATCTGCCTGGCTGCACACTCTAATGATCCCTGCCAGGACAGTAATGGACTAAACCTCTGAAACTGTAAGCCAGCCCCAGTGAAATGTTTTCGTTTGTAAGAACTGCTGTGGTCGTGGTATCTCCCCACAGCAATAGAAATCTAACTAAGACAGGTGGTCACCACTGTTATCAGGCCTGCTTAGCCAGCATAGCCTGGAACTTAGCCACATAGCTGACCTTCACCACTCAAACCGACACTACCACTGGAGAGATCACCATGCCAAAGGCACCCCTAGACACTTGCTACTGCACTAGGGACAGTTAAGCAGGTGACACAGGAGTTAGGGCTGTGTCTTCCTGGCAAGCACTGGCCTTTTCCCCACCCGGGACAGGCCTGTCTTAGACATGCTCCAGTCTCCTCCCTGCTGTCTCCTTTGAGAACTTTTATTTTTTTGAGATAGAGCCTCTTGTAGCCCAGATTGGCCTGATCTTCCAGCTGTAGCCTCCTGGGTGCTGAGATTACAAGTGTGGTTTTAAAATTGTTTAAACACTGATTTGATTGATTCTGTGTGAGCATGCTCTCGCTATTACCCACATGTGGAGGTTGAAGGCCAGTATGGGAGAGACTGTTTCCTCCTTCCCTGTCAGTTCCCAGAGATTGGACTCAGGTCATCAGGCTGGTGGCAAGGACCTTGATCCATTGCGCCCAATTTAAAAACTTCTCTTTTTATTATTTATTCATTTATAGATGTGTGTGTACACATTGAGATGCCATTGCTTATAGGTGTGTGTTATCATATCCAACAAGATCTGGCTGCTCTTTCACCCTTTCTGATAGAGACTTTTGCCCTGGGACCTGCTGAGGCTGGGCTCAGACCATGTATCGTCAAGGTGACGCAAGCATATTGAACTCTTGCTACAGAGGGGCACTCTGGGAACTGAGACTCAGGAGTCAGTCAGACATGCCTCTGCCTGCTGGAAGCTCCAGCCAACGCTGAGAGGCAAATCATGAACAGGTGATTGCCCGTCAGTGTGATGAGGACAGTGACAGGAAGCTCTGGGAGGGTGCTTAAATAACAACATTCTGATCAGAGGGTTTTAAAGGCTGCATAGGAGTTGGCTGCTGGGAAAGCAGAGCAGTGTCTGTGGAAGCATGTCCCGGAGCATGGCAAACCCAGTGCTGTGAGCAGTGCACGCGCAGAGCCTAACCGAGTGTGTGGTTGCTCCACACCTGGCGCACATCTCCGCAGCTGATCCTCCACAGCCCAGGCTTTGCCAAATGCTTCAGCATCTGTTTAGGTTTTTGTCCTCAATCGGCTGCTGGTGCATTTATCCTGCAGTAAATTCAGTTCGCTGGCGTTTTCTTCAGTCTGTTCATAAGGAACACTTGGTGCTGCTTTCTTGTGGTGGCCTTTCCCTGGCTTTGGTATTGAGTGATTTAGAAAGACTTCTCTGCTTAACTGTTGGAAGAGTTTGTGAAGAGGGTGTTGGCTCTTTAAGCATTTGGCAATGTGCACCAGAGACCCACCTGGCCTGGGCTTTTCTTCATGGAAAGGCTCAAGTTTCGAGCTCATTAGAAATTACTCAGTTTTCTGTCTTGAGTCAGCTCTGATGTTTATGCCATTCTGGGACGCTGTGTCAAGCTTCACTCTCTAGTCATTGCTGGTGTCCTTTCATGGTACTTCAGTTCCCACCTGTCCTGCATAAGCCGAGGGGTCCCTCATGTGGGGACCCGGAAGTGGCCCCGGTTAGTTTCTGCCTGTGTGTTTTATGGGCCTGTCTCTGTAGAGAGCTTTGACTCCTTGCTCCCACAAAGCACGGGCATCAATTCTGTTCTCACTTTGTTAATGACAAGTGAGTAACAACAGACTGTAGTTGTTTCCAACAAGCTGTTCTTTCCTGTTAGTCCCATGGTTGCTAATTGCTTTTAGGTGTTCACCTCCCATGGCCCCACGGTGATCATGCCCACCTGGTTCTGCTCGCGAGCCTGGTTTTCCCACGTGGGCCCATTTGACGAAGGAGGACAGGTAAGTGCCAACCAGTAGACTTTGGGCTCTTTTCGGATTCCCCTGGGTTGCTGAGGCGCCTGCAGGCTAGGTAGGGTTCAGGGAATGACTTCCGCAAGCCTCTGCTCCTTTGCTGGATCTTGGCTCACCATCGCCCCCTTCTGCCCCTGGTGGTGAAGTCCAGCCTTGTAACAGACTGCCCTGTGGGTGGGGCTCTTGACCCTTGTATCTCAGCCTTCCTTGTGCTGTGACCCCAGCCTCTCCCCACTCAGCATCTCATTGAGGGCCTCTTAGGAAGCCAGCTTCCTGTCCCCTTCTTCTCCACAGTGGCTGGCTTCCCAGTGTCAGGCCACGCAGCTCCGAGGCCACTCTGCTCACTGATGAGCCCACTACTTTTGTTGATGCTTTGCCTCTTTTCTGACCCACAAAAGAGAATTTAAGGCAGAACTGGGACTTAAGCCCACAAGTAGCCTATCCTCTGCTTCACCTTCCAGTCTGTCTTAGAGTTCATTTCTTGACTGCTGAGATGAACAAGTTGTTAATCTCCATTTTGCTCCTGTGACCCACACCACCCCATGCTACGCTTGAGGTCAGAGTGAATTCTTCTCTTTTACTGAGACAAAGTCTGGCTGTGGTGTCCAGGTCGAGCACTAGTTTCTGGGTTCAAACAGGCCTCCCACATAGCTGGGGCCACAGCATCTGGTAGCCTGGGTCGGTACCCGGCATGGTGAGCCTCGGCCTCTGGCTTTTGCAGGGGGTTCCAGAGGATCTGATGTTCTTCTACGAGCACCTCAGGAAAGGGGGCGGCATCTTCCGGGTGGACCACAACCTGCTCCTCTACCGATACCACCCGTATGCGGCCACGCACTCGGTCCTTGAGTAAGTAGGACATACCAAGTTCTGGAGACAAATGGGATGGTCCCAGAACAGGGGAGGGGCTGGTACAGCCAGGCCCAGAGCACTCGTGAGTCACCGGTGATGTGCATGAGTGGTGGGACGCAGGGCGAGGAGGTCAGGGTGGAGTCAGTGTACTGTGTGACCCCTGTAGGAAGTCCTCCAGGCTGCTGGGTGTCCTGTTCCACAGACGTCAGGGAGCATCCGCTCCCCTGGTTGTGTGATTTGAAGGCTTGCTCTCAACTTCTCATTTGCTTCAACCATGAGGCCCAAGAGGAGGCCTGACAACCAACAAGCCCCGTGGTGAAAGGAGTTGTCACAGCTGGCCTATGCCTCCACGGCTAATGAGCCCTTTCACTCTTCTTTGGCTGGCCAACTGTCCTTGCCCTTCAAGCCCACCGAGGGAATTTGTTAACTCTTCAGTCTGCACTGTGTGGGAGACACTTGTGTCAGCCACCTGACTATGAAGTGAGCTGTGCCTCTGCTGAGACTGTCCCCTCTATATAGCCCATGGGCACTGGGGGAGGTGGCCTCTGGGTCTCTTATTGCTGAAGACATAGATGCATAGTCATGAACCTTCCACACTAAGGTGGTAGGGGTTATGTTCTTGACATGGGTGCAGCTGTCTGAGTGGGAATTCCCTCCTGAGAATTCTATATTTCCAGCATCCCACTGACTCTGGGGTCCCTAGATTTTGGGGTCACGTACAACAGAAGCCGCCCTTGTTATAGTTGAACTTGATCACAGCCTTATAGGAACATCCTGCAGGGGCTGCTGTCAGGAGGCAGGTACTGATGGGACCAGCTCCCAGGGAAGATGCTCAGAGGACACGGCAGTCCTGAAGGCCTGTGAGAACCTCAAAACACACGAAACCCACGGACAGATGCACACAGAAGTGCAGATTGAATGAATCCTTTCCGCCACTTAACAAACACACAGGAAATATGTAACGATTTGAGAATATTGCAGCGGCCCTGCAGGCTAGCAAGGCTCAGTTGACATTTCCAGAGCTCTGTACTCTGCCACGGACTCTTGAGTCTTAACAGACTTTAAATGGCTAAAGTTGTGTAGGGTATGTCATGAATATCTTAGTTACCCAGTTTCCTGTGGCAAAAAGTGGTAAGATAATAGCATTTGACCTCGAGTACCTTTGTTCCTCAAGCTCTTATGTTGGTCCCAAGTGGTATCTTCTTACCGTGCTCTCAAATCCCAGGAGAGGCGCTATACTCCCTGGATTGTTGTCTACCAAAGATCTCACATCCTCATAGTATCTCTAGGGTGGATTTTAACATAGGGAATGGTATTACTAGAACATCTTATATTCGGCAACCAAAGGGTTAAGTCATAGACCATTACAGTATCTTGAAAAATCTAACATTTGGCAATTAAGTAGCCAAGGGAAAAATCACAAAGGAAATGAGAAAAGCTGTATAGTCTGCCACCTTCAGCAGGAGTCACTGAAGCAACAGCAAAAGAGGCTCCAGATGGAGGAGCCAAGGAGAGAAGAGAAAAGCAGAAAGTGGGAAGCTAGCAAGACTGATGTAAAAATAACAGGGAATTAACAGTTCTAGCCACCCCAACCAAAAGTCAAAATGTTTAACTTCGTAATCTGAGAACACTCACAAAGGAGAGCCAGGCCAGGGTTTTACTGAGGCGCCTGTCAGCGTGGTTAAGGAAGAGGCTGTACCAGCCTTCACAGGATCATCTTAGGAAGCAGAGGAGGTAGCTTCTGGGTGCTGACGTCAGGTGTGGAAGGGGCTGAGTGGCCGGTCGTGCTGCTTATGGACTGATCAACCTCAGTCACATCAGCAGCGAGGTGAGCAGTGCATATGTACCAGAGACAGCAAGAGTACAACTGATTTACAGGCAACTAGCCTGGCTTACATCATCCTGCACTAAATCTTAAACACACAGCACTGTTTCTCCCAGTGTCCTCTGATAGAGGTAGAAATTGAGTGATAAGGCACCGGGGCAGCTGTCTCGGCACCAAGCTGCAGACGTTTCTGACGTTGAGTCTACGGGCCTACAGAAACACTGTATATGGATCTCACACCATCATTCTGTAGGCCACGTGAGTGAGAGATACCTTGAGATCCTGTGGTCATCTGTGTTGAGGGCAGTCATTCCCATGCTGCCCCGAAGCTCAAGCCCCCTGGGTGGTGACTTGCAGCCCACCCAGCAGGCACGCATCGTACCCCTCAACAGAGCAGCCTGTGTGTACAGAGCGGCCTTTGTGCATAGAGCTCCCTTCTTAGTGTTTGCACAGCAAGCTTTGCCACCCACAGCACAAAAATAAGTGATCTAATGTGAGTTTCTGTGTTGGATTAAAGTCTTTAAGCTGTGAGCTGCGGCACCTCCCAGGATAACAGCTGTAATTACAACCTGAGGCCTGCTTAGGAGTTGCATTTTTCCAGACTTCAGGATTCTGTCATTTTTGTTTCAGGCTCAGAATGAGCTGACTTTGTGTCACTTCTCTTTGTGTATGTGTGGAATACGTCAGATACCAAAGGATGTGAGATTAGGGCCATCTCTGTGACATCAGACAGTCCTTAAATGTGAGCAGCTGGTGTATGGCCACTTCATCCCCTTAACTCACGTGTTACCTCACACAGTATGCTTAGCCTCTTCCAGTCCACATGCTGTTTGTGCTCCGCAGTCTGTCTGCTTCCTAGGATCACAGATGAGGTCAGTAGAGAAGTGTTTCTGACCTTGTTCCCGTGGCAGTGTGATACTGGGTTTGTACCTTTATCAAGTATTTAACCTACCGAAGTAGGGATGAGACATGACCCCACTAGTGCCCTGATCCCTGGCGCCCAGCCTCAGACTGCCTGTGCTGGGATACTGCTGCTGTGGCACCTGACAGGACCAGTGAGCCTCTAGCAAGGTCGTTAAAGCTTTTTTTCTGGCCACAGATGCTTTGGCCATTGGCCGTGCCTTCTGGGAACAGGGCCTTTGCCACCCAGTCAGCCACTACTTCCCCTGGGACCCCTTTGTTCTAGTACAGCGCCGAGTCTGTAATATTTCAGTCTCTTCCGAGAAGGTTCCAGAAACTCAGGCCTATAGGTCCAGGAAAGCCCAGTCCCCTTAGCTATTGACCCTAAGCTCTAAGTTGATGGTTTCTTAGCAAGAAGAGAGAGATGTGCAGGGTGCCAGATGACCTGTTCTCTAGGCAGACTCCTAGAAGCAAGGCCGGTGCAAGACGCTCCTGGCATTTCTGCGTCATAGCTTCTTACAATTGCCTGCGTCCTCTTAGTGACCATCTAACAAAACTCAGGGTGCTAAGGGCCTTACAGGCCGAAAGCCCAGTCCTGGTAGACATGTTTGTAATTCCTGTATAAAATCTTTGGTGCCCAATGTTCTGGGGAACCAGGTTGACTTTGCTGTACGGTTAAACCCACCGTCCTACAGACAAACTTCACAATTGAGCATGCAGGACCGTGCAGGGTTTTCCCCACAGAGACACCCAATGGGCCCAGTGAGTGTGTGGGCAGGGTGTCACCCACACATCTCCTTGCTTAGTCACTAACAGGAGCTGCTGTTGCACACTTGAACTTACTTACCTATGTACGTGCCACACACATGCAGAAATGCACATGGGTGCTCACAGCACACGTGCACTCACACCACACAAGTGCACTGTACATATGCGCATGGATTTGATGCATACATACGCATACAGTGTGCGTCATGTCTTGCTCAGGCACTGAACAAAGCAGATCTCCTTGTAGTTACCAGGGTTATGGGGACAGGCTCTCTGGTTCAGCTAAGGACAAGCATCCCTCTGCACAGGCTATACCTTGTAGAGCCTGAGATGACAGAGGGCTCCTTGTAGCCCCTGCTACGTCTCCTGTCAGTGTAGCCATGAACCCTACCAGTGGGCTGTGTCCAAGCAGATCTTCTGCAAGGGCCTTGCTGAAGGCACAAGGGAAGGGGACACTTGTGGCCAGGATGGGTCTGGAGGTTGGCCTGTTGGCATACCACAGGGTCTCAGCAGCTTGTGCCTGGAGTTCCCTCACATTCACTGTCAAGAACCCTCACCTACACTTAGGCAGAGCGGACAGGCATATGTTTGTCGCCCCCTCTGCTGGTTGGATGCCCCAAAAGGCAAGTCTTGCTTTTATTTATTTATTTATTTTTTGCCTTTGACTCTATCTTGCTCCCTCCTGCTCCCATATTGAAACTGTCTGGGACCATCAGTTTGCTGAGGGATAAAAATCAGAAGAGCCATTCTTGGCTTAGGACATTAGTGACGTGTCTGCACATTGCATGAGGCCTTTGTTGTGAGATCAGGGTTCTTAGGGTCTTCCATTCCATTTCCCGGGATGATGGCATGGCTGCAGCAAGCTGTACTGTGTAGAGCTGAAACATGTCCTGCTTGGGACTTTCTCTTATAGACAGGACTGTCTGGGGTTCAGAATTAAATGCTGTTCACTTATGTGGTTCCCGGAACCCCTAGGGAGTCCCCTACCAAAACCACGGAGCTCAGCACAACCCTAATTAGAATGTTTAGCTTGGGAGGTCTGGGGAAATGCTGAATAGGCAAACATGCTCTGATGTAGGTACTGACATGAGGTGCAGCCCCAAATACAAGGCAGTTCCACCCAGAGGACCAGGGTGCTAGGGTCCAAGGTGAGGGGCAGTAGGTGAGCTGAGCTCTGGGTGCCTGGTAAGGAACCAGCCCTGGGGATCTGCGTGGGGTGGGGTGGGGGGGCTGCTGCCTGGGAGCAAGTCACAGGGAAGGGACAGCCTGAGGCAGAAAGCTTCTTCCTGGTGTGAATGTGGCTTTTTACCCAGATCTTTTTGTGACTGTGAACTAATCTGGGACATCAGACTGTGTTGTTGCGTCCACTACAAGCCCCTTTTCATTTTCTAACTCAGAAGGTCCAGTTACATATCTAGAATTCTGGGCCTTGGGAGATGGCTCTGTCAGTGAAGCCTGCATTCACTCCCCAGCAGCCACATAAAAAGCAACACATACCTGTAACCCTAGTGCCACAAAGAGAACCGGGGATGCCCACTGCTCAGTGGCCACCTAGTCTTCCTGAAGCATTGAGCTCCGGTTCAACCTTGTCTCAGAAACAAGGTGAAGAGCAATGGTCCTGATGCCAACCATATGTGTGCACACCCGAGCCACGCATGAACCTTCATATGTGTGCACACCTGTGTACATACCTGCCAGGGACTGGAGCCACGCATGAACCTTCATATGTGTGCACACACGTGTACATACCTGCCAGGGACTGGAGCCGCTCATGTTCTAGTTGTGGAGAGGCCGACCCATCAGGTCTACATCCCGACAAAGTAGCCACAGCCATGGGCTCTGGTTTACATGGTGATCTCTTGCTGTGACAGGGTGTAAGAACAGAGTTACATCTCCCTTGGATATGGTTGTAGCTCTGTGCTCTCTCCCCTAAACAGGGTAAGCCCAAGTGTGCCTGTTTACCACTCATGTATACCCCTGGGCCTGGGGGTGACGTGTCCCTAACCAGCTTTAGCTTTCCCCTTACTTGGCCACAGGATGACCATCTGGACCCATCGTGTCCGCTTCCTAGAGGAACAAGTCCTACCTCACTGGGAGTCCTTCACCATTTGGAATGCAGGCAAGCAGGGCCGTAAGTTATACCGCAGCCTGACCGCGGCCAGCCGGAGCAAGGTAGGGCCCTCTCCCTCATCCTGACTCCACAGTCCTGACGTCTTTATCCTACAGCACCCCCCACCTCCACCATCTGACCCGCTGCCCATGCCCATCCCAGGTGGTGGCCTTCTGTGACGTTGACGAGAACAAGATCAGGAAGGGCTTCTACTGCCATGAGGACTCTGAGGTGTGTAGCCATGTGGCCGAGCACCAAAGCACCTTCCAGGAGAGGGCCCTCCGTACCATGCCAGCTTTCCCTTACACTCATTTGGGCTGTGCCCAATAGATGTGGCCCTCAGCTCCCAAGAGTCTCCGGGACCCCTGAGGACTCTGCCCCTGTCCGTGGGGAACCAGCTACACACCCCTTCAGTCTGGGTCTCAGTGTTGGCCTACCAGAGCTGGCTCTTCTTGTGGCTGTCAGGTGGGCGGGGCTGGCAGAACCCGGGGTACAGCCACGTGTTCTGTCCCGATTGGCCCAAGACTCGCATGTGCCACTTGATGACCAGCAGTGAGCAGAGGCTGTGGCTAGGGAGCGTCTCAAGGAGCTCATGTGACGATGTAGTTACTCATGGCTGCCACCATCTTTGTAGGAGAGACCCAAGCCGAAGGTCCCCATCCTGCATTTCCAAGCTGCCACGTCGCCCTTTGTCATCTGTGTGAAGCTGGTGAGTGTTGGCTATGGCTGCAGGGCTCCTGGGCATCCGCCTTCCCACTGTGGTCATATGATCAAAACCAAGGACAAGATCTGACCACGGGCACTGGGACATAGCCCCCTCCCGTACTGTAAATCAGACCTTGTGGCCACAAGAACGCCTGGAGCTAGGTTAGAGGCCACAGCTGCTGCTCCGTGGGCTGGAGGCAGCTGGGGAGTGGCCTGTGGGGCCTGTGGGATGGGTGCTGGGGGGGGGGGGAGGTGAGCACACCTGGTCACATCAAGCTGTTCCCTTAGACACTGAAAACCATTGTTCTGCATCCAGTCACTGCGTTCAAGGTGCTGTACGCCATGCTAGTCAGAGAGCAGCCTTGCCCACACACAGCAGCAATGCGGTGCTGACCAGGAGGCCACACCACCCTCCTTTGGTTCATCTGGTTTCTCCACTTTTGGTCACATGGGCATAGGTGCCAAGCATCCTGTTTGCTGGAGCCAGGGCTGACCTTTTTTCATCTGCTCTGGAAAACTGATCTGTGGTTGGCCGAGCACTTGGGCAGACACTCCCTCCCAGGAGACGTGGCTCTTGGGATACTCTTCTCAGAACTGTCTACTACGTGGACATTAACTGGTTTTTGTTTTATTTGGGGGGTGTTGTTTTGTTTGTTTGAGACAGGGTTTCTCTGTATAACCCTGGCTGTTCTGAAACTCACTCTGTAGACCAGGCTGGCACAGGAAGTCCTTTCCTGTACATAACTCGATGTTCAATAGCAGCATCTATCACAGTTCAGTCCACCTGGAAGGGATGTGTTGGGCTGTGTAGGGCCAGTCTGTCTTGTCCACGTGGCTTTGCTCCAGTTTGCTACCATGTGGAACCCTGCTGGTCAGTAGCCAAGCAGACCTTGTACCCCAGTCACTCTTGTCAAACCATGTTTACCATTGGCCTCTGAACCAGCAGGGGACAGTCAGCATGCCTGCCTCCCACCCTGAATGTCAGCAGCCCCAAGGAGAGTTGTCACCCTCTCTGTGACCAGTGATGGACATGGTGGGCCCTCAGCAAAGTGCAGCTCAGCCTCCTGTGGCAGCTGCCCTCACAGTTGTTGGGTCATGGAGGGGATAGTAGGTGGCAGGCCGTGCTGTCGAGGTGGTGGAGGAACTAAGGTCAGGCTTGAGCCCGTGTTTCCACCCATGGCTTCCCATCTGTGACAGCTCATTCAGGTTATGGCAGGGCTAAGCCTGGGTTCTAGCCCCCCAGAGTGAGACATGCCTGCCTGTCTGTGTCTCCTAGAGAGTGATGTCACACAGGTGCAAATGACTAATAGCCACACCTGGGAACTGTCATTAAGCTTGTGATACTGTGGGAGTGAAAGGCCCATCCTTAGCTCTGTTCCCACTTGTAGCAATCTGTAGCATTTCTCCATACAGGAAGGAAAGCAGGAATATTCCTCTTTTTGTGTGTGTGGCATATGTGTTTGTGTAGAGGTTGACACTTGTTTTCTAGTGCTTTCTACATCTTCATCATTGAGCCATGTTCTCTCACGAAACCTGGTACTCTCTGATTCAGCAAGACTAGCTGCCAGCAAGCCCAAGTGGTTCTCCCGCCCCTGACAACAGCCATGGCTGCAGGGCTGCTGGCTTTACAGTGGTGCTAGAGACTGAGTGCAAATCCTCAGGTGCACACAGCAAGCACTTTCCTGAGCCATCTCTAGCTCCAGAGTTTTAATTTATAAGCTGGTGATATTTTTGCCACTTAGAATAACTTATTATATTATTCGGCATTTCCTCTTGTAGAAGTTTGATTCTTTCTGAGATCCTGTTCTTTTTTTGTTTTGTTTTTGTTTTTCAAGACAGGGTTTCTCTGTGTAGCCTTTGCTGGACTACCTTTGTAGACCAGGCCTGTCTCTGCCTCCCGAGTGCTGGGAGTAAAGGCGTGGACCACCACACCTGACCTGAGATGCTGTTCTTGATCACTACACTTGACAGAGCACTGCTCACATCTGTATCGAGGATGTTTGCTTCTTAATTTTATCTGTGATAATGAGAAGTTATTTTGGAGAAATATTTAACTAGGAATCCCAAGTTTTCTTTTTCTTTTCTTTCTTTCTTTTCTTTTCTTTCTTTCTTTTTTTTTTTTTTTTTTGTACTTAAAACTGTCTCAGGCTCACATCAGCCCTTCAGTGGGGGGCACACTGGCAAAGATGGTCACTTCTGCTTCTTGGTCTCACTCTACCAACTGCCTGCCCACGTTCCAGTTCTTGCCACAGGGAAGCTAACTCTTCCTCATTCCAGAAGTTCTCTCATTTTCAATAAACTGCTGCGTTGTGGCCCATGACACTCACAGAAAATGGCTCAACACAGGTTGGCGAGCACTGGCCCACAGGTTGCACTTAGCCCTCCACCTGTTTTCATAAGTAGGTTTATTTGAGTACAGAGGATGTGCTCTCGGATGGGCAGAGTGCTCCCCTAAGAGCCATGATTAGCAGCAAAGACACCCCGTGCCGCTCACAGCATGATGGCCCCAGCACAGCACTGTGCGCACAGTAGCACTGTCTGCTTCCCACCCACGAATGGACTCCAACTTTCTGTTCTCACATCTGGCTCTTCTCGGCACCTGTGTATGATCATGCATGTTGTAGACTACTGGATCGTGTTGGCGTGTCAGGGCCCGGCTTGGGGGAGTCTTCTCCAGCGTGCAGCTGACATCGTGCTGCTGTGAGCGCCCAGCCCTCTGGTTTATTCCAGAAGAGAAGTAGAAGTCAGGCAGAGGCCACCCGTGTGGGACTGCCTGTCTCCATAGGAAGCCTCTGGGGACTCCCTTGCTGTCTGTGGGAGTGTCTGGCCTAAGGCTGAGCACCACTCATCTGCCATGGTTAGAACCAGGCTTCCTCCTCTACTGGAGTTTGACGGGGGCGTCCCCTGCGACTCTGCTGTTAGTCCTTGTTGCCTGTGTGTCCTGCACACACCTCCTCCTTCCATGGCTGACTCAGAGCATCGAGGAGTGCCACGTTCAACAGGGTTAGGTCTCATGGGGACAGACTCTGTCCTGTCCTGGCCCAAACCTGATTTTTCTCTGAATATGGGGAAGGGAAAGGAGGGGAAGTGAGAGGGAAAAGGGGAAGGGCAGCAGGTGCAGCCACTGTGGGCATTTCTGCCCCCACACCTCCTCCCCCCCCACAGAATGTATTTCACTTAGGTGTTTCTAAGCCCTGGTAGTGGAGGGATGAGGTAGAGGCTTCTTGTGATACAACTTCAGAGGAACAAAGTGGTTCCTCCCACGTCCTGCCAGATGCCCCAGACCCCCTCTGCCACCGGTTGCGCTGTTCCTCTGCAGGACAATGGGCCTTGCTCCCTTCAGGGATTGGAGGATGACAGGTAACAGAAATCAGAGGGTGGACACTTGGCAGATCCCGCAGAGATGGAAAACACAGAGCATACAGAGATCCCTGACTAGGCAGGAGGGACGGTGAGTCAGCCCAGGCCAACCGTGCGAGGGGCTTAACTGCCTCTGTGGGCCTAGGGCAGGTGGCAGAGGTGCCTCCCAGCACCTCACCCCTGCTGGTGACCACAGAACTAAGGAGCAATGGTACCAGCTGCTGCCCTCACTTCGGACCACCCAGCAGGTGAAGAGGCAGGCCCTGTCGCAGCCCCTGACCTCGCCTGACTGAGCTGGGTCTCTCTGCCCCCCAGGACCTCACAGGGGGTGAGTTTGAAGACAACTTGAAGTCACTGCACCTGCAGGAAGGCCGAGACTTCGTTCACTTCAGCTGAGGCTGCCTCCCAGGTGGGTCTGCACTGCGGCTCCCGTCGGCTGAGCCTAACGTCTGTCTACTTCCCTTCGTACAGCTGACTTTGAGGCAGTCACTGCGTCCTCCATCTTCTCCCCTCACGTTTTGTGCATTAATTTTCACCCTTTCATTTATGCACATAACTTGAGCTTCAGTCTTCTAAGCACCTCGTTAGGCAAATTTCCTGTGTTTGGTAACTTTAACAAACGATCTGGTAACTTTTTAAGAAACTGCTTTTTCCTTTTAAAAACAGAAGTCTGCAAAAAGTTCTGGGTTCTAGAAATGTTTCTTAGGCTAAGCTTCTCTTCATTTTCAAACCATCTGTACTAGCTGCCTTTTTCATTGCTGTGACCAAATACCAGACAGGAAGCAACTTACAGTATATATACATTTCCTGCCTCGTGGCCTGAGGGTCTGGCCCACTGTGGCGGGGCGGGTATGACGGTGGAGTGTTCCAGCGGGGGCTCTTTACCTTCTTAGTGGAGCAGGAAGTAGAGAGCGAGCCTGGAGCAAGGGTGAGTCTCTAACCCTCAGGCCCCATGCGCTGCTGACCCACTTCCTCAAGCCAGTCCCTGATTCCTAAAGGTGCCACCAACTGGGACAAAATGTTCAAACGTGAGCCTGTCAGAGACATTTCACAATAAGATGATAAAATCCTTAACTCTATACATCTGACCTCTCAATGTAAGTGACCTCGATCTTCTCCTGACACAGTGTCTTACTATGTAGCCCAGGCTGAACTCAGCCCTCCTGTGTCCATGTCCTGAGTGGTGGGCTACAGGTGTGAGCCTGGCATAAATGTGTCGGTACATTCAGAGACGTCCAGAGTTGAGCGCTCTAACATCTGTCTGCTCAGGGAACCACGGGCATCTCGCTCGCCAGCATTGTGCCTTCCCAATTGCCTGTACCTTTGTTGTATAGGTGTATACTGAGTCTGTGTCCCCAGGAGTTAGCCTTGCCTCTCAGTGGTGACCGATCTGCCCTTTCCTGATGTGATATTTTTCACAGCTTGTCCTCTTTCTTGCCATTCCATGGTGCTAGGATTTTCTCTTCTGCGCTTTGGCAGCTCTTGGTAGGTCATCAGGCTTAGCCAGTACCTGGGTTCTCTGCACACCGCCTCACACCACAGGACTGAGATTCCTTCCTTCTGCATTGACGTGTATACCGAGACCCCATGCTTAGCTGTCATGCACTTCTCTCCTTGTTTGGCATCCTCCTAATTGAAACTGTCTACCTCAGGCCATTTCTACAGGCTCCTGCTGCACTGGGTCCACTGCAGACTTTTTCTCGAGCAGTAGCTCCACTGTGTGTGTGTTCAGCCAAGCTGACAGTCATATTTCCCAGAACAGCAAGGATCTTACTGTCTTCCTCAGCTCCAGTGTCTGCTGTTGAGCTGGTGACCACTGTGCCTTCTCAACAGTTCTGTAATCCCACTAATCCCACTAATTGTCACAGACATTCCTAGCATCCACAGGGACACCTGGTAAGCTTCTGTCTGGTAGCTTCTGACCTTGCAAGATTCTCTCTGCCTCTGTTGAGCTGGGGCCTGGTCCCTGTGAGATGCTCACCTTTGCTTCTGCTGTTTTCTCTATTTTTTTTTTTTAAAGTTCTTAAAAAAGCGTGTGTGAATGTAGTGTCTGCCAAGGCCAAAGGTATTGAATCCTCCTGAAAATGGAGGTGTAGGTGGTATGAGCCACCCAGTGTGGGCGCTGGGAATGAACTCAAGTTGTCTGCATGATAACTATGCTTTCTTAACCACTAAACCATCTCCCCAGCTCCGATCCTAATCTCTGATAATTTCTACCTCGTAACTTGGAGGGGGGGAAATAGGGTTTCATGGATCCCACGCTGGCTTAAAATACTCTATAACCCCCCAACATGATCCTCCTGCCTTTACCTCCTACGCGCTAGGACCGTAGCCACGCACACCACATCCAGCATATGTGGTGATGGGGGATCAACCCAGGGTTGGGTCTTGTCTTTCGTTTGTTTTTCTAGACAAGGTTTCTCTGTGTAGTCCTCTCACTAAGTAGACCAGGCTGACCTCAAGGTCACAGGGGTCCATTGCCTCCCAAGTGTTGTGTTAGTTAAGGTGTGCACCACCTGACAGCCCGGGGCTTCCTGCACGCTGGTCTTGTTGCTTCGCTTTAGGAAACTGTTCTTTATTGTTGGTGGCGCTGCTGGCAGGCGGTTGGTTCTGATAGCTGTACTTGCTGTTTATGGCCAGGGTTAGGCTTAGGCATTGCCTGGGCTTTTCGACACAGGAGTCTGGGGACTCACTGCATGTGTCTTCCTTGAACGCCACAGCTTCTTCCTGTGAGGGCAGCCTTTCCACCTGCTGACTGTGAGGGCGCAGCTCTGGAAGGCCCCGTTTCTTCCCGTTTCTTGTGGCCTTTGATCCTGGCGTTTGCTGGGTGGTTCTTCCATCCTTCTCCACCCCTTTCCTTCACCCTTTCAACCCCCTAACACTAGAAAAGGGAGGAAAGGAAAGAGATCCCTGAATCAAGTCTGGGTAGGAAAGGGGGCGACATTACCGTTGGGCCACTTCCTGCTGACTAGCGGTGTTGGGCTCCGTGGGGCGAGTCTGCCCTTCGCCATCAGGGCACCTAATTTCTTCTTGTTGTTTCTTCTTTGCGCACGGCTACTTAGCAAACTGCAGCCACAGCAGCCACCCAACAACTTACTATCTAGGCTCTAGCATTTATATACCCCCCCCCAAATTCCAAATGTCATACAACTGCAGACCCTGTCTGCAGCTGGCAGAATCATACTTCTGCTAGAGCACAAGCCGCTGCAATGGAGCCCCGCGTCCCCACACTTGGGATTAAATGAAAACATTAGTGTGTTTTTAAATAAACTAAAATTACAAAATTCTCACTAGGCTCTACTAGCAAGACTTAAGGCCTTTGGCACACAGGCCCGAGCTGCTTTCTTCCTGCTCTTCAGCTCACGGGTTCCCAGCAGGCAGGTGTGCACACACACCTATTGGCTCACAGGTTCCCAGCAGGCAGGTGTGCACACACACCCATTGGCTCACAGGTTCCCAGCAGGCAGGTGTGCACACAGGTTCCCAGCAGGCAGGTGTGCACACACACCCATTGGCTCACAGGTTCCCAGCAGGCAGGTGTGCACACAGGTTCCCAGCAGGCAGGTGTGCACACAGGTTCCCAGCAGGCAGGTGTGCACACACACCCATTGGCTCACAGGTTCCCAGGAGGCAGGTGTGCACACAGGTTCCCAGCAGGCAGGTGTGCACACAGGTTCCCAGGAGGCAGGTGTGCACACACACCCATTGGCTCACAGGTTCCCAGGAGGCAGGTGTGCACACAGGTTCCCAGCAGGCAGGTGTGCACACAGGTTCCCAGCAGGCAGGTGTGCACACACACCCATTGGCTCACAGGTTCCCAGCAGGCAGGTGTGCACACAGGTTCCCAGCAGGCAGGTGTGCACACACACCCATTGGCCTCCTGCCCAAACAAACCCACTGGAGAGCTCTCCTGACTCCGTTGTGCCTAGACACACACACCGCCTGCTGTTTGCTGAGCCTATCATAGTATTCAGCATTGTCACCCTGATGGACCATCCTGGCCACACGAGCTGTCTTAAGTATCTCAGTGG
The DNA here is from genome assembly GCF_964271855.1 of Acomys minous. Lineage (NCBI taxonomy): Eukaryota > Metazoa > Chordata > Mammalia > Rodentia > Muridae > Acomys > Acomys minous. The sequence goes on along the minus strand of NC_140493.1, from coordinate 113,227,763 downwards.
AAACCCTTCCTGCCGAGAGAACTCAGGACGCCAGGCATCCGGTGGGAGCAGTCGCCTACGGGTGGGATCTGCATGTAGAGGTGGCAAGCCAGGAAGGGAAAACGTTTACTTCGACCATTAAATCTCACTGAAAGGTCTGTTGGAACCTTGTAGGTCTCCATGTCATGCCTGGAATTGTGTTTTAAAAATAATACTAAAAATAGTTCATTCTAGGGGGCTGGAGAGGTGGCTCAGTAGTTAAGAGCACTGGCTGCCCTTCAGAGGACCTGGGTTCAATTCCCAGCACCCAATGGCAGCTTGCAACTGTCTGTGACTCCATGGAGCTACAGCAGGCATCTTATACATGGCCTCATCAGGTGATCTCAGCCAGGCATTCTACTCACCACAGAAAACCCGAGTCTAGGGGAGAGGTGTGAGACTGAAGGATCAGACGCATAGGTCCCTGCCACCAAGGGCAGCACAACAAAGCTCCTGCGTACCGGGCCTGGAAAGTGACTCCCAGCAATACGGCAGCCTGTGCGCTGTCAAGACCAGCTCCATGAGATGTAGGCTGTGAAAGAGTGAGTCCATAGGCTACAGGCCCTGGCCACTTCACCTGTGCATAAGCCGCTATCTTGAGTTCTGTCCCAGCCATGTGTCCAGCCTCACAGTCCTTTCCCAGACCACAGCAGGGCAGGAGGTGCAAAGGGTCCAGGGCTCAGGACCAGAGCTGTCATCCATATTCCCACAGGGACGCTGGTGACTTGGCTGGCTCAGCAAGAGGGAAGAGAGCCGCCTGCTCACACCAGGGAAGTGACGCATGCATTGTGCTACACAACTCACTCAGTGCCTGAAACACAGACAGGCCCACAGTAGGTCGTCCAGTTCCTTGAGCACATAAATCCCAGAGAGAGGCGGAGGCTGGGCTGCGTAGTACATGATTTAATGAGAGCATATCTGTGTTAGGGCATCAGCACTATGGGCAGTCCAGGCCCCCGGAGCACAGCAGGCAGGAGGGATCACGACTCTCTGAGCTCCTGGTCCATCTAGCAGCAGGTGCCACCTTTCTCAGGCCTGTGGCACCAAGTTCCATGATGGTAACTTGTTGTGGGGCCTCAGGGCAGGGCATCCCAGGTAGGTAGGCAACGGCTCAGCTTCCTGAGGCGGGCTGCAGAGGGAGACATGCGACATTAGGCTGGTCCCCACCCGCTCATACATAGCTAAAGACTGCCACGTTCCAGGCTCCTAGCAGCTTGAATTGCGTAGCTCTGTAGCCTTGTCAGAGTACATTGCTAAGCTGTTCACATTCACAAATGTTCACACTCCACATAAGGGACCAAGAGTACGTCACGGCTCCGCCTGTTGTCACCACTCCTAGAGCTACAACCAGGCCACCCTGTGTATCCTACGGCTTCTGCAGAGGGGGAGGGGGGAAAGCTCTGGGAAGAGTTGGGTACACAGACGCAGTATACAGCTCACACAAGAGAGGGGAAAATACAAAATGCCTCCCAACGTGACATGGAGGTGACAGGAGCTCAGGGTACAAAGCTGAAGATCAAGAGGAAAGAGCAGCTGGCCAGCCTCGGGTCAGGACAAACCAGTTTCGACAGGGCTCTAGCTGGAGGTCAAAGCCAGCGAGTGTAATGTGCCAGGAAAGAGTGCTGGTCCCAGGGTCATCAGGGACAGAGAACATAGCTGTGAAGTAAGTTAACAGGAAGTGAAATCCTGATAAGGGAGGAGGAGACATTAAACAGGAAGGTCAAACAGGAACCAAAGACGATGGATGTAAACATGCAGTAAACATGAATTCATGGGACACTAATTAAATATTTTTCAATGATGCTAAGGCACCATGCTATGCTAAGCTTGACTATAGCATAGACATGAAAATATTGTGACAAATGATAACCAGATGTCCCACACTAACAGTGGGCAAGAGATGTCAAGAGGAGGGACACCTACTAACACAGCTTCAAAACGCACCCTGAAGTGTAAACATAATTAAAGGACATTTGAGACAAATGCAAAACACCTACTTCCTCAGCAACTGTGTACTAATGCCTTTGGTCTGGTGTCTCTCTGCACAGAGCGCGTCACACCTGAAAAGTCCTCTCAGAATGCCAGGGGACTGAGGTCACCACCCTGAAGCTGGAGAGACAACATACGAGACGCAGAGCCTTGCGGAAGCCACACAGGCCTGTGTGTGCATGCGTTAGCGTGAGGACAGCAGTCACAGACGCCTGCAAAGCTGCCCCTGTCAGGCACACCAGAACCTGCTCTACTAGGGAGCGAATGCAGCCTGCAGGCCAGACGGGCCACACTAGCAGCACCAGGAAGGCCACAGACTGGCTGATGAGAAAGCTCTGCGCCCCACTCAGCGGCTGCACTCCAGCGTGAGGCTGGGCTCCTGGAGGACTCGGGCTCTGTAAGGGCAGGGAGCCCAAGGTCAAGGGTGGAAACAGACCCTGAGGCCCACACAACAGCCAGAATCTAACAGTGGCTTCCAGCCAGGAAAGCAAGTCCACACACATATTCATTTGATCAGTTGCGATCTCATTTGTGTGTGTGTGTGTGTGTGTGCACGCACGCGCATGCGTGTGCACGCCTGCATGTGTGTATATGCATGTAGGAAAAGCATGACTCAGGGAGCCTCTGACACAGAGATCGGATTATTAGGCTAAGAAAGACATTCCAGGAAGCTGAGCTGCAGGGAGCATCCAGGAGCTGGTGTAGTCTGAGTGAGAATGGCCCAGAGGCTCATATCTGAATACTCTGGCCACAGCTGGTGGAACTGTTTAGGAAGGATTTTGAAGTGTGGCGTTCTTGGAGGACGTGTGCTAATGGGAGTAGACTTCTAAGACTTCAAATGACTCCATTTCCAGTGTGTTTCCTGTGTGTGGATCAAGATGTGAGCTCTCAGCTGTTCCTACTGCTATGTCCTCACTCTGCCTTTCTGGACTCTAATTCTCTGAAACCACAGCCCAACACAATGTGTTCTTTTGTTAAAGTCATGGTGTTTTGTCACAGCAATCAAAAGCAAAAGGTAGGCCAGTAGGGGTGTGGAGAGGGGATGAGAAGGAAGTGTTGAAGAAAAAATGTAAAGGCGGCATTAAACCAGCCCGTGAGCTTTCTACGCAGAGATGCAAGTGGGACACGAGCTGTTCTAAGAACCAGGGACCAGCATCGCAATCTGTAGGACTCACAGGTGATGTGCAAGGGCACATAGTCGCAGGCCAGCCAGTATTTAAACTAGTTCTGAAAGTTTAACCAAACCAAGGATCAAAAAGAGTAAAGACAATCTTGGACAGAAAAAAACTGGAGAGCAGACAGTGAACACCCTGAGTTGTTGTAAAACCCACGCCTCTTCCATCATACAGTTTGTCCTGGCTACAGATGGATGGTATCATCAGTGTATAAATGAGATTCTAACATGTCATACGTATGCAGTCACTTGTCAGGACACTGAATCACGTGGTGGCTGGCTGACACAGGAAGTCTCTTCCCTCCACACACAGCTGGTCCCAAGGGAACTGAATTTCCATGTGAACAGCAGGCTATGCACCTGCCTGTGTGTGTACTGGCTAGTTTTATGGCAACGTGATAAGCCAGAGTCATTTAGAAGAGGAACTCTCATTTGAGAAATAGCTTTATGAGATTAATGCTATAAGCAAGCGTGTCGGGCATTTTCTTAATTAGTGGTTGATGTGAGAGAGCCCACCCCATTGTGGGTGGGCGTCCTGGGTGTAAAGACACTGTATACCCCAGAGTAGACCACAATACAAGGGAGGGGGCAGGAAATAAGCTAGGAGCAGGTTTCTAGGATGAAAATGTCAGTATGGAGAATGTTTACAAGTCCCTACAGACAGCCTGCCCTGCAGAACACAGGAAGAGGCCTGAGGGCACAACAGGCTGCAGCTTTCATGACAACTTAAGGTGCAACCTCAGCACAGGGGCCTCAGAAACACCAAACACACCAAGGCCAAGACAGGCGGGGAGGTCAGGCCTTAGCCCAGGCAGGAAATGATGGGGAGCTAGCGCTTCCCTCCCTCAGGGTAGGGGCTTCTTTCCTAGAAAACAAGTTGAGACTACCTAGCACCACAGCAGGAGGAGCAGCACTCCCAGTCGGTCTGGAAAAAGTAATGGTGGTGATGAACACTGACCATGGGACCCAGTTAGACCAGAGCTCAGAACAACACACAACGCAGAGGCCATGTGTCCGCAGATTACTAAAGAGTGTTACCTTTGGAACAGGCTGGGGTCTGGGCACGCCAAGGAGGTCACATAGGTGGTTCCGCTGCCCTCTTACAACTGTAAGCTCTGCGTCCCTAAGGAAGAAAGCATTTGAGTTCTCCATGCCACAGGGTTCCGCTCCCGCACCCCATCTGGCGGTGGACAAAAACCCCTATCCTCCAGAGTAGACACCAGGAGAACCTAGCTGTTTCACAGGACTAAGCCACACCCTGTTCTAAGGACATACAGAAGAGCTGCCACCTTCATTAGAATCCAGCTATTGGCTGCTGCCAGGTGTTCTGGTGCACGCCTTTAATCCCAGCACTCGGAGCGGCAGAGGCAGGTGAATCGCTGTGAGTTTGAGTCCAGGACAGCCAAGGCTACACACAGAAACCCTGTCTCGAAAAACAAAACAATAATAAATTCCAGATGTTGACTGCTTTCCTTAGCACATGTAATACTGTCAAGTTCCAAGCATCTTTTCTCTGCAAAGAAGTCAGTAAAAGCAGTTCCTCTGTAAATCAGGTACTGTGCTCTTGCAGAGGAGCAGAGTTCCCAGCACCCACGTAGGGCAACACTACAACCCCAGCTGCAGGGGAATTGGATGCCCTTTTCAGGCCACCTCAGGCAACTACACTTACATGCACACAAGCCCTGGCACACAGACACACTTGCATATACATTATTGAAGATAAAAATAAACCTTAAAGCCAAAACAGTTTCTTTTATCCCTGCTGTCCAAGAAAGTTGGGAGCAGTGACCACTACCTCCCCAGAAGGCACCAAGTTGAACTACTAACAGACAAGATCGTAAGTGCACTCTGGCCTTCAGGTCACAGCTCCCATCTAGGCAGGAAGGCCACGCCCTAGCCTGAGTTCCAAAGGATGCCACCAACTTGCTAAAGCAACCTGGTCCATCCCAACAGGCCTGCCAGCAATCCCACTCCCAACCGTCCGAGGGGACAGTGCCCACAGGCAGTAGCACTGACTTGGGCTACCTGTGCCTGTGTGTGCCTCTCAAACAGTACACCTAGAACAGGGGACTACACCTGTGTACAGGCAATAGTTCTGTGCGTGTGACTGTGATTATATGAGCAGCTCTATGTATGTGTGCAGGACCATGCATGTGTGGTGCCTGGATCACAGGTCATAAGTGCTTACTGTGACCATAACCGTTTCCAGGCCCAGCCGGAACACTTGTGAGCCGCACCTACAGGTGTGCAGCACTGCTGCCACTCGCCCCTCTGCACCTCTTGACTTGGGAGACAAGTCATTAAGGCCATTAAAACAGAAAAGACCACATAGGCCTTGCAGTAGCAAAATGATAGTGGCTAGTTGACATCCACTTGGCTTCCTGTTTGCCCTATATTCCAGCTACGGAGAAATGCCACTTGTGACAGGCAAGGGTGTGAACCACTCTACCTTGCTCACAAGAGGAGAAAATGTGCTCACAATTCACATTAAACACGTTCCCACCTGAATCAGCCCCGACACGAAGCTGTGAGGTGGCCCTGAGCTGCTGAGTGTCAGAAATGTTGGGACAGAAGGACGTGGCACCGGGCTCAGGCAGGCCCTACTCACCAGGCTGTGTCACTGAGCACAGACATGACCTCATCGAGCACGTCCGGGTCCACCAAGTCACTGTAGGTAAGCACCATCTCATACACCTGGCTTGCTGTGGTCTTCCGGATCTGAATTTCAACAGGAGAGAGCCCATCACCACGAGCAGCCAGGTGGTCTTAGGAAGGCCCATGAAAGGAGGAGCACGAACTCGGCAATGCCCAGATACTTCTGCCATCATAGACATGCAGTGAGAGGACGAACTGTAGCCTTTTCCGGAAGGTGCAGTACAGACTCCTACAAGGGAATCTGCCGTTCTTGCTGTCTTTTTAGGTGATGTCCTGTGACAAACTGCTTCATGGGAGGTCTGATCTACCCCTGGCAATGGGTATTTCTGAGAAGCAGGGTGAGCTGTGGGGGGTGAGCCATGGGGTCACCCGCTGTAAAGGTTCACTGGCCGTTTGAAGAGTTCGTGGGTAAGAGGGACCCTGCCCCTGGGCTCTAACGCCCCACCCCCAGCAATGCCCTCCATGCCCAGCACCAGCACCCACGTTCTTCTCATGCAGTCGGCCACCAATTCCCAGGGCTGCCCACGCCTGGAGGCCGCCTCCACAGGTACGTCATCTCACCACGTGTTTACTTCTAAACCTACTTCAGGGATACACCAACATACGCTCATGTGTAAGTGGGGCAGACACACTCACCACAGGAAACGGGTGGCCAAGGAGAAGGAACAGCTGCAGAAGAACCTTCTTCCTCACATCTCCACTGAACTGCACCATTCCACAGAGCCTGCAGGAGACCTAGTGTGTGTGCATGCCTCTGTACACGTGCATCGTGCATTAGTGAACTCATGTGATCTGTCTGCACTGTCATGCATGCACATGTGCTTACTATACATGATGAGATGGTTGTGCTAGCGTGTTCATACCTGTGCACCCACAGCCCTGCTTTCCCATGTGTGTGTGTTTGTATACCTTACGTGATTGCTTGTACATGCCCGTGTGCCCAGACCCCCACACTAGCATAGGTGTGTTCACATCTCAGACCCCTGCACTAGCATAGGTGTGCTCACATTCCAGACCACCACACTAGCATAGGTGTGCTCACATTCCAGACCCCCGCACTAGCATAGGTGTGTTCACATCTCAGACCCCCGCACTAGCATAGGTGTGCTCACATTCCAGACCCCGCACTAGCATAGGTGTGTTCACATCTCAGACCCCCGCACTAGCATAGGTGTGCTCACACTCCAGACCCCCACACTAGCATAGGTGTTCACACTCCAGACCCCCACACTAGCATAGGTGTGTTCACATTCTCCAGACCCCCGCACTAGCATAGGTGTGTTCACACTCCAGACCCCCACACTAGCATAGGTGTGTTCACATTCTCCAGACCCCCGCACTAGCATAGGTGTGTTCACACTCCAGACCCCCACACTAGCATAGGTGTGTTCACATTCTCCAGACCCCTGCACTAGCAGGTGTGTTCACACTACAGACCCCCACACTAGCATAGGTGTGTTCACATTCCAGAACCCTGCACTAGCATAGGTATGTTCACACTCCAGACCTCTGTACTAGCATAGGTGTGTTCACACTTCTCACCCCTGCACTAGCATAGGTGCGTTCACACTCCAGAACCTCGCACTAGCATAGGTGTGTGCACATTCCTGTGTTGGCCTTTGGGCATCTACAGGGCCAGAAAGGTTCCAGAGCAAGTGACAAAAATGAGAGATGTAGCTTTCCTGTTCTGGCCCCTAAATGCCACTGCTGACAGGAATGGTCTCTAAATGAACGCTCACTGTAAACAGCTTTGTGATTAAAACTGTATCTCCCGCCAGGAACCACCAAGTCCCTCCAATTTCTGTCCCTACCCAAGAGCACTTAAGACTCACACTGCAATACTTGACCGAAGTTTCTGGATGTCTTTTGACTTCTTGATTTCTTCCTTACAAAGGGTGAGCAACTTCACACAAAAGGGGTGGCTTGAAGGAGAAAACACTACTGTCAGGAATACAGAGCAGACAGATTGCAGGCTGCAGTGGCGCCCAGTGGTGCTGCTGGTACTCGGTGACCTGAGCTAGGCCATGTGACATCAGCCGCTTTCTCTGGTCCCCTACACGCACAGCAGAGGTGCCCTATCTCGTTATCCATAAGACGCTCCATTACCCACATCACCCATAGCATTCAGCACCGGGTTGGGGGGGGAGGGGGCAGGGAGGGCAGGCCCTGGCAGTCATGATGTGGCCATATCCAAGTTACCCACCGCGACAGAAAAGACCGTACAGCTTCATGGAGAGAAGCCATGTGTAGACCCAGGTCAGAAGAGCAGTCCTAGTCAGCCCCAGAGATGACATTTGCTGGGTTCATCTCAAGACTTACAATTCTAGGCAGCTCATCTCAGTGTTTAGAAGACACCCTTTAAGGGCTGAGTTGTCACCCAGATGACACCATTTCACTGCTTCCTGCATGTCCAGTTGTGCCCTGCTAAGCAACTGTGTCCCCTCCTCAGGTGTTGACCTCCTAAGCAACTGTATCCCCTCCTCAGGTGTTGTCCTCCTAAGCAACTGTATCCCCTCCTCAGGTGTTGTCCTCCTAAGCAACTGTATCCCCTCCTCAGGTGTTGTCCTCCTAAGCAACTGTGTCCCCTCCTCAGGTGTTGTCCTCCTAAGCAACTGTGTCCCTCCTCAGGTGTTGTCCTCCTAAGCAACTGTGTCCCCTCCTCAGGTGTTGTCCTCCTAAGCAACTGTGTCCCCTCCTCAGGTGTTGCCCTCCTAAGCAACTGTGTCCCCTCCTCAGGTGTTGCCCTCCTAAGCAACTGTATCCCCTCCTCAGGTGTTGTCCTCCTAAGCAACTGTATCCCCTCCTCAGGTGTTGTCCTCCTAAGCAACTGTATCCCCTCCTCAGGTGTTGTCCTCCTAAGCAACTGTATCCCCTCCTCAGGTGTTGTCCTCCTAAGCAACTGTATCCCCTCCTCAGGTGTTGTCCTCCTAAGCAACTGTATCCCCTCCTCAGGTGTTGTCCTCCTAAGCAACTGTGTCCCCTCCTCAGGTGTTCTCCTTGTTAGTAATTTTTTTTCTTTATGAATCATCCTGTCTCCGTATCAGTTTCTTCCTACACGTTCCCTTAAGATATTTATAAACTACTTTTAAATTCACTTATGGAATTGTTTGTTTCTTAACCATTTTCAGGGGTTAATTTCTATATTTTTGGTGTTTCCACACCTGCTGTGGAAACATCCTTCTCTCTAGCCTTATGTCCACTGCTCTATGGTTTTGACCGTCAGGTGTGTGTCTACTCTGGAGCACAGGTCTGACTGGGTGTTGTGTTTGAAGAACAGCTTGCACGTGAGGGAGGTGGACAAGGTGGGTATGTTCACCTTGTGTCTTTTCCAGGCACTGTTGGCTTCTTGACAGAGATGCAGCCACACTGGAGGGGTGGGAGGTAGGGGCCATAGCTCTGCCTCTCCTGGGAGTGCCTCTGAGTGCTAGTGTAATCGCCCTGCTCCTGCACACTGGGAGCACGTGGCCATCAGGTCGGTTCCGTGTTGAGAGTATACATAGGAACGGACCAGGCCTGAGCATGGCTGACAGGGAGAGGGAGCTGGACAGCAGCTGACCCATGGGGGCGCTGCCAACAATGTGAGAGGAAGGGAGCCGTAGTAGCGGAAAGCTCTTTGGCCTGTGTGTCTCTTTCCACAACAGAAATCTTTAGGATAGCAGGCGTGGCCAGGGAACCATGGCACCCACCTCCAACAGGCAGAGCTTAGACCCCACTCATCAGAGGCTCGTGCCTTGGATTCGCTCAGTGGGACTCTTTCAGGAACCCTGTCTGAACCCACAGGATCTCTGGGAACCATGACGAGAGAGAGGAGAGAGGAGAGAGAGACAGAGAGAGAGAGGAGAGAGAGAGCACGCGAGCGTGTGCGCGAGCACGCCCTTAGGAGTCCAGAAGAGCATCGGAAGTGCATGAATCCTACGGGAAGACTAGCTTAGGATATAGATAGTCCTCACGCAAGCCGGGACTGAGTAACCACAGCCCTCGGCAGTATGACAGTCACTCTGTATGCAACAAGCACTTTAGGGAGCTGGTCAGGGGAGACCTGAGACCCATGTGACCTGGACCAGCCACAGCTGACCTGGTAGTTACTGTCACAGACTGTCCTGGAGGGCAGCACAGGGGGGCAGAGCCAGGAGACGAAGAAGGCAATGGTTAAAAAAGGGCTAGCTCAACTAAAATGGCTGACCTGAGGAATGCTGGGAGAACTTGGTGGCCAGGTCCGCTTTGTTATGTCGAGCAATGCTATTTTGAATTACCTACATCTTTATCACTCTGGGGACACAGCTCCTCCTCCTAATCTAGAGAGCAGCCCCACTGTGAGGTGCTCCCCCCTCTCACCACTGGTCCAGCTAAAGGTCATGTTTACTCTGTACTCTCAGATGTCCATGCCTCTGGACATGCTCTCCCTTTTATCTGTAACAAACCTTCTCTTCCACCATACCAAGAGGCATTCAGGCCTGCTTGCTCTTCTTCCTTCCCTCCCTCCCGTCCTTCCTTTCTTTTTTTCTTTCTTTCCTTTCACTCAAGCATTCACTGTACAAAAACACAGTGAGTTGAAAGAGTGCCAGAACTCTCCATGAGCACAATGAACAAAATGGAGGGGCGTGGGAATGATTCTGTTAATCAGAGAAAGGAAAACACATGGAACAAACAGAAAACACTAATGAAAAAACTAATTAGATTAAATGGAACAGATTTATGGACCCAGTTAAAAGGTCAGATTGTCAGGTTGAATTTTCACAAAACTACATATACTTATAGCAACCAACATACAAAAACCAAATATATACAATAATGAAAACAAGGGGCTGGAGAGATGGCTCAGAGGTTAGGAGCCCTGGCTGCTCTTCCAGAGGTCCTGAGTTCAGTTCCCAGCAACCACATGGTGGCTCACAACCATCAATGGTGAGATCTGGTGCCCTCTTCTGGCCTGCAGGCACACATACTGGCAGAACACTGTATGTATAATAAATAAATAAATCTTTAAAGAAAAGAAATGAAAACAAAAAAAACCTACAATCCTAAGTGTTTTTTAAAAAGGCCAAAGTAGAACATAAGCAGACACTCCTCCAAAACCATCATCGTGTGGTGAGTCAGCCCTACATTTATGTGTGTCCAAACCCTAAATTCATAAAGCAAAAACAAAGATATCTATATCATGAAATATTTTCCTACTATCTTATTTTGAAAATTTTAAGCCAGAAAAATACATGTCAGATCTTAAGAACATTTTCCAAGATGAAGATGGCCTTGTGGAAGAGAGCTCATGGCCAGCTGCGCGCCTGTGAGCATCCAGGCTGTGTAGCAGCAGCTTTAGGAAAGGACAAGTCCCATAGTGTCAGATTAAAAGCCAGCCTAGAGACTAAGCAACCCCAGCTGATGGGCAGCAGCCCTGGGTGTGCGGCGTGTGCAAGGACCTCACAGCCGGGCTTCACCTGAGCTGGTCAGCGTGTGCAAAGACACTGCCCAAGGCCAATGGAGGATGGGGGGGGGGGGGAGGAGCAAAACACCAGGAAAAAATGACAGGGAAACTGGGCACAGATCCTCTCAGTGGGGCAGCAAATAGAAAGTGAACAGAAGTGAGAGACTCAGAAGGAGAGATCAACTGAGACCCTGTGGATTTGAACCCACAGTCCGAGCACGCCGGGCAGGTTCTAAGGAGCTTGGCTTTGGTGTCATAGATGCTCATAAATCTTTACAGAGTACACAGCTGTCCAAACCAACAGGGCATTCAGTGAAGACATAAGGCATTCACAGAAGCAAAAACCACCAGGATGAAATCACTCAGGAAGCCAGCCCGGCACCTAGACTGTTCCAGACACAGCAAGGCCGCCCGCTCCTGTGGACAGGAGGCTGAGGAACCACAAACCACATGCAGTAGGAAGCTGCTAATTCATGCCCCATGCCCACAGCACAGGCACACACACACAGCACAGGCACACACACACACACAGCACAGGCACACACACACACACAGCACAGCACAGGCACACACACACACACACACACACACACAGCACAGGTACACACACACAGCACAGGCACACACACACAGCACAGGCACACACACACACAGCACAGGCACACACACACACACACACACACACAGCACAGGTACACACACACAGCACAGGCACACACAGCACAGCACAGGCACACACAGCACAGCACAGGCACACACACACAGCACAGGCACACACACACACACACACAGCACAGGTACACACACACAGCACAGGCACACACACGCACACAGCACAGCACAGGTACACACACACAGCACAGGTACACACACACAGCACAGGCACACACACACAGCACAGCACAGGCACACACAGCACAGCACAGGCACACACAGCACAGCACAGGCACACACAGCACAGCACAGGCATACACAGCACAGCACAGGCACACACACACAGCACAGGCACACACACACAGCACAGCACAGGCACACACACACAGCACAGGCACACACACACAGCACAGGCACACACAGCACAGCACAGGCACACACACACAGCACAGGCACACACACACAGCACAGGCACACACACACACACACACACAGCACAGGCACACACACACACACACACACAGCACAGGCACACGCAGCACAAGCACACACAGCACAGCACAGGCACACACAGCACAGCACAGGCACACACAGCACAGCACAGGCACACACAGCACAGGCACACACAGCACAGGCACACACACACAGCACAGGCACACACAGCACAGCACAGGCACACACAGCACAGCACAGGTACACACAGCACAGGCACACACAGCACAGCACAGGTACACACACACAGCACAGGCACACACACACAGCACAGCCCACATGCTGTCTTATTTATATCTCACCTCCACTGACTTCCAGACCACTCCACCCACCAGCCCTAGTGGGCAGCCACCGAACTTGTCCAAGGCTGCCTTCCTACCTGGCCAGCAGGGCACTACTTCACCCCAGCCTGCTGCCTGCTGCCTGCCTTTGCGGCGTGTCACCTGGGTTCTGAGCTCCTGACCCAAGGGTTCTGTCCTTAAAGTGACAGCTAGCCAGATGTGGTGGCCATAGATTTGTAATCCCAGCACCTGGGAGGCTAAGGGGCAGGATCATGGGTCTGAGCAATACAGTGAGACACCAGATCAATAAATACCAATCTCGGTGAGTTCGAGGCCAGCCTGGTCTACAAAGCGAGTCCAGGACAGCCAAGGCTACACAGAGAAACCCTGTCTCAAAAAACACAACCAACCAACCAAACAGAAAAATAAAATGAAATAAACTGAAACTAGGGCCACGTGGCTTCACCAGACAGCACTAAGCAAGCAGATACTTACTTGTCTTCAGTAGTGAAGATGTCGAAGCAGCCGTTGGCCAACAGCTGGTCCAACGTTTTCAGCAGCGATATAGACACCCTGAGAGTAGAAAAAAAGCATGAGACCCAGAGCCGCCTGCGCCACCCACAAGTTCAAACCCAGGAAACCCCTCAGCGCCAAGCAGCTCCGCTAGACAAGAGGCAAGATCATCTTGTCGGATTCCTAGCGACAGACACTGGCATTACAACGATGCCAAAATGACAGCGGAAGGTAGGAATACAGCCAGAGCCAATGCGGCTTCTCTTGGGGATTACCTACAGCAAGGATAAGGACAGGATTGCCTGAGGTCAGGCTGTGCAGATGGCCTGGGACAGCCCAGCACTCACCTGTACACTTAATGGTTCTGACAAGGTGCAGTGGACCGTCTGGCACACAGTGCTGGGTAACTGGGCAACCATTTGCAAAATTAAACTGAGCACACACACTACTGCCTCAAAACAGACTGTAGGGCTGTAGAACCCAAAGCTGAGACTTCTGGGAAGAGTATCTGAGGAGCTCTCTAGGCCCTCCTGTAGTGAGCAGTCTGGGATTTTGGTTTCTTTAAAAAAACACAGAAATAAGCCAGGCACAGTGGCACACACTTTTAATCCCAGCACTTGGGAGGCAGAGGCAGGCAGAACGCTGTGAGTTCGAGGCCAGCCTGGTCTACAAAGTGAGTCCAGGACAGCCAAGGCTACACAGAGAGACCCCGTCTCAGGAAAAAAAAAAAAACCAACAACATAGAAATATTATGAGAACATAGTTTTGTTTTAATCCCAGGTGTGTGGGTATGGGCTGACTATAATTTGCCTCGTGCTCTAGCAGAGGCGTGGTTCTGCCAGCTGTGGACAGTTGCTGTGATTATGTGACATTTGGAATTCTGGGAACTTCTCAGAGGGTAATAAATGCTGGGGCCTAAGAAGGAGGGACTGGTTGGTGGCCAGTGGCCATTCAAGGGGGTTGGCTGCAATCTGTTAGTAGTCACGCTTAAAAAAAGAAATAAAACTAGATTCAAGGATTTCTATGTCTCTCTGCTCCCTCTATCCTTTCTTTCCTATCTAGTGATAGGGGGATAAAGGGTGGAAAAAAAGAAAACCATAAAGTAGCCAAAAACCAGCTATAACCTCCAAATTAGACAAAGATTTCTCATTAACATGAGTTCAACAATAATGTGATGTTGGGTCCTTCACACCACAGCTCTGACAAGCACTTGCCCAGGACAGTGAAGGCATCAAAAAGCAAGAGTGAGAGGGAGAGCCCAGCTGTGGGGCCCAACGCCACTGAGCACAAGAGTGCTGCTGAGACATGGAACAGACGGGGCCAGCGGCTTCACACAAGTTAACAAGCACTGCATGTGGGCCAGCTGTCCACTACTCGACGATGTGACCCAGCTGTCCACTACTTGATGAGTCCCCAAGAAAAGGGAATGTGCACCCCTGCATGTCCCCTCTGGCTGTTGGTAAGGCCTTCAGCAGGGAATGCACCAGTTCCTGCCCATTGCAGGCACTGACAGGGCAACAAGAGGGACAGACAGAGGTGACTACGCTGCCTGTCTGTTTAAACGAAGTTCTACAAATTTGCCAGTGTGGGCAGCTGGGAGGGGCCTGAGAAGGAACCCTGGTGAACAAGGAGGGACTTGTGGTATTTACATCTCAAGGACGACCCACCCCACATCATGTGTTACCTTTCAGATTTCTTATATCTAAATGGAATTATTATATACAAGAAAAGATGGGGAATATTCCTACAGGCTAGAACCTTGTTCCACTTAACTTGGTATTCTACATCTACACAGAGAGAGAGAGACAGAGAGAGAGACAGAGAGACAGACAGAGAGAGAGAGAGAGAGAGAGAGAGAGAGAGAAAGAGAGAGAGAGAGAGAGAGAAAGAGAGAGAGAATATATGTGCGAGTGTGCATCACGGGAGAGGGTCTGCAGGAAATGAATGCCAGGGCAGGGTGTTGAGGCTAGAACCTGGGAGCTGCAGGGCCTGACGGCTTGCTGTGCCCTGCTCCTTGTCTACTACGACAGATGTGTCCCAGGGAAACCTGGGCTCTGTAGAGATAG
Source organism: Acomys minous (assembly GCF_964271855.1). Lineage (NCBI taxonomy): Eukaryota > Metazoa > Chordata > Mammalia > Rodentia > Muridae > Acomys > Acomys minous. Next base: position 113,212,502 of record NC_140493.1, on the reverse strand, counting down.
GACCAAGGCACAGGACCATGTACACACCCCAGCCTGAAGACACACTTACCTGTCATTCAAGAGATTGTCCTCAAAGACCTTTAGGAGGGTCTCGCTGAAGCTCTCCAGGGCCTGAGCATTCTTCTGAATCTGCTTCATATACTCAAAGAGGCTCTGTGTAGAATGTCTGACCTATGACCCAAACAGCAGTATTATGGCACAGCATGGCCAGCTTCTACCTTGGTCCCCCAGGGCTGCTACAGAGAGTGAATGCTTGAGGCCAGACAGAACCGACTGCAAACTACAGAGACACGAGGATCTTACAGGTGCTGGGCTGGTGAGACAGTAAGCGTGCAAACTGCACACATCTGGGACAGAGCCCTCTGGAAAGAGTCCCCCGCCTCCCCGGCTTTGCACAGCCAGATGCCTCCTCACCGTAGACTCCGTCAAGCCACCCACAGACACGGCCAGCCCCAGCAGGACGTGGTATCTGTAGGTAGGCAGTGCCAAGAGCTGGGTGATGAGGGGGAAGGCCTGGGAAGGTGCGTTCCAGTCCACAGTGGCCACACCAGACCTGGAAGAAAGGGACTTCCTCAGGGCCATGCTTGGAGGGACTGGGCTACGCGGGGACCCACACCTGACAGTACCTGGGAAACAGACTTTCCAGTTCTCTGCGGTGGGGGACATGGGGAACGGGAGGGCTGTCGAAGTGCAACAGAGTCAGGAACACGCGGGCAGCGTGCGCACGGAACCGGTCAATCTTCTCACTCGCCTGCTGGGCAATGCAACACATGACGCGCTCACAGCTGCAAGCAGAGGGCAGAGGTGTGAGGCCAGCCTGGGAATATGTGGTCACCTTACCGTCAGCAGCTGCTGGAGCCACAGCAGGATGTGTCTTAGGGACTTCACTGCCATGATACAACAGAGCAACCATAGGCAGCTTGGGTAGGGAAGGGTTTGTTTAGGCTCACAACTCTCAGGTTGCACGCCATCACTACAGGAAGCCGAGGCTGGAGGCAGAGCTGAAACAGAGGCCATGGAGGTGTGCTGCTTACTAGCTCGCTCTCCATGGCTTGCTCACCCTGCTTTCTTAGAGATCTCAGGACTTCCTGACCGCAGTGACCTGGAACCTCCCACAGAAATCATTAACCAAGAAAGTGCCTATAGGCCAGTCTTATGGACAGTTTTCTCAATTGATTTCCTCTTTCCAAATAATTCTAGCTTATACCATATTGACATAGAACTAACCAACCCAGGATGGGCACAGTGCACCCTGTCCACCCCAGAACCTCAGGAGCCACGTAACAGGCACACACACATGAATGCTGACACGCTCTTGGGGCAGTATTGCAGGAAGGATGAGAGGCCAGGCTGAGAAAGTACGGCACGCACAGGGCAGAACTTATGGCCTCAAGTAGTGAGGCAGAAGAGGCTGAAACCCGCAAGGGCTGGATCAAATGATGGTAGACCATCCTGGCATGAACCTCAGCTACAGAACCCCACAGCCTCACGCTCTAAAGCTGTCAAACAGGCCAGATCAAGCGAGGTCCTGATACGGGGTTAGGGAGTGTGTATATGCTATGGGTCCTGACATGGGACAGGAGGAGGGCCTGGTCATGTCCCACAGACTGTGGAGCGTCAGGACAGGTCAGGGCAGCTATCTGAGAAGGCATGGAGGCTCCAGGTCAGCCACACCTGGCCTCAGGTACTCACATGTGGGCTTCAATCAACGTCGGTTCTGTGCGTGCCAGCAAAAGTGTCAAGTCCATGAGACTGGTCATGGCAGCCTCACGGACCCTGTGGACAGAAACACGAGAAAGTCAATATGTGGTGGGGCTTCCAAGCCCTGGTCCCCTCAGCCCATCAAGTCCTCTAAGCAAAGGCTCTACAAGCAACCCACGAGGGAGAAAAAAGTCCTGAGCCTCCCACTGGCTGTACACAGGCTCAGTTCCAGAAGGCCCAAACGGGGAAAGTTTCGGAGATTACAGAAATCCCATTTCAGTGTAAAGTGTCGGAGAGGCGCAGTCCAGCAGCTGACAGACAGCCTTCACTTAAATCCTCTGACTGGGGGTGAGGGGCAGGCTCTCCCGCGCTGTCAAGCAAGAGGATTCATTCTCAACACCTAAAAACAGACTGCACAAGCCTCAGCAAGGCCTAAGGCGTGCACACCCTATCACAGCAGGGACTGCCCACAGCCTCCTCCAGGCGCAGCTGGCCCTGCAGTATATCTATGTGCAAGCAGACAGAGCAACCAACACTCGGAACTAGCCTAGACTTTCTTTCCTGCTAAACAGAGCTGTCTGTCATTAATATATATCAAAGAAAAAAAAACTGGTCTAATTCCAGAGCAAACGCAGCCATTTAGTCCTGGGTTCAGACGCTTTCAGCCAAAGTTAGGAAAAGACGATACAAACCCTCCGTCCATGGCCTGTGCCAGGCTCCCGCTGTGAGGCCCACAGACCCTTCCAAGAGGAAGTTCACAGACAGGAGTGCAGGCCAGGGTCGGATGAGGGTTACTGGGCACAAAGCAGGCCTGGGGAGGTGTGCTGCAGGGACATGGGGAGCACACACCTGCAGTGAACACCAGGGGATGTGCGGAGGGAGATCTGTAAAGCACACTGGGGAGAAATGGGGTACACACCTGTAATGAATGCCAGGGGACGTGTGGAAGGAGATCTGTAAAGCATGCTGGGGAGAAATGGGGTACACACCTGTAATGAATGCCAGGGGACGTGTGGAGGGAGCTGTAAAGCATGCTGGGGAGAAATGGGGTACACACCTGTAATGAATGCCAGGGGACATGTGGAAGGAGATCTGTAAAGCACACTGGGGAGAAATGGGGTACACACCTGTAATGAATGCCAGGGGATGTGTGGAGGGAGCTGTAAAGCATGCTGGGGAGAAATGGGGTACACACCTGCAAAAAGGGCCAGAGGATGGGGGGGAGCCCTCCGAATACCAGGGGACGAAGGAGTGGTAGACTGCGAAATGTGCTGAGGGGCACAGGTGTATGTGTGTAAAGGGAAAGTGGCAGGGTCTACAGATACGCGACTATAAAGTACACACAGACACACTGGGGCAATCTGCACATTTCTCTCATATTGCCTGCTGCCTCTCAAGCTGTGGCACACAGCATGTGGCTCCAAACAACACAGCAGAAACCAGCTACGAGGAGAAGCTATGCTTGCTGGACACGTGAATAGGGACAAGAACTGGGCCCTGAGCCTCTTGGTAGAGCCCCTGGGTAAAAATCACACCACAGATATGCTCACTAACGCAAGGGTAGTTCAGTGAAACGCTGACAGAGCCCAGTCTATAGCACCGGGTGCATGCGGCCTGCGGCCTCTCTGTAAAGCCCTTCACCTGAGGATGAAAGCATACAAGAGCTCAGTGGTATCTGGCTGGCCACTGTCACCACCTGCTAAAGAAAGCCACAGAACACAAAGACCTGCAATCTAACTACAACTTAGGACTTTCCATTAAAAGCTAAATAAATAGTAAATACAATATACTACCAAAAAATAACAGAAACAACAAAAACAGACTGACAAAATGTACAGTCTTTATTACAATAAACATATCTGAAAATATATGAATATAGAGAAAAATAAATGAAAAGGAATTAAAAAAACAATTGGAATCTCTGAGAAAAGTCTAGATGCTGCTGAATTAAGAGGTGTATGTGCCAGGGTTATCACGTCATACTGAAGGTGGTTGGGGTTCGTTAGGACTGTGGCGGGGCAGGCTGGGGTCATCTCATTCCTCCCAGCTCTGGGGCAACCAAGGGTGACAGCAATAGCCTGTGGTAGCTCAGCCCTGACTAACAACTCAAGAGGGCTTCTCGTGAGTTACATGGTCTTTGGCCCTTGGAGAGAACACTGTCAGCCCTTTAAATAAAGGGGAAACTTTATTTAAACGATACGTGTATATTTACATACCAGCTTACATGTGTTACAGATATTTTTGTATAATTCCACATGACCTTTCCTGACTCCTTCCTGTTGTTCTGCTACCCTCCTGTGTGGGTAACTAGCAGCTCACACAGACACCACACCTCACCAAGGAGACTTCTCTTTGCAACAGGAAAGATGTCACAGAAAGTCACAACCAATCAAGGTGCAGGCTGCAGAGCCAAGTCCTAGCTGAACAGCTGCAATACAATGGGAGCCTCTAAGCCTCAAGGAAGAGGAGGCAGAAAGATGGAACAGGACTGCGCTGAGGGGTTGTGTCTCCTACACCTGTCACTGCCCAAAGCTGAGCTGAACAAGAACAACAGATGTGCTAAGTGCACGGGGTGGGTGAAGCCTGGAGGATCAAATCTAAACACGAACTGCAGGCAACTAAGGAATGCTGGGAGTGGGAGACACACACACACTCACGTGCGCACGCACACACACACACGCACGCACACATACACACACACATGCACGCACGCATACACACACACACACACACACACACACAGTGCACTAACAGTGACTAATGAAAAGGGAAGGCATGAATTTGAAAGAGCAAAGGGAAAGGTCTGTGAGTTTGGTGAGATGAAAGAAGAGAATAATTTATGTAATTAAAAGCTCAAAAAAAAAGAGAAAGTTTCGTTTGTTTGCTTTTGTTTTTTTAAAGCAGTGTAAGGAATCAGCATGCATGCTCTTTGGTAGGTGGTTCAGTCTCTGTGAGCCCCCATGGGCCCAGGTTAGTTTACTCTGTAGCTCTTCTTGTGGTGTCCTTGACTCCTCCGGCTCCCTCCATCCTCCCTCCCACTCTTCCACAGAGCCCCCCGAGATCTGCCTGTTGTTTGGCTGTGGGTCTCTGCATCTGTTTCCATCAGCTGCTGGATGAAGCCTCTCAGTGGACAGCTATGCTAGGCTCCTGTCTGCTAGCATAGCGGAGTCTCTTTAACAGTGGCAGGGGCTGGCTCTCTCCCACGGGGTGGGTCTCAAGCTGGGCAGTCATCAGTTTGCCGTTCTCTCAATCTCTGCCCCACCTTTGCCCCTTACACTTCTTGTGGGCAGCACAGATTGTGGGTCGAAGGTTTCATGGGTTGATGTCCTTATCCCTCCACTGGAAGTCCCACCTGGCTACAGGAAGTGGCTGCTCCAGGCTCTTTGTCCCCCAGTTCCAGGAGTCTCATCTAGGGTCACCCCATGGACTCCCCAGAACCTCCCCTGTCCCAGAGAGGCCCCCCACCCCTGGCTCTTTTCATACCTGATCCAAAGAGCAAGCATGGGCAGGACCTAGACCCCTTACACCTGTGTAGCCGATGTGCAGCTTGGTCATCATGTGGTCCCCTAACGATGGGAGCAGGGCTGTCTCTGACTGTTGCCTGCCTCTGCATCCCTTTCCCATTGCTGGGTGGCCTTGTCAGGCATCAGTAGGTGCGGATGCGCTTAGTCCTGCTGCGACTTGAGGTGCCAGAGTGGGTTGATACCCTTTGGGGGGCCTCTCCTTCTCTAAGGAGATGGGAATGGGGAAAGGGGTGCATGAGGGAGGAACTGGGAGGAGAGGAGGGAGGGGGCTGGGATCAGGGTGTACGGAGATTTAATTAATTAACTAAAGATACTGTTAGAAAGAAAGAAAAAGGCTAGTGTCTGGAATTACACCATTCACGACCAGTAATTCTGCACTGACCCCCAAGGAGCAGAATCCTGGAGGCCCACCCTTTGCAGAGCAAGCTAAGACAGAAGACATAGCACAGGAGTGAGGTCCTAAGGACCAGGTCTGAAGAAGCTCCATCACTGGTCCTTTCTGCTTTGCTCTAAAGGGTGTCTCAGTGCCAGGCAGACTGAAAGAGACACATGGTTGTCTAACTATTTACTCAAAACTGAAATTGCTTTGGAAGGGGCGGGGTGTGTGTAAGCCTTGCTCAGGAAGCTCAGAATACTGCAGGGTCCATAGAGCTTTCTCCCCAAGATTATCAAAACAGTAAATATTCCTGGGAGAAGAGACTCTTCAGCAGGCAGGGCTGCAACAAGCTGTGCAGAAGTCTCCAGAGATGCAGTTTTGTGAGCTGTCATCCCTGCTAGGGATGCTTTTCAGTGACTTGGCTGCCTTTGAGTCACCCATGTAAGTAACCCCTTACTTGTACTGTAAGTAAGTAACCCCTTACCTATGCTCCTGTAAGTAAGTAACTCCTTACCTATGCTCCTGTAAGTAAGTAACCCCTCACCTATGCTCCTGTAAGTAAGTAACCCCTCACCTATGCTCCTGTAAGTAAGTAACCCCTTACCTATGTTCCTGTAAGTAAGTAACCCCTCACCTATGCTCCTGTAAGTAAGTAACCCCTTACCTATGTTCCTGTAAGTAAGTAACCCCTCACCTATGCTCCTGTAAGTAAGTAAGTAATCCTTCACCTATGCTCCTGTAAGTAAGTAACCCCTTACCTATGTTCCTCTAAGTAAGTAACCCCTCACCTATGCTTCTGTAAGTAAGTAACCCCTCACCTATGCTCCTGTAAGTAAGTAAGTAACCCCTCACCTATGCTCCTGTAAGTAAGTAACCCCTCACCTATGCTCCTGTAAGTAAGTAACCCCTCACCTATGCTCCTGTAAGTAAGTAACCCCTCACCTATGCTCCTGTAAGTAAGTAACCCCTCACCTATGCTCCTGTAAGTAACCCCTCACCTATGCTCCTGTAAGTAAGTAACCCCTCACCTATGCTTCTGTAAGTAAGTAACCCCTCACCTATGCTCCTGTAAGTAAGTATCCCCTTACTTGTACTCCTGTAAGTAAGTAACCCCTTACCTATGCTCCTGTAAGTAAGTTCAGTAGAGCCACTAAGCTAGACATAGGTGGAATTGTTCTTCAGTGCCCTGTACAGGGCAAATAGATGCTTATTAACACACAAAACTCACCCTTTTTAGTCTTGAACTGCAAGAAGGAATAGAGAGGGCACAAAGAAGACACCTAGGACCTGTCAATGTCTATCACAGACTCAGGTTACTGGCCACCTGTGGGCTGGGCTCACAATGTCACCATAGGCTACTACTGCCTGCTGTAAAGCCCATGGTACATTCTGGAAGGGATTGCACAGAAAACAAAGGCCAAGGCGCTCTAGCCCACATGACAAGCCACAACCAAGAAGACAGACCCTTCTTAAGGAGGAAGACAGCCAGGCTTAAGAAGTTTCTGGCAAGACAAGATGGCCATCGCCAATGAGGAACCCTGAAGGTCAGACCAAAGGAGCCATTCCTGAGAAGCATCTTGCTGAGAGACACTGCAAGAACAGAGCTAGGTGGGGATGCCTTGCAGCTGTGCAGCCACACTTGAGCTGTGGCAGGGGGGAGCTTGGCAAGGTGAGAAACGGCCATAGGGTCCCTCAAAGCTTTGACGAGACGGGGAAGCCCTTCGTGTGTCTACACATAATATGCAGACAACTCAATGCACAGCAGCCGATGGACCTGAAGGCAGATGTCCTAGGGAGGAGGAAGACGCTTACCATGAAGGAGAATACAGGAAATGCCAACAAACAGACACTGGAAAGACACGTGCAAACTCAAATTAACTGCTAATGTTACACGACATTCAAAACTATTGAGTGCGCTCACTGGTGGAGAACCATCAGGAGCAGAGCGTGGCCTGACAGCAGTCACACAACCAAAGAAAAGCACCACAGCAGCAGCAAGTTGTACAAAACAAAGGGCCCTTCAGGACCTGTTTGACATGCGACAAGCGCCTGAGTTTCTGGAATGTGAGGTCATAGGGGATCTTCCAAACGATCTGTAAAACGGGGTAACCAGCTAGGCAACGGGATGTGAGAAGAAACAACTGGCTGGGCACCCAGCGTGAGAGAAAGGGAAAACGAAGAGGCAGGATGAGCATGTTAAAAATGGAGTCTGGAACATCCTATACAGGGATGACACGCCCTCGTGTTTTGATCACAGTCACGGTGCCGTCTTCTATAAACTCCTGAACTCTTCACAACATGGCCTTCAGCCACCAGGAGGGAGTGCGAGGCGACTGGCACAGCTGTTGTCTCAGACAACGGCAGCAGTCACCGTCCTTTCTCTCAAAAGGTGCTTCTGCCACCTGGGCAAGAAACTTGCCCTACAGGAGGAGGAGGAGAGGCAATCAGGCACAAAGGATTGGATGCCTGAACAACAGAGCAGGAAAGCACAAGCTCCTTGCTGCTCACCTGAGACGTCAGCGCTGACAGCTCCCGTGAGAGTTTCTCCAGTGACTTAATGCCTACTGTCTCAAGTCCTGGGTACCATGAGATGCTATGGCCCCTCCTATCTCAGAACAGTCATAGGACAGCAGGGAGTCAGACTGCGAACAGAACTGTCCTTACCAGGCTCCCACGTCCCCTCTGCTGTCTGTGGTGTAGTCACTCATGCAGCCCAGCAGCGCTGCATACACCTCAGAGATGGTCTCCTTGCACATGACTTCATCTGGAGGCCCCTCTGCTTTCACACCAACTGTCTGGCAAATTCTGAAATTAAAATATGCGTGTCTGTGAGCTCATCCTTCACATCTGGATGGCCTGAAGTGTCATTCAGCGTGGCCAGGGAGCCTCAGGGGCAGCCTCGGGGGCCCAGAGCACCCTCTCCACTGCAGGTGCAGAATGGTGCTCGCTGTGAAGTCACCTTCACCGCCCCCACAGTCTGCAAGGTAGCTGGCTCTTTCTGTCTTCCAGCCTGATAAAAAAAAGTTAATGCTGCTGGGGTAAGTCAGAGGAGTGAACAGATTTGCAGGGCCACAGGGAGCCAGAGGAGACAGACATGGCCCTACACACTGCATCTACACGAGATTCATTGCTCCCTTTGCCAGCCTCAAGGTGAGGCACAGTCCCCACAGCCTTCTACACGCTAAACAAGCACTGCCTCTGTGCTGCTCCCACGGCCTACGTGACGGTTTGGTTTGTGTTTGGATTCAGAGGCCTCAGTGTTGCCAGGGCTATCCTCAAACCACTGTTCCTGTTTCGGAGGTGGTTTTCAAGTGAAGATGCAAATGTGCCCTGACAGTGCTCTGAAAGGGAAGAAACTATAAAACAAAAAATAGCAAAACACATTTCTACTGTGTGCTGGCCTGGTAGATAACCCATGTGGGGCCCACCTGCCAGGCCAGAGGCTCACCTTGAGATTGCCTTCAGACTGTCTCTCCTGGCCTCAGCAAAGCTCACATCCTTGGGAGAAGTACAGGTGACTGTTCTCAGACCTGAGAGAACCTGGGGGCAAAAGGGTCCCCAAAAGGAGTTATCAGTTACAAAGTAAACACATTTTTTAGACAGTCTCAGCTGGCCTTGAACTTGAAAACCCTCCTGTCTCACCATCTCAGTGTTGCATGTGTACCACCAGTTGTGGCTGTCAACACACTTCTGTTTCAGACAGAGATGTGGCTCTGTAGCCACAGGACACAATAGGCATAGTGGGGCTTGTTAGGCAGCTCACAGGAGCCACCTCTTACACAAGTCAACATGCCCTGCCTCATTTCTGGAAGGACAAAGGAAAAGCAATCATCCCACAGCCTCCCCTCTGCTGCACCCAAACCCAGCGACTGCTCCAGGTCTGGCCTCACCCCTACAAGACCTTCCCATCTTGGACAGGGGACAGTTGGCATTTTGCTTCCAACAACGGCTGAGCAGTAATACCCTATCCCACCCTCACGTACACCATCAGATACGCTGCAGCCTGTATGTGGAGGCTGCTAGAGGACATTGTGGAGTTGGTCCTAACCTTTACACAAGTTCTAAGGTCAAACTTGGATCCCCAGGCTTGTCCAGCAAGTGATCGTATTCACTGAGCCGCCTCACAGGCCCAGGGCTGTTACTTCTTGAACTAACAGTTCAGTTCTCAAATCTCTTTCATTTTTACCCACATTTCCACTAGATAAAGCCCATGGTGAGTTCAGTTGTTATGACAGCTAGCTAGGACTGTACAAGGGTAAGAGGCAGACTCAGCACACCGTCAAGGCACCAACTGGTAGAAGCAAACGTTGAGAGTTTGTCTCGCTGCAGCCCTGCCTGTGTGGCCAGGGGGTGAGTTGGCATGACCAAGCCTGGTGTTTCAACCCAGAGGAAAAAAGTGCATGAGCTAATGGATTAAGTAAGTGGGGAAAGGAAAGTCTCCAGAGCCAGGCGGAAAGGATGACCAGAGCTTGGACAAGGACAAGTGACACAGGGTACTGAGAAGGACGGACAATGGGCAGAGAGCAGACCACACGGTGTGAGAAAACGACACTGAGGGAGGCAGAGCGTGCCTTGTGAGGCACCCGGGGTGGGAACCCAGCCGTAAGAAATGAACAAGCCTCTCAAGTCGATCCAGCAGAGGAAATATCTCTTGGCCTTTTGAGATCACAGGGGCTGGATGAGGGGTCTGTTAAGACTAAGAGGTCCACTTGGCACCTGACAGGGCAGAGCACAGACCACCCTGCTCTATCCAGGTTGCCACTGCCTTACTAGGAGTGCCCCAAAAGGAAGCAAAACAGTAATATACGATATATTCTTCTGAGGCGCAGGCACAGACATGGGGCTGGCAGCCTCTACCCACACCCAGACTACCTCCCACCATAACTACAACAGGGCACCTAAGGCACACAGAATTTCAACTACACAACTTCATTGTTAGGGAAGTAAATCAAGACGTTATAGGAATAGAAGACTTGTTCAAGGCTCTAGCTACTGTCTTCCCATCCAGGCCGCCATACTTTCCGCAGACACTGCCTTCCCACCCTGCAAACAGCACAGCTAAGTATGTCTTGCAAGAGCAGATTAGCCCACATACTGGCGTCTAGGTCCAGCAGGCGCTCCCTTACATAGCCACACAGGCTCCTGCCTGGCATCCCTTCCCAGCCAGAGGTGTGCAGACCAGCTGCCAGCCCCTTACATCTGTGCACCTGCGTGCGGTTGGTACCCCTCACCTGCTGCAGATGACCCCTGAGAAGGAAGCCTGGGAGGGCACCCAAGGCTGAGGAGAAGCCACAACGGGTCATCTCCTCTGGGCTCTGGAGCTCAGCGAGGTACTGTGGAATCAGCTCCTCTGAAAAGAAAGAGATATTAGGAGTGGCCCCTGTCTAGTAGTACCCTTAGAAATGCAAGCTGGATGCATCGGGTAAGCCAAGGCGATGCTCTGATGCAGACAGAACTTCCAAGTAATATATAAGATGCAAGAACATTTCTTAAGGTGGTTTTAAGGGTTCCTTAACATTTTTTCTTTGTGCTTATGCTCGTTTGCTTGGGACATAGTCTCTCTATTTCAGCCAAACTGATCTTGGACTCACAATGCTGTGCCCTCCCCATGGACTGAAAGCTTTGGTAGCTCAGCGGGGATGACAGACCTGCAGTACCGGCTTTCATAATAAATTTTAACTACATGGCTTCATTATTAGAGAAATAAATTTGAGACGGTTATAAGAATAGCAGACACATTCAGAACTCTCACTTTTACTAAGAGCATAAATGTTTGCGGTAAACACTAAGAAAGGAGAGAAGGCAGTTCAGAGCTGACAGCAAAGCTCTGGGACACCGACTGAGCAATCCTGGGGCAGGAAGGGGGCAGAGCACACAGTGTCAATGCTGCTCAAGCACACGGGGCCACAGGTGCAGCAGATCTCAAAAGAGAAACAGAAACCGAGACGCTAGGGGCTCTGGGCAGGGTGAGTATGCAGCTCTGTTCTCTTTCAACGCTGCTGAGCTGTAGAGGGGCCCGATGCCATCCTCACGGGCTGCTAAGATCAGTCACTGAAACCCTGGAAATAGACTCTATCCATCTTCAGGCTTGGGGGCAGAAAAGTGTAACACCCTCAATTCACACGTTCCAGGGCAAATTCTCTTCGGTAGCTATGTGGGGGGAAAGCCGCTTCCTAGTCTACCCACGCGTCAACATACCAATGGATACTTAGGGACACCATTTATTTCCAGACAGATGTGACATGAAAAGTAAATTGACACTGTCGCACTACCTTTGAGAGACAGACTACATATAATGTTACTATCTCTGCACAAAACTGCCTGTGGTCAAGGAATACTTACTACTTTAAAGTCCGTCGTTGACTCACAGCCCTCCTTAACCCTGCTTCCAGGGGGGCTAACACCTTCTGGCCCCTGTGGGCACCATGCATACAAAGCAATACACAGACACACACGCAGGCAAAACACCCATACGTGTAAAATAAAAACAAAGACTTTGTTTGTTTGTTTGTTTGTTTGTTTGTTTTTTCAAGACAGGGTTTCTCTGTGTATCCCTGGCTGTCCTGGACTCCTTTGTAGACCAGGCTGGCCTCGAACTCACAGAGATCCGCCTGCCTCTGCCTCCCTGAGTACTAAGATTACAGGCGTGCACCACAGCTGTTTCCTTAGAGCAGGGTGCTGTGGCACACACCTGTGATCCCAGTACTCAGGAGGCAGAGGCAGGGGATCTCTGTGAATTTGAGGCCAGCCTAGTCTACAAACCGAGTCCAGGACTACAAGAGAAACCCTGTCTCGAAAAACAAAAACAACAAAAAGATGCTTCCTTAGGCAGCTGTGCCATCTGGATGGATCTAAGGACACGTCCTGAACCCACGTAGCTCAGGAGGAGCTTTGGGAAGGCTCCTGTGTAACCAAGCCCCTCTCTTTCTGTAGCTCAGTTGCCTGGCATGAGTTGGGTCCTGGGAGATTAACTCCAGAAAGGTGACCAGACAGGGTTGCTTCCACTGGCCAACGCAGCCCAAGCCTCCCGGCCTCACCCAGGCCCGGTCTATACTGTGGCTCCCTGCCTTAGCCCAGCATACAGCGCACTCACCCCCGACGGGAAAGCCTGCCTCCCCAGGCTCCTTCGTGTAGTATTCACAGCAGAGGGCGGCCAGGGCAGAGACAGCCACCTCCTAGAACAAAAGAGAACATGAGTGAAAAATACATCTGAGCCACAGACGCGTGGGTCACTGCAGTGGGGCACAGTGATTATGTTAAAAAAAAAAAAGGCAAAGCATGTCACTGCCACACTCTGGCTTCTCTTACAAAGCCTTCATCAGCACTTGTCAAATATGTCAATTAGGTTAAATTCCCTAATAAACCTAAAGTAAGAACTCTTTACTCCTTCCATACAGTACACTTTCTATGTATTCTAATACGGCAGCTGGTAAGACAGAAGAGTGTGTCCCTTCCCAGCAGAAGCAATGTGGGAAGAGAGTGAGCTGCTTAGGTGGACAAGGGCCGGAGGCAGCGCGGGTGGAACCTGGTGTAGGGAATGGGAGGCCCAGAGGCGGCCCAAACTCAGGGTTAGGAACCAACCTCAGCTCAGTAACCTCGGTGGAGGAAAGATGACACCGTGTCACACAGATGGGGGGTGGTGTCACAATCCCGTGGCTCTCTACCCCCACACCTGCACTAGATGACTCCAACTCAATCCAAGCCTGCCATTCAACCCCTCCCCAAAACCAAGGAGGAAGGACCTGAGAGGCAGGATGAGCACAGAGGCTGCATGTACAGCTGAGCAGCAGACACTATCAGCACCATGGCTGCTGGGAAGTGATGATGGAGTGTGTTTTAAAAGAAAATTCTGAGACATCAACCACGAGGTCTCCAAGTTCCCCCCAGGAAGACGGGACACAGGGTGGCAGGGCCCACGTAAACATGAGTGTGTTTTCACTCCTCTGGCACACCACTGCTGTTCCAAAACATCAGTAATTATAGTTTACTGCCTAAAAAATGTGTTATATGTCACATTTCTGCTTTTTCAAGGCCATCTGATCCCAAAACATGAACATCAGCCCTAACATCTAGTCGTTCAAGCACAGTCTCGTTTGTATTTTTCTCGTCTTCACATGAATAGTTTCCAAATCTACCCTACAGGCGTGCCCAAGCAAACCGTTACCATCAAAACAGAGAGAAGGATTTTGGTAAAGACAGAAAGTGTAGTAAAGAGCAAGGTTTCTGGTCACCATTGGTCATTCTAGGCTGCCTGAGTAAACCATCGGGCCCAATGATGGTGTTCTGCACTGTCGGTTAGTGCATTTAAGGGCTGCGGAGAGACACTGCAGAAAGCGTCAGTGTTACTGTGCACAGGGGAAAGAGATCCAGCTTAGCATACCTTCATCTGTTGTCTAGTTCTGCTTGACACAAGGTGAAGACTCCTGAGAGTGTCGTTTATCAGCCACTGCCAGCCATCTGCCGAAAGAGCAAAGACCACCCACCTCAGAACACTCAGCTGACGTTTAAGAACAAACATCTCCTGTAGTCTTAGAGCAGAGGTGACCTCTAGCATCCTGGAGAAACTCTCGAGCAAACATTCTTCTGACTACACAAAGGTCCAAGGGCCCCAGCCCCAGGAGGAAGCCCACCGCAGGCTGCTAACAGCCAGTTCCCCAGCACCCTGCCGCCACTACCACTGTGCAGAAAATGCTATTCGCCGTACACCAAAGACTGAACAGTGTGTTTGGGAACTTTTGCTTTGTTTATCGTTGCAAGCTTCACTGATCTTTTCCTATCTCTTTCCCTCAGACAATCTCTCCTGGTCCCTCACAAATTAAACCCATCTTCAACTCAACTACATCCAATAAGTGAGTTGGAGATGTTCTCCTCCTGTTCAGCTAAATAAAATGAGTAACTTTAGACTAGGGTAGGGCAGGTCTGGGGAGGACAGCCCTCTGTACAGCAGTAAGGGCCACTGAGGCAGTAGTAAGTACCTGGTCACCTACACTTCCATTTTTCTGGGAGGGGACTGGGTACAATGGCGACAGGCAGAGCACAGCTGAGAGTGCCAACTCGTCCTTCCTTCTGGAAGAGGGTGGCAGGAATTTGCAGCAATTCCAAGACACGCAACGCAAATGCTGTGACTCTTTCTCTACAACCCTAACCCACCCACCCCAGCAAGTTCATCTCCTGCTCTGTAATTTGAGTAACAGTGTAAGATGTTATTTGTGTTGTTAGGAAAGCACCTACCAATGACGGGGTCACCTTTAAAGGGCATTCTGGAACGTGACAAGTTCTCTATTAAGATACACACTAGGGAAAAGAAAAAGAAAAAAAAATCACACATTATTTTCCAAAAGTGTCTTTTAGCTGACTTCACTGTATCTCAGACAGTGCATAGCCAGTACAGAACTTTCCCACCCGCCTCTCAGGCTGGCCAGGCCAAAAGCATGTTCAGGCCCAGATGGAAACCAGAAAGAAGACACTGCAGACCTGTGCTGGACACAAGCTTGGGGAACCCCTTAACAGTGTGAGTGACCCCGAGAGCCAAAAAAGGTTAAGAACACATTTTAAGACTGAGGGATGGCTCGGTGGCAGAGCACCTTAGCCTAGCTTGGCACTGGGATAACCGAGACTGTATTGGAGTTAGTCTGTGAGAGTTTCTAGAGAAGCTTCCCAAAGGAGAAAAGACCCAGCTGAGTGTGCAGCGCCATTCCGTGGTCTTCTCTCCATGACCAAATAAAAGGCAGCACAGCATCCACTTCTCTGTACCTCCTAACTGCATATGCTGTGTAACCAGCCCCTCAGACCCTATACCTCCTAACAGCATATGCTGTGTAACCAGCCCCTCAGACCCTATACGTCCTAACTGCATATGCTGTGTAACCAGCCCCTCAGACCCTATACGTCCTAACTGCATATGCTGTGTAACCAGCCCCTCAGACCCTATACGTCCTAACTGCATATGCTCTGTAACCAGCCCCTCAGACCCTATACGTCCTAACTGCATATGCTGTGTAACCAGCCCCTCAGACCCTATACGTCCTAACTGCATATGCTGTGTAACCAGCCCCTCAGACCCTATACGTCCTAACTGCATATGCTGTGTAACCAGCCCCTCAGACCCTATACGTCCTAACTGCATATGCTGTGTAACCAGCCCCTCACAACCTATACGTCCTAACTGCATATGCTCTGTAACCAGCCCCTCAGACCCTATACGTCCTAACTGCATATGCTGTATAACCAGCCCCTCAGACCCTATACGTCCTAACTGCATATGCTGTGTAACCAGCCCCTCAGACCCTATACGTCCTAACAGCATGCTCTGTAACCAGCCCCTCAGACCCTATACGTCCTAACTGCATATGCTGTGTAACCAGCCCCTCAGACCCTATACGTCCTAACTGCATATGCTGTGTAACCAGCCCCTCAGACCCTATACGTCCTAAGTGCATATGCTGTGTAACCAGCCCCTCAGACCCTATACGTCCTAACTGTATATGCTCTGTAACCAGCCCCTCACAATCTATACCTCCTAACTACATATGCTGTGTAACCAGCCCCTCAGACCCTATACGTCCTAACTGCATATGCTGTGTAACCAGCCCCTCAGACCCTATACGTCCTAACTGTATATGCTCTGTAACCAGCCCCTCACAATCTATACCTCCTAACTGCATATGCTCTGTAACCAGCCCCTCACACTACCAGGTGGCTGTACACACACCTCAGGAATAAAACTGCCTATCCACTCAGTAAATTTTAGGGTGCAGAGAAGAGACTGGGTACACTTCCAAGTTAAACCCACTCCGCAAACGACAAGATAAAGAAACCACCACACCTTTACTCAATGGGACACCCTGGCCTGTGCCTGTCACTAACACTTCATGTTCTAGCAAAGAAAACCCTTGCCTCACATCTTTACACCGGATGAGGAAAACCTGAAAAACGAACTCCTGCGACCCACACATGAATTGGTGTCTCCCAGCCAGCAGTTCACAGGGAACCTGGCCTGCCCCGAATCCTCCCACAAACTACTTATTTTAATTGACCATTTCTAAGGGCCTTTCTACTACATAGGAAATACATGCATCGATATGTACCACTCATACTGTGTAACTCAATTTTGTCCATGAATTTTTAATATACTTTCCACATAGAGACAACATGTTTCCTTTCATTTCTGTCTTATTTTAATGCAAAAGCTACAAAACCCAGCCACCTAGCAGTTAGAAACACTCTGAAGTCCCACTGTGACATGGAATGAAACCTGCTTCAGAAATCTGAAGGTGCCAGGGAGCAGATAAAATACCAACCGAAGGCCCCATTTCCCACCTGACGTCAGAGACACCACGTCAGACCCGCGTCCCAAACCCCTGCCTGCGACTCCCCTGAAAGCACAGCCAACAGCTGTAAACTGCAACCCATGCCCTGTGCTCACTGCCTGCCCTACAACCCTGCCTGCTGTCCTAGAGGCCACACAGGTACCAGGGACCCCAGGGGCAACTTTAGGACACAAAAGCCCAGAGCCCATGGAGGCCACAGAAACCCCAGTGAAGACACCCTACTGGAGCGGAAGACTTGCTGGTCACCAGAACCCCAGGCCACTCAGGTCATAAGACCGAGAGGAAGCAGAAGCCCAGCAGGAGAAACATCCAGGAAACTACGCATCCAACAAAGAGAAGCTCAGAACTCAGTGCCTGAGCCTGTGACCGCCACAAACCCAGAAGGCAGGAGGCCAGCATAGGAACACGATTAACAAGCCAGGGCAGTGTGAGGCCCCATCAGAGCCCAGCTGTCCCACTACTGCACGCCCAGGGCAGTGTGAGGCCCCAACAGAGCCCAGCTGTCCCACTACTGCACGCCCTGGTCTCCTCACACAGCCGAGGCATAAGAAGATGACCTTAGCTCACCTACCTGCTTGTCTCATAAGCTCTCCTCCCAGACCCCTGAAAACCAAAGGAAACAGACACTTAAAATCTTTACACATAAAACATGAACCGGGCCACCAAGCCACGGATATAACTTCAGTTACCAAACCACAGACACAACTTCAGCCACCAAGCCACGGACACAACTTCAGCCACCAAGCCACAGACACAACTTCAGCCACCAAGCCACGGACACAACTTCAGCCACCAAGCCACGGACACAACTTCAGGCACTAAAACTTTTGAGTTTTAATTAGGAGATTTAGTCCCCGAAAGTATGAGCTACATTTTTTTTTTAAAAGACAACTAAAACACCAGGGCACAATCATCCTCTGATAGACTCCTGTCCTTTGAGCTGTCACAGGACACTTGGTCACTGCTGACATTTCACACAGAACGAATCCCAAATGCTGCTTAACCACACTTCAGGAGGATGCCATGATGACCATCACGTGGTACAACAATGTTCCTCACCACCCACCCTACTGCCAGAAGCTACCCAATCAAACCTGGAAAGTGCTCACGTGAGAGGACAGCACAGCTTTGCGAGGCTTTGGTGCCCTCAACAATTAGGAGGCCAGAAAAAATGTGTGATACCCAGCAGGCTCTGGAAGCCAGTGCAGCACAGAACTTTCTAGTAGGCAGATGTGGGTGAAGCCCGAGTAGAACCCTGGCCGTCCTGT
The DNA here is from genome assembly GCF_964271855.1 of Acomys minous. Taxonomy (NCBI): domain Eukaryota; kingdom Metazoa; phylum Chordata; class Mammalia; order Rodentia; family Muridae; genus Acomys; species Acomys minous. Next base: position 113,194,303 of record NC_140493.1, on the reverse strand, counting down.
CAGCACAGGCTTGAAAGAGAGGGATGGTTAGCTGGTGGGGCCATAAAGGCCAGAGAGCATCCAGCATAGGTAGAAAGAGCAGCTGAGGACCTGTGGCTGACACGGAGCTGCATGTGCCAGGAAGGGGGAAAGAAAGAAAGCAGGACACTGCTCTGATCCACTCAGGCCGGGAACAGTCTCCATCAGCCGGGAAGGAAAGGCCATGGCACGGTCCTCATAGTGGCTGTGTGACAGGAGAATGCTAGCACTGCTTTGCACAACCCAGGGCCTTGATACAGTCTTCTTTAAACAAAATCATAAATATATGTGTGTGTGTGTACATTCATACATACATACATACATACCTACATACATACACGGTGCACGCATGCACGCACACCAAATCCAGAAATGTGAATTTCAGAAAATGGGAATTTAATGGAGAAATGGCATGAAAACATGACCACAACTAAAAGAGCCAACAACCCAGGAACACTGGAGCTGGTGGGTCCACACAGGAGGCCACTGTGCAGGTGCTATGTTGCTCTCACTGTCTGAGGGATGGAAGTACACGCAGAACAGGAGGAGGAGGGGAATGGGGTGAGAGACACAGAGAGAACGAAGACAGCGTTAAGAACTTGCATATGTAAAAGGAAAAACGTGCTAAACATAATTAACAGAAGATTTAAAAGCAGAAGAAGCACTTTAATCTAGAGCAGCAGAAAGCACGCTGGGGAGGCATGGGCTGCAGAGACCAAGGTGACAGAACGCCATGTTGATGAGCTTTATCATGTGTAAACTACTTATTCAAAAGTTTACCTGGTCTATGGGTTAGAAGGCAGGACAGCAACCCCCACATCTGCTTTCTCACACTGGGATGAGAACAGCAACAAGCTAAAGGCTTCGAGGGTGAGCACGCATCTGAAGACACAGCCACAGGGCTGGAGTCTTCCCTGAGCCTCTCGCTGCCACCCAGTGTCACTCAGGAATGCTCTGTGGCAGAAACATGGACACCAGCAGCAACACGTGTCCTCACCATCCACTAACAGTGCCTGTGCCTCGATTCGGGGACTGACCTTGTGGCTTACAAGCTTCCCAAATAAAGCCACATTGTTCTTCCAAATCTCTGTACTATTTAAACAGACTCTTCTGTAGCTTTAGGCAGACATGGCAAGGGTTAAGTAGACTAGAAAACTATTTGTATATGAATGGTGTTGCCTGTGAGCCATTTACATGCCTGCTGCCCATGGAGGGCAGAAAAGGGCATTAAATCCCCAAAATGGAGTTACAGATGGTTGTGGGCTGCCATATGGGTGCTGGGAATCAAAACTGGGCCAGCCAGCACTCTTTAAGTGCTGAGCCACCTTTCCAGTTCTCGGAATTAAATTATTTTAGTAAGTTTTCTGGAAGTCATTTCATCCTACTGCTGGGAGAAAAAAAAAAAAAAGATCAAGGAATTTTTACTCAAACCTGGGCAGGGTCAGGAGCAGGATCTTTGTGACAAAAACAAGCAAGAAAAATGTTTCAAAGTCCTCACAGAAATAAGCTATTAAGATGGTGAGACCTATGTGACAGACAGTGCTGACAGGCCCAGAAGTCCAGACATGGTATACTATTAGCCCCACAAAAGCTCTGAGGCACTGCACAGTTCACTGCATGCACCCACCGTCCCTGCGTGCACCCACCATCCCTGCGTGTACCCACCGTCCCTGCATGCACCCTCCGTCCCTGCATGCACCCTCCGTCCCTGCGTGCACCCTCCGTCCCTGCGTGCACCCACCGTCCCTGCGTGCACCCTCCGTCCCTGCATGCACCCTCCGTCCCTGCGTGCACCCACCGTCCCTGCGTGCACCCTCCGTCCCTGCGTGCACCCACCGTCCCTGCGTGCACCCTCCGTCCCTGCGTGCACCCACCGTCCCTGCGTGCACCCTCCGTCCCTGCGTGCACCCACCGTCCCTGCGTGCACCCACCGTCCCTGCGTGCACCCACCGTCCCTGCGTGCACCCACCGTCCCTGCGTGCACCCACCGTCCCTGCGTGCACCCTCCGTCCCTGCGTGCACCCTCCGTCCCTGCGTGCACCCTCCGTCCCTGCGTGCACCCACCGTCCCTGCGTGCACCCTCCGTCCCTGCGTGCACCCTCCGTCCCTGCGTGCACCCTCCGTCCCTGCGTGCACCCACCGTCCCTGCGTGCACCCTCCGTCCCTGCGTGCACCCTCCGTCCCTGCGTGCACCCTCCGTCCCTGCGTGCACCCTCCGTCCCTGCGTGCACCCACCGTCCCTGCGTGCACCCACCGTCCCTGCGTGCACCCTCCGTCCCTGCGTGCACCCTCCGTCCCTGCGTGCACCCACCGTCCCTGCGTGCACCCTCCGTCCCTGCGTGCACCCTCCGTCCCTGCGTGCACCCACCGTCCCTGCGTGCACCCACCGTCCCTGCGTGCACCCTCCGTCCCTGCGTGCACCCTCCGTCCCTGCGTGCACCCACCATCCCTGCGTGCACCCTCCGTCCCTGCATGCACCCACCGTCCCTGCGTGCACCCTCCGTCCCTGCGTGCACCCACCGTCCCTGCGTGCACCCACCATCCCTGCGTGCACCCACCGTCCCTGCGTGCACCCACCGTCCCTGCGTGCACCCTCCGTCCCTGCGTGCACCCTCCGTCCCTGCGTGCACCCACCATCCCTGCGTGCACCCTCCGTCCCTGCATGCACCCTCCGTCTCTGCGTGCACCCACCGTCCCTGCGTGCACCCACCGTCCCTGCATGCACCCTCCGTCCCTGCATGCACCCACCTTCACTGCCTGCCCCCATGTCTAGAAAGCAGTCAGTGAGGAGCACAGGAAGTGAGGCTTCCCACTTCAAGAGTACAGGACAGTACATGCTCAGTCCCACACCACAAAAAGAAACAACACAGCAAGAGATGAAACAGTGGGAGGAAAACAGGGAAACCCATGTCTAACAGAGCTCAGGTCAGAATATGCAGAGCTCTCACTGCTCAACAAGGCAGATAGTGAGATTTTTAAGAAACTGAATGAGGGCTAGATGTGGTGGTATAAACCTTTAATCCAGCACTTGGGAGGCAGGCAGATCTCAAGTTCAAGGCCAGCCTGGCCTACACTGGCAGTTCCAGGATAGCCAAGGCTATGTAGAAAGACCCTGTTTCAAACAGTGAGGGAGGAATAAATAAATGGCCACTCCACAGGAAGACAGCAGTGCTCAATCAGCATGGGTGCTCAGCATCACTTGGTCCCTGGGGACACAAAACCAGCTAGAGCCAGTGAACACCACAACAGACCACAAGTCCTCTGGTGAGGGGCAGGTTAGGGCACAGGGTTGGGCTGGGTGGTCTACGAAGAAACCTATTAGTATCTTAAAAGTAACACACCTGCCTCACGACCCAGCAAACCCACTCCTGACACACGTGCACCAAGACACACGCTGATGTGCTAGGCAATTTCATTCCATACTGTACCCTGAGCTGAGATCATACCCTAAGAACTCACACCGGAACAGAAAACAAACAAAGCAAAACAAAACAAATAAACAAAAACCAGGTATGATGGACTCCCAGCATGGGCAAACAGCAGCAGGATAATTGCTAGTGGAGCAGGACCAAGTGTGATGGAAAATGTTTTACCAGCACCTGGGAGGCAGATGGATCTCTGTAAGTCCAAGGCCAATATGATCTACACAGTGAGTCCTAGGCCAGCCAGGGCAACATAGAGAGACCCTATCTTTTTTTTTTTTTTAATTTTTTAAAAATAATTCTCAGGGGCTGGAGAGATGGCTCAGTGGTTAAGAGCACTGCCTGCTCTTTGAAAGGACCCAAGTTCAATTCCTAGCACCCACATGGCAGCTCACAACTGTCTGTAACTCCAAGATCTGACACCCTCACACCAACACACATAAATTAAAATTAAATAAAAATATTTTTTAAAAATAATAATTCTCAGGGCTGGAGAGACGGTCCAGCAGTCAGGCACGCTGGCTGCTCTTCCTGAGGACCGAGGGTTAGTTCCCAGAGGATGCAGGGTTAGTTCCCAGAGGACGCAGGGTTAGTTCCCAGAGGACGCAGGGTTAGTTCCCAGAGGACACAGGGTTAGTTCCCAGAGGATGCAGGGTTAGTTCCTAATGCCCATGGTAGTTGCTAAACAAATTATTTGCAGGAAACCAGACACCTAACGGCTTCCCTGGGCACCGCATGCTTGTTGTCTACAGACATATAGTCAGGAAAAACATGAACATACATAAAATAAAAGTAAATATTTGTTAACAGATCAGAGTGCGACATAGATAAGACCTGCTCTAAAGTAAAACAAAACCACAGAACCTACAGAAGGAGGCTGCAGACAGAGCACTCAGGACTCTGGCCCAACAGCCAACAAGAGCAGAGAGGCCATGCCTGCTCCTTCAGGCAAGACACACGTGTCTTCAGCCACAGAACTGCCAAGGACACGCTGAGCTATGGAGAGTTGCAGCCTTCACCCTGGGCTGAGTGACACTGCGTGTCTTCAAAGTGAACACGGCAGTGAGGACAGATGATGGTGAGCTATTAGCTACTTAGAAGTACAAGGGACAGCAAAGGGACAGCGCGTGAAGGTTCCTTCCACCAAGTCTGACAACCTAACCCTGGAACCCACAAGATGGAAGGAAAGAGCCAACTCCTACATGCTGTCCCCTGACCTCCACTAGTGTACATGGCATATGTTTTACACACACACACACACACACACACACACACACACACACACACACACACACCACACACACACACCACACACGCACACACAACTTAAGTGCTTCTATGAACAAGCTATTCCAAACAACACACATTTCCACTAAACACCTAAGTTGTTTTAACTCTGCACACCTACCTGTAGAGATGACGATCACAAAGCTAAAATTAAAGAATCAAAAGCCAGTTATTTAGGTTAAATAATTTGTTATGTATATAACAGTGGCTATTAGCAACACAGGAATAATGGCGGGATGACAGAGCTGAGCCTTTAGTTGCCAGAAAGTCAATCAGGGAGGTCAGAGGACAGAGGCTTCCTCATTGTGCCTGGCCTTGGTCAGTTCTTCAGGTGTATTATCTCTACAGAAAAACTGAGGCGCACACACATGAAGAAAGAAGATGGCTCCTCTCATCCTGGCCCACTGATAGCCTCTCAGGCATAAAACTAACAACTCTGCCAAATGGCTCTGGTGTTTTCTGTCATCAGACAAACTCAGAAATAATTTAGTTCATTGTTATGAATACATCTGACACTTGCTGGACATTCACACAACGACTGAGAGTTCCACTAAACTTTTCACTTTTTTTTCCCGAGAAGGAGAGAGAGGGTTTCTCTGTGTAGACTTGGCTGTCCTAGACTCACTTTATGGACCAGGCTGGCCTAGAACTCACAGAGATCTGCCTGCCTCTGCCTCCCAAGTGCTAGGATTAAAGGTGTGCAGCCACCATGCCCAGCTTTTCCCACATATCTTTAATTCTCACACCACCCATGTCCCTCAGAAACAGGAAACCCTGGCTCAGAGGACGCAGGGGCTCCGTTCTCTCAGCCACTACCCAGGGATTCTGCCCTCAATGCTCCCTCTCCCGATGGGCAAGAATGCCAGGCTCCACTTAGAAGCAAGAAATGTAAAACTAACCAAATGGCCTCACCACAGTCATTATGATCTGAGACAAACAGTTTGTTATTATAAAAAGAAGAAAATCATAAGGAACAGAAAAATACTTACAACAAGAAACAATAAAACCATTTAATTCTTTTAAATCTTTAGGAATTAAATTACTTTTTCTCTTTTATGTCATAGAAGGCTCAAAAACCTCAAAATCCCAGAAAAATACACACACTTTCTTCCCATTCCCCAAAATATGCAAAATTCAGTGTTAAATTCCTGGAGAGTGGAGATCAGAGCCACAGAGTGAAGGCAGACACCAGAGACCTTTGTTTTACGGGTGCCTGACCCTCCAGAAGGATGCCTGGTCCAAACAGAGGGCACAGCCATGCCTCAGCTGGGAACTCCTGCTAGGGCCTGCCCTGAGACACCACTACTGCCCTGAGACACCACTACTGCCCTGAGACCCACAGAACGTGGTGCCCACCCAACAAGACGGGTTCTGGCCCCACACAACAAGGCTAGCCCAACTATCAATTCCAGATAAACCCCACAAAAGTAACACTGGTGGGGAAAAAAAAAGCAAAAAACACAGGGCCGTCATGTCACAGGAGTAACGCTGGTGGAAAAGAAGCCATAGGGCCACCGTGTCCTTGTCAGCCAACTTGTCCTGCCCAGGTGGCCACACAAACCTGCTGGTGGATCTGCTTCAGGCTTCTCACTGCCTTCTCATCCAGGTAGTCTGTGACAGGCCTGCAGAAGGCGAGACACAACACCGAGTGAGATCCAAACTCAGAAAAATCACCTTCATGTCCATGCTCCCACAATCCCTGACGATGTCCCACGCCTGCCTTAAGTAAAGCTGTTGGGAGCTGGAGAGATGGCTTGATGGGGAAAGGTACTTGCTGCCAAGCCTGACGGCCCGAGTTCAATCCCTGGACCCGCAAGTCAGGAGACATGACGTCCATCCAGCTGTCCTCGGTCTCCCATGTGCACATAGCAAATGCAGCACGTGTGTGTCTGTTTATCCCTCTCTCAAATAAGTACATGAGATTGCAACTTTTATTCTTTTATTTATTTATTTATTTATTTATTTATTTATTTATTTATTATGTATACAATGTTTTGCCTGCATGTACATCTGCAAGCCAGAAGAGGGCACCAGATCTCACTATAGATGGTTGTGAGCCACCATGTGGTTGACTGGGAACTGAACTCAGGACCTTTAGAAGAGCGGGCGGTGCTTTTAACCTCTGAGCCATCTCTCCAGCCTCCGCAACTTTTATTCTTTGTATGAGTGTTTTTGCTAGCATGTATGTGTGTGTGTGCCACACGCACGACTGATGCCCATGGAGTACATGAGAAGGTAATAGAGTCCCTAGAACTGTAGTTACGAGTTTGTGAGCCACCATGTGGGTGCTGGGAGCTGAACCTGGGTCCTCTGTAAGTGTGTCTTACCACTGAGCCATGTCTCCAGCCCTTAAATGTTATTTAAAATATAACACAGAGAACAACTGGGGATGGTAAGATACCCACTGCCAATCTCTGGTCTCCACACATACATACATGGACAAGTGCATCCGTGTACACACACATACATATGTGGACAAGTGCATCCGTGTACACACACACATACACACACGGACAAGTGCATCTGCACACACACAATCTGTGTTGGTTACAGAAGGTGGGCATCTTGGTGCTACCTTTATGCTCTCACCTACACTCAATTTGTTGAAGACAGACACAACCTTGTGATCAAGACAGAACTACCCAACTACCCTTACTGAATATCCGCCTCCTGCTGGCACTGTGAAAGAGGTAAATCTCCTACAAGGGTACGTGGGTTTCCACAGGGGCCTCAGAAAGGCTGCTGCTAAAGTCAATCCAGCACTTAAGACTTCAGCAGGAAGCCCTACCACGACTGACTCACATGGCACGCTCAGCTCACTGAGTACAGGCTGTAATGCAAACCACAGTGCACACTGAACATCTGCTTTCCTCTGAGACATGCTATGTCCTAGGCAGAGCTATGTGATAACTAACTCTAGCTCCCCGGGAGATCTGGTCTGCTGGGTGCTAGGCAGAGCCACGCACAGCCCTGATGCCCTGGGGGTACAAAATCTCTGTGTGTTGAGCAGAACCGTGCACTGCCTAACACCCTGAGGCCACATATAGACCCAACAACTTGGGGATGGGTCTCAGATACACCACAACACCACCATGCACTGCTAAGGTGTGTCAGCACCTGTGTGCCTTCTACCACAACCAAACAGAGCAAGGTCCTCAACATTGGGTGACCCATCTGACTGTGAGTTGTGTTCTGGGAACAAGAGAACCAAGCTTCCTTGGGACTGACAGGCAGAAATGAAGTCCATGTGTCCATCTGCTATCAATCACTCTGACCTAGGGCTTCCTAAGACAGCAGAGAATGAATAAAGTCCAAGTCACAAGCTTCAGGGTAAGGGCAGGTCACAGACAGCACCAAGTCAGCAGCTTAAGGGTAAGGGCAGGTCACAGACAGCACTAAGACCTTACTTTTGAGGAGGCAACTGCATGGCAGCATAAGACAATTGCATGGCTCCTAGAATTCACTATTGTACTCTGTAGCTATATTACAGATGAAGCCAATGGGGAAAATGCTCAAATGGAACTTCTAAACTTACCTTTTCTTTTTCTTTTTGCCCTCCTGCCCTCCCATACACACATACAGGGTTTCTCTGCGTATCCCTGGCTGTCCTGGAACTCAGAGATCTGTATGCCTCTGCCACCCAAGTGCTGCGATAAAAGGCGTGTGCCACCACCACCTAGCTCAAACTTACCCTTTCAAGTAGTATAAATACTAAAGTGACAAATGGGGGCTGAGGAGAAGCCTCATCAAGAAAACACCTCACCACACGACTCAAACAACCTGGGTTCAGATCTTGCAGACACAGCGGTGAATTTGGGTGGCATAGGCCAGATAATTATCTGAAGCTCACAGGGTGGCCAGCTTGGTAAGCAGCAAGACAGACTCTGTCTCAAGCAAGGTGGGACATGAGGAAGATGTCCAAGCTCTCCTCTGACCTCCACACATGTTCTGTGGTACACAAGTGTGCCCATGCGTGTGTTAAAGTGCACATGCACACAGATACACATTCACAGGCAGAGTAACAAATGAACCGTTCAGAGCCACCTCTGAAGAGGGCCACTGCTCTTGTCTGAGTCACAGCCTTGGGATGATGGGAAGAAACCTTTGGCTGCCAACCAGCAGCCCTTCCCTGAAAAGGGGAAGAGTAGACCCAACCACTGACCACCTCAACCTAAAATGGAATCCTAAAAACACATCATCAACAATCCGAGCAGGCAAGCTGCTCCCAAATCCAAAGCCATGACTATTACCCAGCCTCACCATGACATCTCCTACCTGCCTCTCTGTGCAGCCAGCTTGTACAGGGCATAGGTGACCTCTGCGCAGGCAAGGATGGAGCCATGTCTTGTGTGTAGATCTGGACTCAGTGTCATCAACAACAGTGCTGGGAATACTGCAGTAGTCAGGTTGACAGACACACATGGAACAACACATTATTCAGAAGTTATTTCCTCTGGAAGTCACCTCTGTCAGTCACCACCACTGTTTCTGGTAAGCAGAGCTCCCTCTGAGCAACCAAGCGATGTGACAGGACACAGCATATAAATCAGTATACACATCCAGGCACCCAGGTGCCCAGGGAAGGACAGCTGAGAAAGAGGTCGTGTCTGCAGGTGTTCCTGCCTGCACCTCCACCTGCCAGCAGTGGCAGCAGCACGCCTGAGGAAAGCAGGCAACGCCGAGGCCACACGCTCATGAGAGGTGACAAGCCTTCCACTCATTCCTCTCCAGAGAGAGCAGAAAACTTCAGCCTCTGATATTTAGGGATGAAAAAGCAGAACGGTTCTAAATTCCAAGTACAAACCAATCTAGAGGCACCGACAGCTCAAGCTGCCTCTCTGTCTTCGTGCTCTATGCTGATTTGGACTATGGCTACTCCTCAGCAACAGATCCAGGGCATCGTCTTTGCCCACTATGGGAACAGCACGTCTTTCTGCTATGTACACACAGTGGAGGGGCACACAAGCACAAGTGTGTGAGTGCTGCAGGCAGTGGTATGCACACCTACCATGGGTGGCCATGTACTCGGGCGCTTGTGGGGTCAGGTTGTGCAGTGCCTTTGCAGACAGTTCTCGGATGGCCCTGAAAGTAACAGCGTCTGTTAGGAAGGAGTGATTTGCACATGGATCCTCATGTGGGCGTTATTCACAGCAGCCTTGAGACAGAACCATAAAGCTCTGTCAGACAACAGAATATCACTCAACCAAAAAGGAGAAGAATTCTGACACTTGTTATTACAAAAATGTTTTGTAGTCAGCGGGTCAAAAACTGTCAAAGGAACATATAAAGAAAACAACAGTATATATAGGAGACAGAAACCTAAGGCATTGTCTGTCCCTTTAAAGAAAAAGCTGATAGCATAAGCACACATTCCATTATCACGCTACACTCAAAGAAATCTATGAAACAAAGAGAAACACTTCATAGTGACAAATATACCAGGAAGATGAACTTACAGGTGTACATGCATCTAAAAAGAAAGCCTCACTCAAAGCACGGGAAAGAACAGATGAAAATAAGTCAGGAAAATTTTTTTAATGTCTTTTTTTTTTTTAATGTATATGAGTGCTCTATCTGCATGTATACCTGCAGGCCAGAAGAGGGCATGTATACCTGCAGGCCAGAAGAGGGCATCTATCTAACCCCAGGATAGATGGTTGTGAGCCATCATGTGGTTGCTGGGAATTGAACTCAGGACCTTTGGAAGAGCAGACCTTAACTGCTCTTAACCACTGAGCCATCTCTCCAGCTCCCCCAGTAAGACATGTTAAAAGTTCAAAACCTTAGTCTAACTCATGGATTGCATGTTTACAATGTGGTTTAAGTGCCTTACTGGCAGGTAAACTAATATGAAAGGCAATTTAAGTGACCTCTGGCTGGGCAACCCAGGCCCTCTGCTCCCAACATGAGACTTAGCACCCCAGCTGCCTGCAGACCTGGCTAACAAGTTCCAGAAGGAAAGGAGGAATGTTCTGATAAGCGGTCACGGCGAGCCCAAGTGAATAACAGGGAGGCTCGGGGCAGAGGCTCTTCCCTTCAGAGAGCCCCATGCAGACTGTACACAGCTACGCGCGCACGGCAGCGTCAACAAATACTTTTAAGGCTTTGGTTCTTGGGAAGCTGAACACAGTGCCCAGTGGACTACAAAGACCCACTCAGACACGGATCTAGAAGGGACACCAGGCCTGCCTAGAGATGGTAGCAAAGCACAGACAGTGCTTATATCTGGGTTGTGCACTCGCCTTTCCTCTTTGAAGACACATTCAACTACTATGCAAGACCAGGGTGGCTCAAAGCGTCCTTCCACTGTGACTATGAAAACCTAAAGTCACCCCTACCCTGACCTAGCCAGCGGACAGGACATTCTCCGCAGTCAGGTGGAGAGCGGGGACTGATTCTGACATCAACTCTGGCGCCCCATATTTGACGACCTCCCCTTGGTGGGGGAGCCCTGGTGGCACTCAAAGAAAGAATAGGCAGGCTACCAAGATGAGACTTGATAGCCTGTGACCATGAAGTGGGGGAGGAGGTCCCCCTTGATCATGGACCTAGGGGAGGGGAATAGGGTGGGGGTGGGAGAGAGGGAGGCACAGGAGGATACAAGTGATGGGAGAACAAGTGAGTTGTATCTGAATAAATTAATTATAAATAAATAAATACACTAAAGTCTTCTCAGCTTTTAGGTTACAACATATAGGATCCCCAGGGAGGCCAAGCTGAGCAGAATCAGGAGGGAGGCCAGTCAAGCCACCAGGAAGCCCTGGCTGCGCCAGCTGCCCGCACTGCCCTGCCTCCAGGCTGTAGCTCCCCTATTATATACGACACAGGTATTGAGGAATAATTACATCTCAGACTTGCCTGTCCAACAGCTTCAGAAGTGAAACTAGACAGATCATTAACAGTCATGCCACACACAGAGACGGGAATTTTCATTACTTCTCAGAAATAATTATTTTAAAATAGCTTTTCTACAATGAGAAAATACACCCATAAACTTATAACCTCAAACTTCTCCCTTGGAGTGGTGGGGGGGGGGATTTTCAGAGTCACAAAAACAAAAAAACCTACCCATCCCAATGGTTGATTTTCATCGAGACCAGGTGGTCAATCATCGGCTTGGTGTATTCCTGGAAGCCAGCAATAAATACACTGAAAGACATAATATTAAGAGCTATAGGAACGGGCCAGTATGAGCAGGTACAAGGACACATATGTAAAATCTCTCTTAAGGCGTTATGCTATGTATTACTTAAAGATTACAAATAAGAAACAGCATGAAGGAGCCAAACCTTCATACACTGCTCTTGGTAAAGTCTATGGCTCTTGGAGCAGCATTACAGCTAAGTGGTACTGGAACATGTGTCACATATACTTACGTATTTTTAAGTACACATAAAACGTTTCCCTATGGATTTTTCAATCACCCTTAGGGTTATTTATCTCTGTATTGTCCTCCCACTCTGTCCCCTGTGGCCTAGAGTGCCCCTCTCTAGAGATCCTTCCACAAGCCCCGACCATGGTCTCTTCTTACTCTCCTGGCTCCTTAGGTAACTCTAGGTTGAAAACTCACAACTAAAGATTAGGAAGGAGCATCCACACACAAGGGGACATACAGCACTTGTCTTTCAGGGAGTAGCTGCTCACTCAGCAGAGTGTTTCCTACTGCTCTCCTTTCACCTGCTGATCACGGCTTCATCTTTCTTCAGCACTGAAGAGAACTCGGTTGTGTATACACACCGCATTTTACCACACATTCATCAGTTATTGAGACCAGGGCGGCCATGAGCATCGCTGAGCGCTCTCTGTGGAGTGGGACACAGGTCTCCAGCACATCCAGGGTGGGACAGCTGGGTCACATGGGGGGATATCTCAGCTTGAGAACGCTCCACACTGACTTTCAGAGTGGCTGCACCAGTTTGCAACCCCACAATAGTGACTGAGGTTCCCCTTTGCCACAACCTTGTTGGCATTTGTTGTCAACTGTGCTCTTGACCAGCGCCACTGCCACTGGGGTAAAATGAACTGCCAAAGTAGTTTTAACTTACATTGCCATAATTGCTAGAGATTCCCAAACACTTTCATATTCCTATTAATATACCGTGTAGGCATTTTATTTCTTCTTTTGAGATGCCTGTCAGATCCATGGCTTCCCCACCCCCAACAAGTCAAGGTTTCTCTCTGTAGCCATGGCTGTCTTGGACTCTGTAGACCAGGGTGGCCTCGAACTCACAGAAATCTGCCTACCTTGCCTTCCAAGTACTAGAATTAAAGGCGTGCGCCACCACGCCCAGCCCCCAAAGTCCATTTTTAATATTAGGTTGTTTTCTTGACTAGTTTGTTCGCTCCTTATGTACTCTGGCTACTAATCCTCTTATCAGCTGTGCAGCTGGGAGACTCTCTCCCACCCTGTGTGCTTCCTTTTCAACACAGCTGTTTCCTCGCTGCTATACAGAAACTTTTTACTCTTATGAGGTTCCATTTGTCAATCGCTGGCCT
>NC_140493.1:111678580-111781080 GCF_964271855.1 Acomys minous | reverse complement strand
GACCCAGGCGGCCACTTGACCCCAGATAGTCTGGACCCTGGGCTCCTCAAAAGTGTAGATGTGGGTTTGGACAGGGACTCACAGGTCGGGGCAGGACCACATGGGCAGAGTTGTACAAGCAGGGGTCCCTGGGAAGACACAACCAGATGGAAAGCCTTCACTCTCGGGGGCTCTAACCCCGCTGCTGGGGCCTCCCTGTCCTCCCCGCCTGGCCTTGGCCCTTCCCGCTCCCGCTTTCACCTCAGTTGGTCCCCATGTTCCCAGGGCAGGACAGTGGCCGAGCGCGTGATGAATGTGGGGGCTTGAGGGGTTAGTCTGGCCCAGCTAATGTGCGTGTGACCTGAAAGGCCACTGTTCTGCCCAGAACCTTCCAGGCAGCGGCATGGAGTGTCTGTCTGCCTAGCATTCAAAAAGAGAGGAGCGGTGGGCGAGGCCCATATCAGCCTCGCATCAGCACTGGCCGCCAGCCAGCCTTACCCATCGCACTGTGAGCCAACCAGGGCCCCCAGAGACCTGCCCTGCTGGCAAGGCCTGCCTTTCTGTTTATGGGTACCTTCTCCTCCTCGTGCGGCCTGTCCTGTGTCACCTGGCAGGCAAGGGGGATCTGAGACAAGTGCTACCTCTGGCTTGCCTCACTGGAGATGGTACCAGCTAGAGGGGCCGTGTGTTTGCTTTCATTCGCTTCCCTGACGATTAGGGTCAGAAGGTTAAAGTCACTTCCGTTGGCAGACACCAAGAGTAGAGGGGTCGTCCCTGGAGGCTGTGAGAAGATCATCTGCAAAGTCTCTTTGGCCAGGCTTGGTGACACAGCTGCAGGCCTGAGGGAGGAGCAGGTGGGCAGCTTTGGGGTCACCGCACCAACTGCAGGTGCACTCCCACCAAACCTGGGAGTCCTGACACACAAAGCCAGTCATTACCTCAACCAATTCCCTGAGAATCTAGGAAGTTGGGAGGGTGACACAAATAGCGGATGAGTTCTGGGCAGTGGCGGCACAAGCATTTGATCCTAGCTCTTGGGAGGCAGAGGCAGGCTAATCAATGTGAGTTCCAGGCCAGCCTGGTCTACATGGCAAGATCCAGGACAGCCAGGGCTACACAGAGAAACAAACAAAACAAAACAAACAACAACAACAAGACCAAAACAAAAAACAACAGACAAGGAGTGAGAACTCATGTCCTGAGGGTAGGGGCATTGTCCAACTTCCGGTGCATAGGTCGCTTCAATGGCAAGGAAGCAGCACAAACATGGCTGCCCTGGGGGTCTGCGTGGCGGTAGATTTGGGTGCAAGTAGACAAGATTGCCAGACAGAACTCTCAACTGAAGTGTTTTGGGGTGCATAGGAAGGTCCAAGTTCTTCCTGCCTGCATGCATACTGTTGGGTACTGATTTCTGGAAACACCCCCACCCCCAGCCAACCCTGTCATGAGGCCTGTGGAGGATGCCAGGGGTGGGGGTGCCCGTGAGGTGAGCCTCTCCCCGCAAGGACTAGTATAGGATTGTGTGGGAGGCGCTGATGCCCTCACAGAGCCAAGGCCTCAATGTGACCGATGCTTTTACACACTCCCTGAGCCTCGGGGGGAAACAACAAAGCCATGTACGGTTTTTATCTTATTCAATGTGAAGTTTTGGAATGGGTGGTCGGCCCGATCCTAAGGTGGGCGGGGAGGTCCGGTCAGTGTGGCCAAGCTGGCTTTCCATCTGTGCTCCCCGAGCCCTGGTGGACAGGGTTTCTCTGTGTAGCCCTGGTTGTCCTAGACTCAATTGGTAGACCAGGCTGACCTTGAACTCACAGCGATCCACCAGCTTCTGACTCCCCGAGTGCTGGCACCGGGGGCGTGTGCCACCGAGCCTCGCTTTCTTTTTTATTTCTTAAATAGAAGAGGCTGTTGTAGAGGCCTCGTTGCCTGCATGGCTGTTGTAACTAACACAGGCTAGCATAACAGCGTCATACGAACCAGCTAACAGAGGCGAAAGGGGAAAGCCATCTTAACCAAGATGGCCGGTGGAAGGCCACGAGAGATTTTGTTTATCTCTGCATGCGGATCATCAGATCATCAACAGTATGAGAGCAATCTGACACATGCAAGCGTCGTATGCCAGGAAAGTGTTGACAAACACCATGAGGCTGGAGCAGCAAGTAATCTACGGTAGCTCTGTCTTGTACAAACGTGGTTCCCAGTTCTCTCGTCTCTTGACTAATTTCTGCTTATACGTTTGCTGTAATATTAGTCGTTTTACTAACGATACAGGCCATATTTCTTTGTAGTCCAGCAGTCGCTCTTGGGAGTGGTAATAAAAAAAGACTGCAAACAACATCTTATTATGTCCTGTCACAGGCCTGCCTTTTATCCCCATGACAAAAAGCATTTGGATTCTGCAGTAACAAGCTGAGAATTAGCATCATTTTTAAGTCACTGGTATTGTGTCCTTGATGTCTCCCTAAGTCACTGGCTTACTCTTCCTCTTGGGACATCTCCCCTTGATGGGTTTGTGGTCTATCTGAAGACACGTCGTTTGTCCAGTGGTCTCCTGGATGCTGCCTGGGTTGGATGCATTTAGTGGGAGCCATCTGGGACTGGGCTCCTTTCCTGGAAAGACACAGCATAGCCCCACCCTGATGTTAGAAGCTCTTTCTGTTAACAAAAACTTTTTTTTTTTTTTTGAGACAGGGTTTCTCTGTGCAGCCTTGGCTGTCCTAGACTCGCTTTTTGTAGACCAGGCTGGCCTCGAACTCACAGCGATCCGCCTGCTTCTGCCTCCAGGCGTGCACCACCATGCCCGGCATTAACAAATACTTTCAGCTGTGTCTCCTTTAGGGCAAAGTGCTTTAGGGCATCCTCCAAAGTGAGAAGCTTTAAAGTTAGCATGACTAAATGTCATATAGCATGTGGGGACTTAGGTGGGTGCATGTGGGTGTTTTTATTTATTTATTTATTTTTTATTTTTTGGTGTTTTGAGACAGGGTTTTTCTGTGTAGCCTTAGCTGTCCTGGACTCACTTTGTAGACCAGGTTGGCCTCGAACTCACAGAGATCCTCCTGCCTCTGCCTCCCAAGTGCTGGGATTAAAGGCGTGCACCACCAGCCACCATGTCTGGCTGATTAACAAGGATTTTCCCCCTCTTCATGGGTTCTTTTTACATTAATGTCTATGTGTTTCCAATTATTAGTATCAGAGGTTCTTTGTTCAGGAAATGAAGGATTAAATTTTAGCCACTAGTATAAAGTTGTAGAAGAGCTTTTGCTCTGATCATTCTGCCCCCCTGGGTCTTAGCAAACATTTCAGTAACTATACAAAATGCTTTGTCTCAGAGGATCGAGGCAAGCCCGTGTTAGTTCCCTCAGTGTCCCAGCTCCTAGCGTGAGAGGACTAGCCTCCTACCCACTGCTTTTATTTAAAGAAAATGTTCTTACCTTCTCTGAGGGCTGAGCCAGCTCTGGGGCTACGCATGCCTTCCTTTGAGGGGACAACCCTGTGTGCTACATTCCCGGTTTCCCCAGTGTTTATCTGTGAGCACAGGGACTTCCACGCCTCCCACACAGGCCTGCAGAGCATCTCTTGCCACAACCCTCTGTGGCCAGGGCCTGCTGCAGGTCTGAGGGGACCCACAGAAAAGCCAGTGGCCTTGACGGGTGGTCAGGTCGAGGGCTGCAGTGCAAGCTGAGCTCTGCCCTTTCTGGGGTGGCTTCTACCTGGCACGTGCCCATGCAGCCCAGGGACTCAGCAAGGAATGGACTGAGGTACTGGATGCCAGCCCCAGGTGGGCCCATGAATGCAGGTAGCAGTGGGCGTGGGAGGGGAGGGTACTGATGCCATAGCAGCCTAGAAGGAGAGAGGAGAGATGGCTCACCATGGCAACAGCATCCTCCACGGGGGGCTCACTGCTTCCTGGAGATGCAGAACGTGCTCACTCCTGTGTCAGACGTATGGTGGACTCCACGCTTACATTCATGTGACATGCAGTGCCACTTGCATAAGGTGGGAGTATTTGACACGCATACATGTAGGACCACGTGTGCAAAAGCACATACATGGCAGGCATGCCCGGAACCGTGCCTGTCTAGGCCACTGGCTCAGGATGGAGGCTGGTCCCATCAATGTGGTTGCCTCCTATGGACTTTTAGCTTCCGGCTGTTTAACCCTGGCATGGTGTCACCCCATCCCACCTCGCCGGCTGCCTCTGCCCCCTTGGTCCTTAGCCCGGCCTGGATCGCAAGGACCTTCTCCCCTCTAGGTGTGAGGTAGGAAGTATTCACAGGCGCCCCTGTTCCTCTTGGGCCCTCAGGCTCACACTTCCTTCAGGCAGCCCTCCCAGATGCGTTGTTAGCCAGAAGCCCCATGGCCTCATCCTCGCTGAGCTGGGGTATGCCTGAGTGTGTACTGTCGCTGCCTCGGTGGCTAATGCTGCAGAGACTCAGCACCCACAGGAGCCGGGTGCTGTAGATTATCAGGGGCTTGGGGGGGGGGCAGGGGGGACCCATTGATAGAGAAGACCTCTGAGGACAAAGGGTGACTCGGAGCCTGAGTGCTGAGGAACAGCAGGCTCAGGAGGCAGAGCTATTCCCAAGCCAGTGGGCACCCTGGGCTGGCCCCAGAAGCCAGCTGGAGACACCAGAGCTGGCTTCCCCCTGCCAGAGCCTGCCCCCCCGCCCCCTGCTTTGGACGCTCAGCGTGAGGGGCTGGGGTTGAGTTCTGCCGTCCTGAGCGCCTTGGCTTCCTCACCTCATTGGGATCAGGGACTAAAAAAGGGAACAACAGTTCCTGCTCTCCCAGGTCAGAAGCAGCCCCAAGGGACTTGGGAGGACCAGACGAGGGCACTTTGTTCCCCAGCAGAAGCCAGGCTACTCCTTAGTGCCCGCAGGAGAATTACTGCCTTGATGTCCCTCGACTTCCAGGGCCCTTAGTGGCCTTTCACCCCCACAGTGAGCTGAAAGGTGTGAGCGGGGTCTGGAAATACAAGTGTGGATCTTACTTTTCTTAAATAAAAATTCGAGTGCGTGGCTGTTTTTTCCCCCTGAATGCATGTCTGTGTGCCCCGTGGTGTGTGTGTGTGTGTGTGTGTGTGTGTGTGTGTGTGTGTGTGTGTGTGTGTGTAGTGGAGTTCAGAGAAGGGCATTTGATCCCCTGGACCTGAAGTTACGGTGTTAGTGAAGCCACTGTGGGTGCTGAAAACTGGACCCAAGTCCTCTGGAAGAGCAGCCAGTGCCCTGAACTGCCGAGCCATCTCCTCAGCCCCGATAGTGCGTCCCTGTATGGCCTAAGACCCTGGTGTCACAGAGAGGTGTCCATGGGGCTTGGGGTTGGGGGCCGACCCCACACCGGCCACTTTACTAGCTCTGGCCACCACCTCTCCTGGGTTGGTTGGCTGGAGGCCGTGTCCAGGCGCAGGAGCAGAGCAAGGGGTCACATGCCGAGGCCGAGATGAGACATCTGTGCTCTGCTTCCTTGCAGACGGTGCCCCACTCAGTGAGCTGTCCTGGTCATCGTCTCTCGCTGTGGTGGCTGTGTCCTTCTCTGGGCTCCTCACTGTCATCGTCCTCATGTTGGCCTGTCTGTGCTGTAAGAAGGGCGGCATTGGGTTCAAGGTGAGGACCTTGCATAGGAGCTGCAGGGCCTGTTGTGTCCACCCCCCCCCACCCCCAGGTCCCCTCTATCTTGGGGCTGCCATGGTGGTTGGTTTTTCTGGAGCTTCCTGGGGACCAACGGAACCCCTTGTCTGGCATCCTGCAGCCTCTCTACTGGCAGCTCCTTGGACCCCATCCCCTGTCCCTCATCTAGGGGCCCCCTTTGTAGACATGGCCTCACGCTGTCCCATCCTAGCACCATGTCAGGCCTGTCCAGGTCTAGGGAAGCTGAGATGACGTCAGGGAGCCTTTAGGGGTTCATTAGAGCATCCTGACTCACAGCGAGGAGGCGGCCCCTGCAGAGACCCTCTGCTCACTGAGGCAGAGGGAAAGCGAAGCCACACAGACAGCTTCCCTGGTGCCCACATCGTCACTTGGGAGCTCCAGGAACAAGGGCACCTGTTTGCAGCCACGGCAGCCACGGCAGCCACATTCTTTGTGGCGTGTCCACTGAAGGTCCTGTGCCTTCGCTGCAGTCTCCCTAGGAGGATAGACTTCTCAGCGGAGGCCTCCACTCTAGTGATGAAGGCCCAGGCACACCCCAGCATCTTTCCTCTTTCCATCTTTCTGTGGCCACTCCTCTCACACTGTGGCTCTAAGCAGGAAGGCAGGGCAGAAAACATGAAGCTGCCACCCCCCCTCCCCGAGAGGAGGCGCCACTGCGGGCTGCGGGGGCTGCGGCCTTGCCTGTCAGCACATTAAGGCCTGGCCAGAGCCCTGGCCATTCCCGCACCCACGTGGGGTGGCAGGCTGGGTAGGAGGTCAGGGTGGGGGAAGGGCTTGTGGTCAAGCACAGTGTGTGCCCATCTGTATCTTGGGGTACCTCCTACCTGGTAACCTGCACCAAATGCCCAGACCCCAGCCAGACCAGGGAGCTGAGTGCCTGAGCAGCAGTGTGGTAACGGCCCCCTACCCCACCCAGGCAGGTTTTCCCTGCCCTGGCGCCTCCACCCCAGGGGACAAGTCTCCTGACCACAAGCACCCAGCAGGCTGGACAGTCATGGAAAGTTGCTTTCCTAGAAGACTCTGAGAGGTTGCTGAGGTGGGGGTGGGAGCCCAGGGTGAGGCTTAGGCGGCCATTGTGTAGCAAGGCCGGTCCTCAGGCTCTGAGAACAAAGCCCCACACAGGGACTCACCACAGCCCCTCCCCCCCCCCCCCCCCGTACCCTTCTCACCTCTTTGGGAGCATGGTGCCCAGAACATTCCGGGGCCAATGTGCCTTGATTGGAGGACCACTGCCTCCTGCTTCCTCAGTGGGCTCCCTGTTGCTGGGCCTGCCCTGGGCAGGGGCAGACAGCCCGGTGATGCTCACGCTGTGCTACCTGATCTCCCACTGTGCTGGGGGAGCCCGGCTGGCTCTGTGGCGTTGGCAAGGGAAGGTAATGGCTGATCCTGAGGGGGAGGTGGGCATCGCAGGCTCAGGTGTGTGGGGCAGAGGACAGTCTAAGGGGGTCGCCTGGGCTCTGGAGAGGGAGAGTCGCCACAGATGTCAGTGGCTTTGTGCTCATAGAGCAGACCTGGACTAGCCACCAGGGACATGGGGCCACCCCTCTGTGGTCGTGGCCCATCCCAGACTAACTCTGCTCGGAATGTGATGTGGATAGAGCGGGGGTCAGGTGGGCAGGGGGTCTCTCTTCAAAGTGGGGATGTCAAACAGGTCCCTGGGTCCCTTGCTTCCTGTCCAGCTAGGGATAGGACACTATTTACTTTTCTCAGGGAGGAGCAATGGAGCCCCCACCCCCACCCCCTACTCCAAGCCCTGTCGTGACCATGACAGGCTCCATGAAGGGCAGCTCTGCCTCTGCCCCTTGAACCCTGACTCTAGCCCTCCCCCAGACAGGACTCAGCCTTGGCTGCCAGCCCCACCTTTGGCTGAGGCCTTTGGCTCCTCTTGGGATGGTGTTCCCGAGGAGTCGGGACCTATGGACAGGTGTGCAGTGACCATCCAGCAGGGTACACGCTCTGGCCCGGTTTTAGTCCGGTTGAGCTCTGGGGAAACGGGCCTTTCATAGCATAACCTGCCATGCCTCGCTGACCCCGTGTGGCCTGACCACCCGCCTGCGCTGGCCCAACCTGCAGGAGTTTGAGAATGCTGAAGGGGATGAGTATGTGGCCGACTTCTCGGAGCAGGGCTCCCCGGCTGCAGCTGCGCAGAACGGCCCCGATGTGTATGTCCTGCCCCTCACGGAGGTCTCCCTGCCCATGGCTAAGCAGCCGGGTCGCTCAGGTGAGTGGGCCTGTCTTCCCCACTCCATTGTGTCTTGGGGTCAGCAGGGTGTGTAAGCCTGAAGCAGGTACAGTGTCGGGTGGGGACACGGGACATATGCCGTGAGAGGCTGAGGCATCTCAGGCCGGGCTGTGTTGGATGGTGCGTGGACCCTCCTCCTGGACCTGGGGGCCAGCTTTCAGCAGCCTTGAGAGTGGTGGCCTGTGTCTGTCATTTCTCCACCCAAGGGGCTGCTGTGCAGAGGTGGCCTAGCACTCTGGCTTTGGGATTATTTGCCTGTCTCTGCTTAACCCCAGACTCCTGCTCCCTTGTGCCCAACCCTGTAGGAGCATGGCCTCATGGTCTCTGCCAAACAGGGTCGGCCCACACAGCAAAGAGAGGATGCCTAAGCAGGGCCTCTTCCTGGGGCTCCCTTGCCCCCTGCCTGCCCCTCCCGTTTGCCTTCCTCCTAGAGCCTCTCCTCCTAGGTTAGGCCCCTCTGGTCTCCTTGCTCTGGATGTGACAGGCAAATGCCCTCGTCAAGGTGGGTACCTGGGACTATGGCCACCTCTACCTCAGTCGGCTCTTGGGCCTTTGCAGCATGCATGTCTAGCCAAAGGCTGTGCCTTGTCCATCTGATGCCTCCAGTGACGCTGAGGAGACTGTCAGGTTGAGCATGTCCCTGGCCCTAATGCCTCCTTAACTGTGGCGAAACCCTGGCCACTCTCCGCGCCTCAACCAGGCTCTCAACACAATTCTTCCCAGTAAGGGCCCAGCCTGCATCAAAGGCTGTGGCTCTCAGAACCGGTTTGAGCCCATAGAAACTTAGCTAGCGCCCTCTAACCACCAGCCTGGCCCAACACTGCTGCATGCCCCCGTGGCCCGTTGGGTCTCATAGGGGAGAGTCCAAAAGTCCAGGCAGGATCCAGGCA
Organism: Acomys minous; assembly: GCF_964271855.1. Taxonomy (NCBI): domain Eukaryota; kingdom Metazoa; phylum Chordata; class Mammalia; order Rodentia; family Muridae; genus Acomys; species Acomys minous. Next base: position 111,772,318 of record NC_140493.1, on the reverse strand, counting down.
CGAAGGCCCATGTCATGAACACATTTATCCAGCGGCTCAGAGGCCTGCAGCTTTCCCTAGCACCTCATATGAGGCAGGCAGCCTTGGCCATACCCGGGTCCAGACCTTCCTGGAGGCCCTGGGCATCTCCTAACTGTAGACCGTGAGTCGGGGAGTGGGAGCTGGCTGGAAGCCATGCACCCTGAACTGGGCTTGGACCTGTGAGTCCAGAGGCAAGGGTATGTGTGAGACACGTCCCCCCTAGATCCTACTGGCCCCCACCCCTGGGAGAGAGAGGACGGGGGTCGGCAGAGACACCGAGAGGGCAGAGGTGCATTCCCCATTGTTCAGCTCTGTGAGGCATCTTCCTTCAGGGAGGAAGAAATTTGGAGTGAGGATGGGTCAGCCTCCCCAAGCCTCTGCCGCTGCCTCTAACTCCTAACATACAATGGTCTCCTGCCCTCAGCTTGCCCTGGATCCCACTGTCAGGACCCTCAGCCCGCTTTGGGATAACTGAGGTCCTAGAGGCCCCAGGGTGGAAGGCAGGCATCCAGACAGACTGGGGTTCAGGGCATAAGTCCTAGGACACAGGGCCCAGTGAGACTCTCCCATGAATCGGGCACCAAGCCGACATTCCTTCAGCCTCTTAGTCCCCCCGAGGGCTGCAGCCTTCCCTTGGGCCCTGCTGGGCTGTCGGCGTGGGAGCAGAATTCGGAGAATCTGAGGGGCCTTAAGTGGGTGCAGTAAGGCCTGGACCTTTCCTCCGTGCCCACGCTGGCCCTTCTACCCCACTGACTTCACCCAGCCTGGCCTACAGGGAGAATGGGTCCAGTGTGTCCCGTACAGGGCTGTGCCAAGCAGCCCCCAACAAAGGCGGCTTTGGTGTGACTGCTGTTTGAATGCCAGCCTGTGGCAGGGCTAGGGGGTGGGCCGGGGCTTCTTGCTTCATCCAGACTGCTTCCCAGGCCCTGCTGTCTGGGCACCCTTCCCCGGGCTTGGTCAGAAACAAGCCTGGATGGAGGCTGAGGTCTACAGCTCAGCTGACAGCAGCCACCAGAGCCTGAGACAATGCCCTTTGCCCTCCAGCCTGGCTGAGGGAGTTGGGGGAGCTCCCTGGGGCACCCCGGGGAGGCTGGGAGGGAGGATGAGTTGGGGCTAAGCAGGTTCCTGAGTCTGCGGTTTTGCCGCAGTGCGACTTCTCAAGTCTGCGGACCTGGGCCGGCACAGCCTCCTGTACCTGAAGGAGATCGGCCATGGCTGGTTTGGGAAGGTAAGGAGACTTCAGGGTGCTGGCAGTGGCAGGGCGTGGGCAGGGGCGCTCTCTCACGCACACTCTGGCTGGACCATGCACCCGAGACCTTTCCCACTGTGGACCGCAGAGGGTGAGAGAAGGGAAGCCTTGCAGGTGGACAGGGCTGAGCATTCTAGCCAGGGGGCCTTGGTGGGGAGTTGTACGGCCATCTGAGGCCCTGGGAGCCAAACGGCCTGTCCTGTGGAGACTGGAAGGGGCCCTGGTGATGCCTGTCACATCTGGCAGGTGTTCTTGGGGGAGGTGCACTCGGGCGTCAGTGGCGCGCAGGTGGTGGTGAAGGAGCTGAAGGCCAGTGCCAGCGTGCAGGAGCAGATGCAGTTCTTGGAGGAGGCGCAGCCCTACAGGTGGGTGGTGTGGTGGGGGGAGGGGCGGGGCGGGGGACCAGCACGGGGGGGGGGGGCAGGGGGGAGTTACGGGGAGGGGAGGGCTGTGCTGGGGCCTGGCTGCGCCCTCTCCTGCCTTCCAACTCTGATGCCCGTGGGCTCTTCTAGGGCCCTACAGCACAGCAACCTGCTTCAGTGCCTGGCCCAGTGTGCTGAGGTGACCCCCTACCTGCTGGTTATGGAGTTCTGTCCGCTGGTAAGTGGCAGTCTGGGGGAGGTAGCATTGCTTCTCTAGGTCCTGTTCTGACCTGGTGGCCCAAAGGGGAGTGGGAGGCCTGAGCTGGGCTCCTCTTCTCTTCTGCCTCCTGCGTTTCTAGAGTGGAGCCCTAGTGCCTGCCCTGCGCCCCGCTCTCTCCCTGTCTCTGTCTCTGTCTCTGTCTCTCTGTCTCTCTGTCTCTCTGTCTCTCTCTCAGAGGAGGCCTCTTAGAGAGGGTGAGCCAACAGCAGCAGGGGCAACACTGTGGGGGTAGCTCAGCCTCAGGGCTCACACAGCTCCTGGGGCAAACTTGGTCCCTTCGCCCTCTGGCTCCAGGCTGAGGTTGCTTTCGCTGAGGCCACTGGCAGAGTGGAGGCACAGGCTTTGTGAACACCAGAGCTGCCAGTGGACCCTCTTGGGGTGGGTGGCAGGATTGTGTGGTACTACTGGTGGCTACAGCTAGCGGGCCGCTGTGTGCTCTCTCGGCAGGGGGACCTCAAAGGTTATCTCCGGAGCTGCCGGGTGACAGAGTCCATGGCGCCTGACCCCCTGACTTTGCAGCGCATGGCGTGCGAGGTGGCATGTGGGGTCTTGAATTTACATCGTCATAACTACGTACACAGGTGAGGGCTGGTGAGACTAGCCAGGCCATGGCCACAAAACCCTGGTCCCCTGGTGCCTTGACCATCAGATAGAATGCCTCTGTATAGGAAAGTCAAGCAGTGATCCCACTTTTTGAGCCTTATGAACAGAGTTCATCCACGCAGTATCAAATAGCCACTCTGCAAGGAGTTTTGTAATTTGTTTTTGCTTTTCAAGACAGGGTCTCTCTGTGTAGCCTTGGCTGTCCTGAACTCTGTAGACCAGGCTGGCCTCAAACTCACAGAGATCTGCCTTTCTCTACCTCCCCCAGTGCTGGGTTCACAGGCGTGCGTCACCGTGCCCGGCTTGAAATTTTATAATTCGTAATATTGTGAAGGCTAGCCAGACATGGTGGCTAACACCTTTAATCCCAGCACCCGGGGAGGCAGAGGTAGGTGGATCTCTGTGAGTTCAAGTCCAGCCTGGTCTTCACAGTGAGTTTCAGATAGCCAGGGCTTTGTAGAGAGACCATAAATACATTGTGAAGACTGAAGTTTGAAACGCACCTTGCAGACAATTAAATGAAGAAATCCATATTGCGTGCTCTATCGGTCAGCCACACTTGGGTCCCACATCAGCCCCAGCCTTCTTCCCCCAGGCCGTAAAGGGAGGGGATGGGCTGGCCCTGCAGTGGAAGGGGTGGCTCTGTCCTGCCCCTGGATGCCCAGCCTCACATGAGCCAGGGGGGCACATGCTGGAAGACGTGGCGATGGACGAGTGGCCCAGCCAGCCCCGACGCTGCACAGGCCGTCCTCCCCAACAATATCCTGGTGCTGAGTGATGACACAGACGACTCCAGCATCAGTGATTTTGTTGAAGAGGGTAGCTGCCAGCCTCCCGCCCTACCTGCTGCTAGCCCCAGCTGCCCCACCCATAGGCATGGACCCAGGCCACCCCACCCTGCAGCTGTCCCCTGGCATAGTCCTCTCGAGGTAGAGGCAGGCCAGGGTGTCTCTATCTTTACCCAGAGAGCCCTCAGCATAACAGCAGTATGGTGACTCAGGCACACCCCATAGCACTTTACTGTCCTGTGCCCCAGACCCTCAAGTGGCCTCGAGCCAGGCAGGAGGGTAAAAGCTGGCATCCCGGGCTTGCCACTGATCTGGAGGTCGACCTGGGGTGACTTTCAGACTCCGCAGAAGGGTGCCTTGTGATCCATCCTGCTCTAGACCTCAGCCCCAGCGCTCTATAGTGGGGCGGGCCTACGATCCAGAACTCAGGCTCTGGCTGCTGGAAGGACCCCCTGAGACACTCCAGGCCTCGGTTTCCTCGTTACCTCTAACCTCCTGGGGATGTGGATGCTGGTGTAGAGCAGTGGGGTTGGAAAGGCGACGGTCCTGAGAGGACGCTGGCTGCAGACATACCTTGCTCTATGGGTTGGGGTCCCTGCTGGGTAGGTCACGAGGAGGGTGGAAGGGGCCGGCGTCCGAGTGCTGGTCAGGCAGTACCGCGCTGGTGAGCCTTGACCACCTTCTAGCCTTATCTTGACATGCGTGGCCGTGTTCACGGTGCCGTCCACACAGGCCCTCCAAAATAGCCAGTGCAGGGTGTGGAGCCAGGCTTGGACACAAGCAGGTAGCCCCTCAGACATCCCCTCCTGTCTGCCTGCCTGGCTGTGCCCAGAAGCCAAACCACCCAGCTGTGGGTAAAGGACCCATAGTGCTGGACGCCATCCTCAGGCTCGCAGTCTTTGCTGACGTTGCCTACCGCCCCGCAGTGACCTGGCCCTGAGGAATTGCCTGCTAACGGCTGACCTGACGGTGAAGGTCGGTGACTACGGCCTGTCACATTGCAAATACAGGGTGAGTGAGGGCAGGCAGAGCCTGTGTGCAGGGGTGGCACTAACTGGCTGGAGCTGACCCCTGCCCTGTCCCCGTGTGTGCTACAGGAAGACTACCTCGTCACTGCTGACCAGCTGTGGGTGCCCCTGCGCTGGATCGCACCTGAGCTGGTGGACGAGGTGCACGGCAACCTGCTGGTGGTAGATCAGACCAAGACCAGCAATGTGTGGTGAGCGCAGGCCTGGCTTCTGGGGGTGGGGGTGGGGGTGGGGGCTTTGGGATACCGCATCCTCAGCTGCTCTGTAGTGGGGACTCGCTGGCTTTCAGCTCTGCTCTGCCCTCCGCTCAAACATTCAGACTTCCTCCTCTGGCTAGGGTGCTGACTGTCACCCGGAGAAAGTGTGCTCATGCCTGCCACCCTGTGGCCGTATGGGGTCACTCATGGGCTACCAGTTTCAACAGTTCATGGTGGGTTCCTGCGGTCCCTGTACTTGTAGGGGGACTGACTCCAGGATGGGACCAACTGATATGCTCCGATCCTGGGGCCAGAGTGCACACTTAGGTTAGAACAAACCCACGTGAGCTGCCGTTGTAGGCCGAGTGTCCTTATGGGACACCGGGCCTTGGGCTGCACCTATGCCACTAGAGATGGGCGGCTGTAGTGTAAGGCACAATGACAGGTGTCCAGGGGTCCTGTGCAGTCACGCTCAGCCATGTGTCACTGCGGCCGCCTCCACAGGTCCCTGGGCGTGACCATCTGGGAGCTCTTCGAGTTGGGTGCGCAGCCCTACCCCCAGCACACGGACCGGCAAGTGCTGGCTTACGCAATCCGAGAACAGCAGCTTAAGCTGCCTAAGCCGCAGCTGCAGCTGACTCTATCTGATCGTTGGTGAGGACCCCACCACCCTGGACGGGCAGGCCAGAGGGGCGCGGGTGGCTGAACTCCACAGCCTGGGGCTGGTTGGTCCACCTCTACATGGCTTCTGGGTGGCTGCAGCCTGAACAGGGCACTGGGGATCCTGGGAAACATCCAGCCCTGACCCTGACCCCTTCCTAGGCTGCCGGGTCCGCCTTGGGAGATTGCCTTAACCGCCCCCCCCACCTCCCTGGGGTACCCTGAGCATGGGGGAACTGACTATCCCCGGAGGGCAGGTTACACTCCAGGCCTGCGCGCCTCCGGATGTGGCCAGGGCCACCCATGAGGGCCTCCCGGCAGGTACGAGGTGATGCAGTTCTGTTGGCTGCAGCCAGAGCAGAGGCCCACGGCAGAAGAGGTTCACCTGCTGCTGTCCTACTTGTGTGCCAAGGGCACCACGGAGTCGGAGGAGGAGTTTGAACGGCGCTGGAGCTCCTTGCGGCCTGGGGGCAGCGCCAGCCTGGGGCCGGGCTCCAGTGGTCCAGCGGTTGCCCCTGCTGAGCTCACTGCTGCCTCGTCTTTCCCGCTGCTGGAGCAGTTCACCAGCGACGGCTTTCACGTGGACAGTGACGACGTGCTGACAGTAACCGAGACGAGCCACGGCCTCAACTTCGAATACAAGTGGGAGGCTGGCTGTGGCGCCGAGGCATTCCCAGCCGCGGCGGGTGCGCCCAGCCCAGCCTCCCCAGCTCGCCTGCAGGAGCTGTGTGCAACCGACAGCTCGCCACCGGGGGTGGTGCCTGTCCTCAGTGCCCACAGCCCCTCAGTGGGTAGCGAGTACTTCATCCGCCTAGAGGGGGCGGTGCCCGCTGCTGGCCACGATCCGGACTGTGCCGGCTGTGTTCCCGGCCCCCACGCTGTGGCCGACCAAGATGACAACTCGGAGGAGAGCGCCACTGCCTCTCCCCTCGCCATGGAGCCACTGCTGGGCCACCCACCTCCCGCCGGGGGCCTGTGGGGCCCCTGCGACCACCACTCACGCAGGAGGCAAGAGCCGCCCTGCCCCTCACGCTCGCCTTCCCCTGGGACCCCGATGCTGCCGGCTGAAGACGTAGACTGGGGTGTGGCCACGTTCTGCCCACCCTTCTTCGATGACCCACTGGGTGCATCTCCCTCTGGGAGTCCCGGGGCCCGGCCCTCCCCCAGCGACGAGGAGCAGGAGGAGGGAACGGTGGGGAGGGCGGCTCAGTGTGGACCCTGGAGCTCTAACACGTCAGCCAACAACAACAGTGGCAGCCGGGACCCAGAATCCTGGGATCCTGGCTACGTGAGCAGCTTCACCGACAGCTACAGGGATGACTGCTCCAGCCTGGAGCAGACCCCGAGGGCCTCCCCTGAGCTGGGCCACGCCCTGTCCCAGGAGGATCCCAGAGAATTTCTGCCCGGGCTGGTAGCAGCGTCACCTGGTCAGGGGCCAAGCCGCTGTTTCAGCCTGCTTCCTCTGTGTCCTGCCAAAGGCCTGGCACCTGCTGCCTGCCTCGTCACCTCCCCCTGGACAGAGGCAGCAGTGGGCGGGGATGGCGACCCCCATGTGGAACCCAGACTTGCCCAGGAGGCTGAGGGCTCCGCTGAGCCCCACCTACCCCTCCCTTCCATCCCCTCCCCATCCCATGAAGGGGCCTCGCTTCCCTCAGAAGAGGCAAGTGCCCCCGACACCCTGCCTGCCTCCCCCACACCGGCTGCTGGCAGCTGGGTGAATGTCCCTAAGCCGGCCCCCACCCTGGATAGCAGCTTTGGTTCTCTGGGGCAAGAGGCGCCCAGCAGTGAGGACGAGGACACAACTGAGGCCACGTCAGGAGTCTTCTCCGACCTGCCCAGCGACGGCCCACATGCTGAGAAGCCAGGCATGGTACCAGTCTTGCGCTGTCTGCAGAGGCAGGTGGGGACTCCTGACTCCCTGGACTCTCTGGACATCCCGTCCTCAGCCAGTGATGGTGGCTGTGAGGCCCTGAGCCCATCGGCTGCTGGTCCCCCTGGTGGCCAGCCCCGTGCCATGGACAGTGGCTATGACACGGAAAACTATGAGTCTCCCGAGTTTGTGCTCAAGGACGCCCACGAATCCGCTGAGCCTGAGGCCTTCGGGGAGCTAGCCTCAGAGGGCGAGAGCCCCGGGCCCGAGACTCTGCTCTCTGCCTCCCTCGGTGGCCTCAGCAAGAAGAACCCCTACCGAGACTCTGCCTACTTCTCAGACCTGGACGCGGAGTCCGAACCCACTTTTGGCCCTGAGAAGTGCAGTGTGGTCCAGGACCCTCAGAAGGAACAAGACCTGAAGGGCCCACCTAGCCCAGGGCAACAGTCTGGACAGGTTTCCCCCAGGCTAGAGGTGCCCAGCGAGGTGCTGCCCACACCACAGCAGCCAGAGGAGCCCTTGCCAGATAGCCCCAGGCCAGAGCCTCTTGGGGCTCAAGGCCCAGTTGAGGTGCAGCCTGTGCCCGGCCCTTCCAAATGTTTCCTGCTGACCTCAGTCCCACTGAGCTCAGAAGGCAATGGCGTGGAGTCCCAGGGTCCCCCAGGACAGTGGTCAGGGCCAGCCCAGTTGGGGCGGCTGGGGAGTCCTAACACACCCAGATCTCCGCTTAGCCTGGCCCTGCCTGGCCGCTCTGGCGCTTTGGAGGGCCGGCCAGAGGACGAAGAGGACAGCGAGGACAGCGATGAATCTGATGAGGAACTCCGGTGCTACAGCGTCCAGGAGCCCAGTGAGGACAGCGAGGAGGAGCCGCCAGCTGTGCCTGTGGTGGTGGCCGAGAGCCAGAGCGCCCGGAATCTGCGCAGCTTGCTCAAGATGCCCAGCCTGCTGTCGGAGGCCTTCTGTGAGGACCTGGAACGCAAGAAGAAGGCTGTGTCCTTCTTTGATGACGTCACGGTCTACCTCTTCGACCAGGTGGGCTGCTGCTGTGGGTGTGCACAGGGCCAGGAGGGGGTGGGCAGCCCGAGTCACACGGTGCTCTGCCCCTCCAGGAGAGCCCCACCCGAGAGCCAGGGGAACCCTTCCCCAACACGAAGGAATCGCTCCCCACGTTCCTGGAGGGTAGCCCCAGCTCACCCAGTGCCCCTGGCCTGCCACGGCGGCCTGACCACTTTCCAGACAGCAAGACTCCTGAACAGGGTGAGTGAGCCAAGTGTCGGGAGCCAGAGTGGGCGGGGTTCAAAAATGCGCTATCCTCCCCGAAGTGGGGGCTGGGGGCTGACATAACAAACGTGACTCTGCGGCCTGACTTGCAGGCAGTAGGTTCGAATGGGATGATGGTTTCCCGCTGGTGCCTGGCAAGGATGCTTTGGTGACGACGGCGGCGGCGCTGGACCCTGTGGACCCTGGCCTGGCCACGCCTCCCACGCCAGCCACGCCTTTCTCACGGTTCACGGTGTCACCCACACCTGCCTCCCGCTTCTCCATCACTCACGTATCCGACTCAGATGCCCAGTCGGTGGGAGGTACGAATGTGGATGGGCTGAGGTGGAGCAGAGGGGCACCGTGGACGGGCATCCTAGGTGGCCTGCCACCTCTTGGGCCCCAGGACCTGCCCACCCTCTGCCCACTCTATCCTCCACGGCAGGCTGCTGGGCCCTAGCCTCCCACAACTTACTAGAACATTCCCAACATGGCGCTCTCTACTCCTACCATATCTCTGATCTGAGGTTCTTGCCCGGACTCCCTCTTGGGACTTTTCCCAGGTGGTGGTGGTGCCATAGTCCACCCTGTCAAGTCATGTGCCCCCTTCGCCTCTCTGCCCATAGCCCACTCACAGTTTTGACCAGTCCTTTCTCCCTGGTTCTCCCTCCACCCCCGCACCTCTTCTCCAGTTGCCTTGGCTGTGGTAGCCTTGAGGGCACAAGGAGACGACTGCATGGCTCTGACCCCGCCCTCCTTGTGTGGACCTCAGTTTCCATGTGTACACAGACATGGAAGGGCATTTGCTAAACACTGTTGGCTCTGGATCTGAGAGACCTGGGGAGGAGAAACGGGTCCGTCCTCCATCCAGAAACCGGCCTGCCAGGCCGCCGTCGGGGGCGGGTGAGTGTTGGCGTGAGGGAACCTGTGCCACATTCTCACATAGCACCCCTTTACCAGGCCCAGCGGCAGGTGCTGGGGGCCGATACACAGAGGCTTGAGACCCAGGTGGTTCCACCGTTTGGAGGCTGGCGTCACTGGAGCCCCTGCCATCCTGTCCCGGCAGCAACAAGGACGATGACTGGGAGCGAATGGGGACCATCGGCACCCCACAGCATCCCGGAGAAGCAGGTGGATGGGAGGCCCGTATCTAGCCCTGGACGTGTTGGGCAGTGCACCTCCTCTGTGCTGCCCTGATGGCAAACGTGTCCTGGGTAGACACTGGGGTTTGCTGCTAGCCCCTGTGGCCTGGGGACCTGGGGGTGTCTGTAAGCATATACATACACACTCAAGAAGGACCCCTGGACCCCTAGGTGTCCCTCCACTCCTGGGCGGACACACCCCTCCTCCAGCCTCTCTTCTTATATGGCTGTTGGTGGTGAACTGGCCTCAGGCCAGGGCCATGCAGCCTAAGGGCCTGTACGCCCCGTTAGGTAGGTCCTAGCCACGTGTTCAAAGGATACTTGGCCAGGTTTCAAGGTGGCTTTGAGCCCGCAGGTCCCTTTTGGGTGCCCCCCGCCCCATCCCCTTCTTACCTGGGTCTAGGTTTGCTCAGAGCAAAGTCGGACCCCTGGGCTCCAAGCCCTTATCTCAGAGTCTGTGGCTACCCCTTCACTGCCTCTGCGGAAGCCCTTCCCCACGGGGTGTGTCTGGGTTGTGCCAGCCTAGGTCCTGCCGAGGAGCAGAGGCTGGACTGCCCCAGAGATGCCCGCTGAGGGTCGTGTGGGCAACTTCTCCTTCGCAGAGCAGTGCCTGCTCCACACCCTGGTGGCTACAGGAGAGCAGAGTGTACCCTCCAGCTGCTGTGGGGCTCCTGCCTGCAGGCAGGGCTGGGAGGAAACAGGGCTGGGGTGGGCAGAACAGGGAATATTTTTGTAACTTGCTGGAGTGAGTGGCGATGGGTGATTCTAAGTTATTGTTGCCAAAGACATGTAAAGTATATTGTTGCTTTGGGGGTGGGGCAGGGCTCTTTTGTTTAGTTTTGTTTTTGTTTTTGTTTTTAGTTTGAGGCTTAGGACGCTGGTGCAATGATTTTCTTGTTCCTTGTTTTTTAAGAGAAACCAAGCTAAGAAAAAACAGCCTTTGTGCTCGTGTTTTCTTTTTTGGGGCGGGGGTGTGTGTGTGTCTATAGCTAACACCTTGGGGGGCGGTAGATGGGGAACTCAGCTGTCACCTCTGCCCTTTCGTCCCCACGTGCCAGGTGAGGTCCTTCCAACTGTACCCTGTCCCTGAAGATGCCTGTCTTAGGTCAGATGAAGGGAGACCTCCCAGAGCAGCCATCCCAGTGCCTGGCAGCCACATGGAGAGGCAGGAGGCTGGCAACTGGACTCCTGTGCTCCCTACTCAGTCTGCCCTTTCCTGGGGCCAGCCTGTGCGCCTGCCTGGTGGGTAGGTGGGCTAGCCTGTATACCCTAACGGGCAGGTGGCTGCCTGGGTCTTCTCTGAGTCTTAGGACGTTTGCCACCAGCTGAGCTCATCACAGCGCTGCATCCAGAGATGACGGAGTTTTAGAAAGGTTCTACATTTTAGCTGACGCAGGGACGCGGCTGGAGGGCTGGGCTGGGCACGGCTGTCCCCTGTGCAGCAGCGTAGCTGTGCTCATGATCAATCACTCTTATCCGTGTATAGCTGCACCCCACCCTGTCCTGGTCATGTCACCAAGCTAACGGATCGCACACCGCACACAGTGGGGCATGTTTATTGACCAGACACTTGTGAGATAAAGCAACAACAACAAAAACGTTCTCAAAAAGTCAGCAGTGACAATAGGCTCCCTTCAGCCAGCCACAAGCTCACAGATGCCCTCTTTCTGTTCAGAGGCACTCAGGGTTCCACAGCTGGGGTCAGAGATGCCTGGCCCCCTGCGCGCTGGCTCCTCTGTTGGGGCACACCCATGGCCAGCGGGCATTGAGGAAGACACCTCACCAAGGACACCTGGGATCCAGCCCAGGCTGGGCTGGTATGAGGCAGTGCTGGGAGAGACGGTCTTCTCCAGTAGGGAACACACCGTGGTTACCCTCAGTTGGTGGGTGGGGACGGAGTGGCTGCGCAGACGAGCCGGTCAGCTGAGCAGAGGGGCTGATCTGTCATTGGTCACCGTTGGTTTCAGATGGATGTTGGCAAAGGGATTCCTGGGGAAAGAAGAGCAGTTTCAGTTTGGGCAGGTGCCCTGGATAAGCTGAGCCACCCAGGCTACTCCCTGGGGCCCCAGTACTTAGAGCCGGGGTTGGAGCTGGGCGTTGTCTCAAGACCTGTTGGCCTCTAGCACAGCGACCCACTGTCACCTTACATGCTCCAGGCAGGGTGGGCATGATGTTGAGGACTAGCTGTGCCCTTCCTAGCTGGGGTGGATGACCAGACAACGTTTTGTTTTCCGAGACAGGGTTTCTGTGTACCCTTGGCTGTCCTGGGACTCGCTTTGTAGACCAGGCTGGCCTCAAACTCACAAAGATCTGCCTGTCTCTGCCTCCCAAGTGCTGGGATTACAGGCGTGCACCTGCCATAGTTTGGTAAACCCCCAGCCCCAGGCTGAGCCCAAGGAGTGGTTCTGCTCCTGTGCACAGAGGATGCAGCCCAGTAGGTCACAGAAACCTGCCCAGGCATGCGGGGTGCCACAGGAGGCCGTAGACACGCAGACATGACAAACATGAGGCGCACATGCCCCGACTCCACAGGCTGGAGATGGATACTACGGCCACCGCCTTGGCCAGATGGCCATTTCCTTTGGCAAGGGACTAGCCAGCTCCTCGAGTGGTAGTTGGGCCACCCACATGCCCCTTGGGCCACAGCTGATACATGAACAAGACTCGAGACAAGAAGTGGGTATGAGACAGATGAGCACAGACGGGCTGCGCCAGCCCGGCCCTCCCGGCAGCCTGTTCCGCAGTCCCTGTCAGGCTTGGGAGCCCACTCCAGTGGGCACAGCACAGGGAAGCAGGTGGGAGGGGCCAGGCAGCCTCGCAGCGACAGCACAAATGGCGCATGGACAGGGGGACTCGAAAGGCACAGGACGGCACTTCCGGGGAAGCGAGCTTGGCTCTACATCCATTACCTGGACCGGGGTCACCTCTGGGCTGGTGGTAGGCCCAGGGTGGGCGAGCAGGCTCTCCATTCAGGCTTCCCAGGAAGACTCACACAGGTAGAGTCTCACCCTACATTTTGCTGAAGATGACATTTCCTAACAATCTGAAACACTTTTAAAAGGCGAAGCAGGAGGAGACAGGGGTCCTGCTGGCTGTCTCCTCACAGGTGGTGTCTGCCGCCCCCTCGCTGCTCACCTCTGCTGGAAGCCACTGTCTACTCTGCCTGCAGCTAGAGCTCCGCCCATGCCTGACTGCTCCTGTGCTCTGTTCTGTGCAGATGGCTGCAGGGGAGCTGCCTGTGCGGCGAGATGCACACCCTGCCATGGCCAGGCTGCCCTTGGCCCACTCCAGAGTCCACAGAAGGGCTCCCAGCCCTGGGGAGACTTGGAGTGGGCAGAGGGAAAGGGACAGAGCAGAGCAACACGCAGGCCGCCCGGTCCCGGGGCAGAATGGCCGAACACGCCTTGCTCCTGCCCCGCGTAGCTCAGACCTTAACTCGCTGGCTCTGTCGCCAGCTAGGACTAGCACGCAGGTTGAGCAGGAGAGTGCCCTACCAGGAGCTCTCAGACACGCCCTTCTCTCCTCCCCACAAAGCCATGGGGCATGTGGAGCACAGAGAAGCATCCACAGACGCTAAAGCCACTGCAAAGTCCTGCTCTGTACATGTCCGGTTAGCAGTCTCTAGGGACTTCTAAAGACACTCAAGCAGACGAGTGACACCAACCTGCAGGGGACATGGCCAGCACGTGCTGTGCCCAGCAAAGACTGTCACCGAGGATGGGAAGACTCAACAATTGAACCTGTATCAGGAGGACCAGGCACCCAGGCCCTGGCACCAAGGGATGACAAATAGCCTTTATGAAGGACGGATGGCTGAGGCAGCATGGTGGGACAGCGGCGGCTGGGTAGTGGAGCCTGCGTCAGTCCCTCTCCAGACCTGCAGCCACCTAAGAACCACGCTGAGGACCGGAAACCTCGAGAGGCCCAACTCCCTGCAGCCACACAGCCTGCCTTCCTCATCAGCCACGGGATGAGGATGGATGCTAGCCACCGAGGACAAGTCCTCGTGGGGGGCCTGTGCACACCCCCAGAACCTAGCCAAAGGTGGTGGCAACCGTCCTGCAGTCCTAAGTTCAGGCTGAAGCTGCATGTGGGGGACACCCCTCAACAATCACGGGGAGCTTTGGGACACCCACTTCACCTCCGCTAGGTGAGCTGGAAGGCAAGGCAGACTATGGCCATGCTTGGGGGCCGTGCAGCGGCACTGTGCTGAGTTTGCAAGCCCATTCGGCCTTAGGTCCTCCACACCCAAGCCCCAGCTCTAGCGCACACAAGGGACCTGGTCCTGGGAAGAGGCTGCACTGGCCTCGCTGAGCTTTTTCTCATGCCTCTGGAGGCTGAGGATGACATGGCTCTTAACTGGCTTAGTGGGACCCAGTGGGCGGTGGGTAGAGGGTCTGCCAGGCGTGGGCAGGAGGTGTAGGCCTCCTTCCAGGAGAATGTCTTGGGTGTGGAGACAGGCAGGAGAGTGTGGCCAGCCCAGAGTCAGCTAAGGTACCGCATCCTCTGCAAACTTCAGCCGACAGTGACCACAGAGCTACGGAACTCAGGTTACAGATACCCAGGAAGACGGTGAGAGCAGGGTGAGGCGCTCTGGGTCTGGCTGCCCGCGGCTGGACTACATTGCTGTGGCTCTCAGGGAGTAATGGCCACTCCTGTTAAGGGTCACAGGTCATGACTTCTCATGGTGTGGGAAGGGAACAGAAGCGCCTTCCTCCATGGCGGACATCGCACAGCAGGGCCCTCCTCCCTGCCCTGAGTGGTCCACCTCGGCCCACTTCTCCAGAACCGAGGGGAAAGCAGCCTGGCCAGCACCTTCCAGCCATGTGGGGAAGTGGAAGGAACAACAGAGGCAAGAGCTGATAGCAAGGTCTCCCTCACCCTAGGCCCAGGCTTGGTCAGCTGTGGCACTCAGCAACGGGACTCAAGACCAACCCCTAGTGGCACCCCACACCCACCCAGCAGGGGAGCAGAGAACAGACCTGAGCCAGCCCTATAGTCAGCAGGGAAGGCAGACGCGGGGCAGAGTTGGAACCGCAAGCTTCCAGGCAGAAGGTAGGTAGGAGGAACCACAGCCCAGGAGGGAACTGGTGAATGGAAGGCCCAGCGCCCCGGAGCAAGGCATCTCAGAGACCCCCGAGCCCCGCCAGGCAGTGGCCTCTCCTGAGGAGGCTGTCCTGACTCAGGCCAGAGGACCTGCCCACAGCCACTACCGATGCAGACAGACGGGAAAAGACCAGGGCAACTTACTAACGCTAGTCAGGGACAGCTCAAAATCTGGCCACTTCCACATCAGCACTGCAAGGAAACACAAGGCTTATTGGTACAGGACACAGGGAGCAGAAGCCAGACAGGATCGACGCCTGCTGGAGCAGGTGCAGGCAGCCAGGAAGGGACCTGCGGTCACCTGCTGGGCAGAGAAGGGGACTAAAGGACATGCTCACAGGCAGCGCTCACTCTTGTTAGAGTCTGCACTCTTCTAGGCCCTGCTTTCTCGGCCAGGGTGGTAGGCCACCCAGGGGTCACCGTTACAGCGCGCCCGGCTCGCACTATCTGCAGGCCTAGGCTGTTCTTGGGACCAACCCGCAGAGAGACTGCAGATGGGCCGCAAGCTGGGGTGCACTGAGGCGTGGCCTGGCCCGCACAGCCCCAACACGTGCCAGGGAGCTGGAAGGAGGCACCAAACCAACTCAGTGCAATAAATAAAACCTTTATTCCAACAATTAACTGCAGTACAGGGCACAGTTCAGATTTTTAAAAAAAAGGAAAGGAAAAAAGGAAAAAAATATTTTTAGCACTTTACATCTTCATACAAGTTTGCGGCTTTGTGTCTACATTCATCCATTGCACATGGAATCCCCTGGATTTGAAATCTTTTAGCAAAATTAGAACAACACAGAAAGTTCTTTACACAGGTCCACGTCCTGGCTGTGTTTTCCTTAAATATAAAACAGGTCTGTCTGTGTCTGAGCTGCTGCTGTCAGACTGGACCAGCCACGCCCTAGTCCTCGGCAGGCTTGCGGAAGGCTTTTGCTAACCACATCAGAGGCGCGTCTGCAGCTTCCCAAGGGCTCCCGCCAGCTGCAGGGCTGAGCCCTCTGGGCCTTGGGCTCCACTGCCCAGAATTCAGTGTGTGAAGAGACAAAACCAGTAGCCACTGAGTCCAGTGTGCCTGTTTCTAAAGTCACCAAGACACACAAAAGATGAGAGTGCTTAGGAGCCAGGCCAGGGCCTGCCTCTCCCCACAGCCCTGCCAGGCTGGCCGTGCAGACCCAGCCCTCTGCAGCCCAGGGGCAACAGGAAGCTGTGACTCCCTCAAAGTCTGGCTAAGGTGTGTGTGTGTGTGGGTGGACGGGTGGGGTTGAGGTCTTTGGAATGTTCGCACGTGGCCGGGCAGCACCTGCTCTTGCCGCCAGCTCCTACCAGGGCACTGCATGAGGTAACGCCACCCTGTGTCGGGACGCCACACTCTGTCCTACATACATCTGCCCGGCAGTATCTGCCGAGGAGGAGAGAAGCCCAGTGCCTGGCTTGTGGGTGGGCAGGGCCTGGCTGGGGCTGCAGCCTCCATCACAGGAGTGGCCAGCTTCCTCAGGAGGCTCCCAAGTGCCCATGTCCCTTTTCTCGGCGCAGCCCTTGGAAGGGGCCTGAGGCAGGTTAAGGTCCCTGGGCTTGGGCCCCGCCAGGACCCTAAGTCCCTTCATGTTCTAGAAGACGCCAGCACTCTGGGGGTCAGATGCAGAATAACAGTACGTACACCGGAGGCCATGCATATCTGTTTTTGTTTTTAGGAAAAAAAAATAGTCCTTTTTCCTATTTTTCTTTTTTTTTCTTTTTTTTTTTCTTTTTTAAAGATTTTTCTGTTTCTTCAAACTCTAGCCCTGGCTCATGGCCAGCCTTAGAAAAGGAATGTGGGCCATGAACAGCACAGGGCTGGGACAGCAGGTGAGGACGCTGCTTTGCCACCCAGCCAGCAGGTCCCACCTAGCAGCTAACGCTCAAGGCTGGGGACACCTGTTGGGGGTGTGAGCACAGGGGCGCAGGGAGCAGCACCATGGACCCTGGGGGATTTCAGAGTCTGGGGTCACCAACCAAAAGGCAGGAGCGGGTGGGAAAGAGAACAACCCAAGAACAAACCAACGAGAGCTGAGGAGGGGAACCGGTGGAGACTGGGGGAGCTCTTCAGAGCGGCTGCCTGGGGTCAGCGTCCTCACACTGTGGACACCAGCGTGCCACTGCCACTGTGGAACAAAGCACAGCACAGCTGCCCAGATGCACGCCCACCGCCCGCCGCCCGGCAGCAGCCAGGCTACCTGGCCTCTGGGAGAATGATGAACCCAGGACAAGACTGTGCCCAGGATAGCAGCTCCAGCCCTTAGGAAGGGTCCTACCTGGCTCTGGGGGGGAAAGGCCTGAGGTGGGCTGACGACCTTCCCCAACCCTGCCCTGCCTGCTGGGATGGACAGAGCAGGCCGAGACACTAGAGCAGCAGGATGGAGGACGTGCTCGCTCTACTCAGAGAAAAGCAGAGCGGAAGCCCAGGAGGGGTGAATGGGTCCAAGTCTCAGGGTGGCAGGATTCCCAGAGTAAGAAAAGCCACTCTCTAGGTCCCAAGGGAGAGGTTGCCCTAACCAAGGCCGTGGCAACCCACCCATCCACCCAAAGGCCCAGTGAAGCCCAAAGCCTCTTACCTGCTCACAGATCGTGCCCCGTAGTCATCCAGACCCTGAGGACCAAACACAGAGCAATCAGAAACTGAGGTCCACACCCTTCCTGACAATGTGTCCCCAGTACAGGTCTCACGTCTGCAACAGGTGTCCTCAGCCTTGAGCGGTAGCTGCTAGGTGGGACCTGCTGGCCGGGTGCCCCGGCTAAGGTCCAGGCTGGGGTCCCGAGGAGGCTGGCCCCTTCCCCACCTCTCTTTGGTCACCGTGGTTGGGGGTTCTCTCCAGAGACTATTGTTCCAAATGGTGACATGGATGTGGTGACCTCTCACACTGACGGGGACACCTCCCACCTGGCCAGAGGTAGACTGGACCCACAGGACACACCACTTCATGGCTTCCCCCACAAAGAGTTTCTGTGGGGCCGGTGAAGGGAGGCCAGGGGTCTCGGCGGGTAGAGGCCCTTCCTGGAAAGCCAGGGACATTGGCAGGTTGACCTCGGAGGTGGCGGAAGGATGGGGAATGGGAAAGGACGCCTCAAGAGACGCCCACACCTCGATGCCCGGGGTGGCTCAGAGCTGCGTATCCTGCTCAGGCGCAGACACCCTGGGCATGCACTGAGGCTAGCTGGAGAGAGCTGCCCATCTCCAACAGGGGGGCTCAGCCCATGGCATGAGGGGTGCTGGGATCCCTACCCCGGCTTTCCCAGCCTTGAACCAATCGCTGCCTAGAGACTGGCCTATGCCCAAGGTCCGTACCTCCAGCCAGGTAAGACTAGGCAGCTGCCACCACCTCTGAGCACCAGTCCCAGAGCAGCCCTGGCCCAGAAGGCGGCAGACAAGAGCCCTTACAACCTAGACCTCCTCAGACTCCATCCCCCAGTCACAGCCTCACTGCCTGAGCTGCAGGCTCCCTGGAGGTAGGGACTCCAAAGCCTCGCCTTCCCTCTAGGTCAGGAAGTGGTAAAGCCAAAGGAGGTCTTACCTGCCTTCAACATCCTCGGGTCATGCAGCCGACAGGACCCCTCAGCTACTGGGACACCATGATAGGTGTCCCACCATGGTAGGTAGGTTCTCTTTCTATGTCCAGGTGGAGACCCTGCCTCCCTGCTGTCTCTTCTGCCCCAAGGCTAGAGCGAACCAACACCCTTTTCCCAAGTAACCGGAGCCACTGTCCAGCCCCACAGCTCTGTCCTACACTCAAAGCCTGACCCGGCTTGGATACTCTGACAGGAGTTTGCCAGGGACTCTTCCCAGGGCCTAAAGGCCTCAAGCTGACTAGAAAGCTCTGGGCGGCAGCAGGTCACAATACCAGCTGGATGTGACTAAGCACCCTGTAGCTCTCATGGAAGGAGTTTCTGAATCATGAATTCCTCTGGCCCTGGGTGGCAGTAGGTGTCCAGGGTGACCCTCAGGCCAGCCATGCCCAAGCACCGACACCACATCTAGCAGAGGGTAGTGAGTAGACTAAGTCTGGTAAGGTGTGTGGCTAAAACCCCAAGCCACAGAGCCTCAACCTCAGGCCTGTCAGCCAAGAGGCCCAGACAGCAGTTAGTGAGTACCAAGTGAGGCCCTTGGAGGATCCTCTAAGTGTTGCCAGCCAAGCCCACGTTCCTTCCATGTAGATCCATCCCAGGCCCAGGCCCCAGGCCTCACCTGAGAGAAAGCGGGAACTGCCACACTGTAGGGTCTTTGCTTGAAAGTCCCAGCTGTCTGGGAGGGGAAGGCCCGGGAGGATGTGCCATAGTCAGGAGGAGGGATGGCCAAGTCATCCTTGTCCAGAAGGTTGCCTGTGCTGCTGCTTTTGCCCTGCTGCAGGCTGTGGGGACGAGAGACTCAGTGGTTAGGCCAGCGTTCTCTGGAGGTACCCCTCCCCTTCCCCATGCCTTGCTCAGCTCCACTGGGCTGTCAGTAGCCAGTGACCTCACAGGCACTCCCCTGTAGCCACCTTGCCCCAGGAGAAAACTGCCAAATGTTTGCTGGTGAAGCCCTGTGACAACAGCCACTCACCTTCCCAGGGACAGTTGGGAGTCACCAAGGGTCAGGAGACCTTAGAGACTCAGGGTCCTGCCTACCCTGCTCTAGGAGGTCGGCAGTGGAGGCACAGCCGGACCACAATGGGCTGGCTAACAATGGCCCTGCATTGCACCTGCTGTTCTTCCCAGCATTCCTGGGGCTCTTGGAACCCATCTCCCACAGTGCCAAGCATGCAGTAGGGTCTATCAGATAGACGGCTCTATGGAGCAGAGAAAGAACCACAAGTCCTGCTCACTTTTGTGGCCAGGGGCTCCTGCCCTAGTCAGTATGCTCACCTCATGTGCAACCTGTCACTTCCGTCGCTGTCCAGGACCCGAGTGTAGGAGAAGGGAAACCAGCCTCGCCTACAAGAAAGATTCCAAGTGAGAGTCCAGGGTCCATCTCATAGGCCCTCCAGATGCACGCCGGGGTGGTGTGTGCCCTGTTTACCACCGTCGGATACCAAGTCCCTTCAGCTCCCCAGCCTGTCCTAACCCAAATGTAGAAGGGTAGCGCTCACGTTCCAGCAGCCAGCTCCAAGGGCGATGCAGCCCAGCCGCCCTGCCTGGTGGCATCGTGGGTACCTCACCTGCCACACAGCGCACCACCACGATGGTCATTGCTACCAGAAGAGCACTGGGACAGAGGCAAGTACAGCCTCCTACTCCTCAGAGACCCTTTTGCGGCTCCCTGCTCAGCACGTAGCTGCTGCTGGGCCACAGCAAAGCTCAGTTTATGCCTCATCTTGGCCACAGCTGCTTAGACACTTGGGCTAAGACACTCAAACACAAGTGCTGCTCCCCTGGGAGTGAAGGCTGCCTCCCAGTGGTGCCAGGGCCGGGCTGTGCACCCTGTATCCTGTAATAGGTGTTAAAGTAGGCAGAGCTGGGTGGCCCTGAGACCGTGTGACACTGCCAAAGGCTATTTAGGAGTTTGATGGTGGTGGTGGTTGTGGTGGTGGTGTGTGTGTGTGTGTGCGCGCGCGCGCGTTTGTCACAGGCTGGTCAAGTCTGCTCCTCCACATTATTACCATAGGCCCCCATCTTGGAAATGGCCAGGTGTGGCATAGCACAGGTGCAGTCAGAACACCATGTCCTAGGCCAAATAACAGCAAAGACTGACCAATCTCAGCGACAGAAGTAGCAGTCAGTGGCTTGGCCGCTCAGTAGGGGAAAGCTGAGGCATGCGTGATCATCTGTCACACTTCTCTCCAGCAGGAGACCCTACAGTTTGATGTAGCATGCCCATCTGAGTGCCGCAGAGCCCTTTTGCTTGCTCAAAGTGGGCAGGCGGCCTCAAACTCTGCCTGCGGGCAGGTGCTTACATCTTGGTCTTCTCGCTCTCGCCGTAGTGCCAGCCGTCACGGGCCTCGGGCACTAGCAGCGTGATGAGGTCGCCCTCCTTGAAGCTCAGCAGAGTGCTGTTGTCACCAGCTGCGTGGGAGAAAATGGCCTTGACCCGCATGCGGCCGTTCCTTTCTAGGCCAGCTGCCATGGAGCTTGACCGTGGTAGTGTCTTGTTCTCAGCTGCCGAGACAACGGGCGTGTGTGAGAGAGGGCTGCGCACAGCAGCTGGAGCCGGGACGCAGGCATTAGCAGCGGTCATGGACCACACACAGGAGCTGCCCATGGTCAGCGGAAGCCCCCTCCACCCTCCGGCCTGTTTGTCTGCGAGCACAGGGTCCTCGTCTCAATCCGTCGTGGCACACTCCCAATCAAGACACACTACATGCTCACACATGCGTGACATACCCATGCGTGTACCATCCACAGGTATTTGTAGACATGCACACAGGCATATGCACATATATACCATGCGGAAGCACGTGTTCATACACAGACCTCCGTACACACTCCCACAGTCATGCGCACGCACACAAGCCTTCGTTTCTCAGCCTGGCGCCCTCAGGCCCTTACTGGTGGCATAGCTGTTCTTCGGAGTCACGCTCTTGCGCACGGGGAGTGTGTTGGAGTACGAGTCGCTCAGCTTGCTTTGAGACTGCGGGGGAGACAGGGATTTGGGCTGGGCAGCCTTGCGGTCAGCCCAGGGGTTGTAGTCCTCGGTGTCCGGGCCTGCGACGCCATTCATGACAGGAACATTCTCCTGAGCAGACATCCGCTGGAGGAAGAGGCAGGGGCAGGGCGTCGCTGGGAGCCGGCTTGGGAGTGACCCTGCGCCCACCACAGGGGCCTGGGCTCAGCACACTGGGCTCGCCCTTCAGAGGATGCGCTCCCACCCCAAGAACTTCTGAAGGCCCAGGACTCACCCCCACAAATGGGGCCAGCTCAGGTGGTACTGGCAAGGGCTTGGCTCCGGGGATGGGGTCTGAGATGACCAGGTTGGACTTGGAGGCGGACAGGGCACTTGGCAGGATGGAGCCATTGCTGCTGGCCATCTGCTGCATCAGCTGGACGGCACGGTCTGGGATCTTGTTGGGGTCGGCACAGGCTTGCTGCCACAGAGGCAGTTTCTGAGCTAGCAACTCCTTGCCCTGGAGTGGAAGGCACAGAGCAAGAAGGACGTCAGGAGCAGCACAGGTTCCCACAGCACAGTCCACAGGCAGAGCACCATCACCCTGCATCTACACAGCAGCAAGGGAAGAGCCAAGTGGCCGGCGAGAGGGAGCATGAAAGTGGAGAAGGACAGAGCGGCCAGTGATGCTCCAGCCAGGAGGCTGAGACGTGCAAAGGTGGCCCCTGTCTGGAGAGGGGCCAAGAGCTCGGCCTGCCTCTGGGGCACAGGAGGAGGGAGCACAGCAAGACACTGAGCTGTACTTTAGTGTCTTGTGTCTATTTGAAGTTAGAAACCTAAAGGCCAGAGTGGGCAGTGCAGCTGTGCCTGGCACCTGGGCACAGGTGTCTTCAGTGGCAGTAAGCAGCCTGTCTAGGAAGGTCAGAGCTCTTTTTCCCAAACACGACACAGAGCTGGTAACCACTAGGGGGCGCAGATGCCTCTGCCAGACTCAAAGAGCTGTGCTGGCAGGTGCAGCCAGTTAGCTAAACTACAAATCGCTCCTCCCACAGCCCGGGCTGAGGGGACAGACAGCATGTCTCCCAGGACACAGGTGAAGTTCTGACCTAGCTGTGTACCTGCTTCCAGCTGGAATAACCCAGGTGGCCCTGAGGACCAAAGCCGAGGTTCTTGGTCAAGCGTGCGTATGTGTGAGTACATATGTTAGTGTGAATACTGCCCATCTCGAGACCACCTTCCCTCACAAGGCCATGACCAGGGGCTTCGTGGCTGGCTTGAATGCCTAGTTACATGTAAGCTCTTGAATGTTCCAGGGGACGCAGCCTGACTCCACCTCAGCTCCTAGGATGCAGTGCATGACAGGGTGCACTCCCTATCCCTGAGGGTCACGGCCGCCCTCTGAGTGCCCAGGGCCTAGGCCGCACACACAGGGGCTCACGGCAGCCCATCCTGAAGACACAGCTCCTCACAGGAAGTGAGTGTATGTGCACATGTGTGCGTGCGTGCGTGCGTGCGTGCATGTGTGTCCTGTGATGGGAGAAGGAGCAGGGGGAGGTGCCTACTAGGGGCCCTCACTAGACTCAGTGGAAGGAGGTTGGTTTCTCAGTCATGGAGGACTCAGGGAAGGCTGAGTCCATGAGCCCACCAAAAGCCTAGTGACGGGCTGGAGAGATGGCTGAGCAGTTAAGAGCACTGTCTGCTCCTCCAGAGGCCTTAAGTTCAATTCCCAGCACCCACATGGTGGCTCACAACCATCTGTAACAGACTGATTCCCTCTTCTGGTGTGCATGAAAACAGAACACTAGTATACACAAAATAAATAAATAAATCTTTAAAAAGAAAACAACAACAACAACAAACAAACCTTGTGCTTGATGGCACCAGACAGAGTGGGGGCCAAGGAGTGACTCTGAGGACACCCATGTGAAGCCACCTGGAGCGGCGGAGAGGAGGGACCCAGAGCCAGGGACTTAGGTGTGATGTGGGATGTGGGTGGCAGCTGTTGGACATTCGGCCAGGGAGGTCCAGATGTCTGGTGGCATGGCCCCAGCCTTAGAGGCTAGAAGTCATCAGTGTCACAGCCTGCAGAGCCACTGGCCCAGAGGCCACCCGGGTGCTGCTAGACTTAATCAGGGTTGAGTGAGGGTGTCAAGCCAACACTTCCAGAGTGCAGGAGGGCTGTGTGTCACTTCCTCCCTAGCGTGCCATCAGTCTAGACCTTGGCTGGAGCAGAAAAGCCAACGGTGGTTTTAGAAATCCCCAAACCCGCCCCATTCTGCACTCTCTTCAGCAGGCAGTCAGCTGCAGTCTCCTAAAACGTCCAGCGATTTCTAACGTAGGTATTCAAATGGCCATGCCTTTTGATCTGGCAACTCTTTCTCAGAGCTGTGTTCCTCAGCCTGAGGCTTGTCTCAGTATGAGTACCCGCTCTGGGAGCTCAGACACAGCTGATCTGCGAACAGCTAGTTTCCCTCCTGCAGACGGGGCAGGCTGCACTGAGCAGGAGCGCCTGCAGCGCCCGGCACTGCTCACCTTGGAGTGGTAAGCAGCAGAGTTCTTGGCCACGGCGCACTGCTTTTCTACCAGGAAGCAGAACCTCCTGCGCTCCTCAGTCAGTGCTGTCTTGTAGCCGTCAGACACGTAGCTCTCCAGCTCACCCTGCTTGTTGCTGATGGCGTCGATGTACTGTGGGCAGGAAGCAGAGGGGACAGGCCAGTCAACAGAAGGCAGGCCCAACTTCCACGCAGGCCGCGCTTGCAGCCTATCCATGCCCAGGGTCTGGTCTCTGGTGGACCTAGGTGGAAGGCTCTCTGGGCTTGTAAACACGCACTGTGAATCCGTAAGCATGCACATGGAGCCAAAAGCCAATGCTGGCTTCCCTTGATCACTCCACTGAAACAGGCTCTCCCATGGAACCTGCAGCTCATGGAACCCAGAGCTTGCTAATTAGACTAGTTTAGCTTGCCTTGAGGGTGCCCTGTCTCCACGTCCAAGAGCTGGGGCTAGGGGGTCAGATGTATGGTCCTTATCCTTCGGTGACAGGTGCCATCTCCCCAACCCCCATGCAAATACACTTCTGGGACAGGGTCTCCACGTAGCCAGGCTAGCTTTGAACTATACAACTTAGTTATGCCTTGAGCTTGAGGTAATCCTCCTGTCTCTGCCTCTCATCCTGGGATTACAAGCATGCGCCACTAACTCCAGCTTTCCTTGGGCTGCTCCTGAGAAGGGCAAAGGTAAGGCACCAGTGGCAAGTCAGGCCCTTCTGGCCTTCAGCTGCGCACGGTGTAGAAATGTCAGAGTGGAGGGCCTTCTGCAATGCTCCCCCGTGTCCTGGCGTCACAGACAACAGGGCAGCTTCTTCTTCTTCTTTTTTTTTTTTTTTTTTTTTTGTTTGTTTTTCGAGACAGGGTTTCTCTGTGCAGCCATGGCTGTCCTGGACTCACTCTGTAGAATAGGCTGGCCTCGAACTGGCAGTGATCTGCCTGCCTCTTCCTCCCAAGTGCTGGGATTAAAGGCGTGCACCACTATGCCTAGCCTAGGGCAGCTTCTTAGAGCTGTGCCACCTAGTGTTTCTCAGCTCGAGCAGAGGCACAGAGTGGCCTCCAGAGAAAGTGACTGAGGACACTCAGAGTATCCTATGGAGTACTGTCTCTAGAGACAGACAGGTCACTGTCACAGGACTAGGGTGTTCCCCGGGGGAGGGGCTTCACAGAAACTGGAAAATGACCTAGCTCACGCCTTTTTCACCTGGGTGGCTTGGTGAGGCCCCCTCGGTCCTCACACATATGCTGGCTCCAGGGAGCTGTGTGGTCAAATGATTCTGTAGAGCTCCGAGAGCACTGCCCGCCCCATCCCCTCATCTAGAGACTCAACCCCTCTGTAGTGCTGAGGTCACAAACAGCTGTCATGTCCCAACCATGCTTGCGCTTTCTGGGAGAAGCATAACCTATCCGGGAAGGCTCTTGTCCAAAAGCACCCAAGACCTGTGCAAACCTGCAGACCTGAATGTGCCAAGACAGGACCAGGAGGAATCAGAGAGTTCTGGGAAGTCAACGTCACAGAGACAAGAGGGGAGAAGATGCTATCAGGTGAGGTGGCAGCTGGCAGTTAGTGGGGACAGTCACAGACTGTAAAGAGATTTTGGGGATGGTCGGAGGTGCTGACACCTCCTGCGAAGACAGGCGTCCTGGACTGGAAGTGTAGCTCAGTGTAGGCACTTGCATACAGCACAAGAGATGCCCTGGGTTTCACCCCCAGCCACATACAAATATGGTAAGAATAAAACAAGCCAGGCATGGTGACGCACGCCTTCAATCCCAGCACTCAGGAGGCAGAGGCAGGAGGATCTCTGTGAGTTCAACGCTGACCTGGTTCACAAAGTAAGTCCAGGACAGCCAAGGCTGCACAGAGAAACCCTGTTTTGAAACAAAACAAAACAAAAAAGGAAAAAAGAATAAAGCAAACAAGGTTGGGGATGGAGTTCAGCTGCCACATGCCTGGGTCCCATCCCGGCACAGTCAAAGGTATAGCACTGCACGCCAGTGTTCCAGCACCCTGGAAGGTCTCCTCAGCTGTGTGAGGACCAGGAGGCTTAACCTGTGACCCCTGAGACCTTGTCAGCCGCTGCGCTGTTCACTTAGTGACTGCAATGGCGACTTGTAGCTCACAATGTGTAGCTCACAATTTGAAAGAAAGCTTCAAAAATAGATACAAGTAGCCAGGCACAGTGGTGCATGCTTGTGATCCCAGCACTCTCCACGCAGAGGCAGGCAGATCGCTGTGAGTCCAGAACAGCCAAGGCTACACAAAGAAAGCCTGTCTTGAAAAAACAAAACAAAACAAAAAAACAAAACATACAATCACACTGAAAGAAACTAGTAGACAAAGAGTCGCACTGTAAGAAAGTCAGCCACGGGCAGAAGACCAGGGAAGCGGCAGTGTGGGAGAAAAACCACGATGGGGGGGGGGGGAGGGTGTCAGTGCCCCAGGCGAGAGGCACAGTGAGCTGCAAGCACGCGCCACCACACCCAGCTTCCTTCAGCTCTTCCTGAGATGGGGAAGGCACAGGCACCAGTGGCAGGTCGGCCCAAGGTGTTGCTTCTGGGAAGGATATGCCTACCCCTCTAACTTCCCTTCTGGACTTCCATGACAGGCCCAGCAGCTGTGTGTGGAACTTGGTTTTATAGCTAACCCCTACCATGATAACCAAACTGCCCAAATCAAATAGGCCCAAGGAAGGGGCCTACTCACCTCCAGGGATGGGCAGAAATTTTCTGCTACAGAACACCTGAGACACCTCCCTAGCACAGGCTGCGTCCACCCGCCAGCCAGGAAGATTGCTCGGCCAGCTTTGCTGCCCGGGAGCAGCTGTTGCAGAAACCCGTCCTAACGTGGCTGTCTTCCAGCAGGGGGCAGGCCTGAGCTGCCAGGGCGCTCACAGCTGACTCACAGCCACCTCGGAGCTCTGACTCAGCGTGGGTGGGCGGCTGAGCCGTGGGCGACAGAGGGGGTTGGAGCAGGCTGTTCCCTTAGCGTCTCCCCACACAGGGCTCAGCTGGAGGGGCAGGAGAGGGGGAAGCCCAGCTGGGTGGGGGCTGGTCCTCACCAATGCTACTGGTGCATGTACCAGCTCTGTCTAGCAGCCAGCACCAATCTCTCCAAGGTCAAGGCCTTGCCTTTCCCTGGTCACCAGACCCACACATCTTGCTGCTTCTGCCCCTGCAGCCCCACACACTGAACTCCAGCCCTGCCCCTGGGCAGGACCAGCCCGAGCGGCCTGAGACTAGGTCTTTATTTTCTCAAGGGGTAGCAGGGCCCAGCTACAAGGTCTCAAGACAGGTCTTTAAAGACAAAAGTCAGAATAGCAGGTGAGAGCGACTTTCCAGGCCGACAGGGTTCTGCTGTTGTGATGGCAGAGCCATTACCTCCCCCTCTCCCGTCCTCCTCTCTCCTCCACAGCGCCAAGTACTTTTCCTTTGGTTATGCAACATGCGCCTACCAGGGCTTCCTGCTCCCTGAACCTCCTCTGCACTCCAGGGTCCTCTGGGAAGTAGGGGGTGGGGCATTCAGCCTTGTTGCCCCCACAGGAGCTGTGCTGGGAGGGCTCCAGGGAGCCTTGGAGGAGGCTCAGCCTGGGTGTGCGCTCCTCCCCAAGCTTTGGGGAAGACAGGTGAGGTGGGACCAGGTACTCTCAGGGTCAGGAACGCACTGCCAGTCATCACGGGGGAGGGGGGTGTGTGCTGGGGGGAACATCAACAGCAGCCTTGTGCTTCCCTCATTCTGTCCCAGGCCATCAATGATCTGAGACTGGGGCATTCTGGGCTCAACCAAGCTATGAGCAGTTTCTCCTAAACCTGACCTCGGGCACAGGGAGACAGACAGACAGACAGACAGACAGACAGACACACACACACACACACACACACACGGGCTGGGGGTTTGGTGGCCAGCTCAGGAATGTCCAGTTAATGAGGCTAGGGTGGATCCTGGGGTCACTGCCCTCTCCAAGGGCAACAGCAGCCAGAGGGGGGGCTCAGCAGCAGAGTCGCACAAGGAGAGCTGAGGGTCTGTGACAGCGGACGGGAGAGGGTGCCAGTGACAAGCAGCACCACTTGGAACGGTCACCTAGGACGGCAGCATAAACCAGGCCACAAGGCCCCCTGGGTCTCCTTGCCCCGAGAACAGCACCTTCCAAACTGAGGCCTGAAGCTAGCCCAGCCCGCCGATTTCTGGGTTTGTAGGCTGCGCATTGCCTTCACAGGGAGAGTTTCAGCTCCCTGGGGTGCAGGGCAGTGGTGTGAGGCCTGGCCTCATTAGCAGGGTCTAGCAGCCTGAGTTAGGAGGGCATGGCAGTTTATTTTTAAGATTTCCACTTACTTCTGCACCCAAGAAATAAAAGTAACTGCACAGGTCACACCTGGGCATGGGGTGGTCCATGAAAGGGGAGAAGACAGGGCGTCAGAGCAGCACACTTAGAGGGATTGTTAAAAACCCCAGCTGGGAGGCAGGGAAGAGCCCTGGACCACACGCCTACCTGGGCTGACATCATCAGCTCCAGTCTGACCTGGGAGAGGACGAGCTTTAGCGCTGGTCCTAAGGCGTCGGGCAGCACCACAACGAAGCTCCCAGTGACATGTGGCTGCCACTTCTGTCTAGGAATAGCAACCGACTTCCCTGACCTCCTTTTCCAGGCCACTGACTCCTCACAGACAGCCCACAGTTTTACCAGGAAGATCCTGGAAATCTGGGCCAAGTGAAGTGTCCCCTGGCATGGGGGGGACAGTAGAGGACAAGGGACAGATGGTGGATGCCCTTCAGGTGTCCAGACTCCTCAATCCATGGAGTGAGCAGGTCACTCCAGTGTGGTGGAGCGTCCGCGCTTTCTGGAAAGCACAGAGTATGGAACACAACCTGAGCCTGCACTGCCAATGGCTTGGCATCAGGCCATTTCAAATGGCATTAAGCCTGTCCCCCAGTGGCCAGGTTCCTGCTGTCCCCACCCGCCCCCTGTTGCCTCACAGCTCCTTGCTTAGCTGGGTGCTATGGAGACGGCACTATAGAAACGCCCAACTGAAAGCATTTAAGACCCACAGAGAAACGCTCCCACTTAGTCACCCCGGCAGAACAGCCCTGTAATCTGAGAAGACAGAAGTGATTGGAAAGTGTGTCTCTGCTCCAGAGCCAGCCGGTGACTCAGGGGGGGGGGGGGGAGGATGTTCTAGAAAAGTCTGAAGCTGCTGTGGTTCACCGCAATCCAATGACCACTGAGGCTGTCAAACTCCTGGACTGCCGAGGTCCCCTGCAGCGCATGAATGAATCCATGAGGCGTGGTCCCACGGTTACCACTGGGGCTCATGTCTCCCAAGGAGACAAATCAGAACCCCTAGGCTGGGCTGGGTGGGAGGCAGCAGCAAGAACCCCGAGGCAAGGGAAGGCCTTCCCAGTCTGAAGGGCCTGGCACGCAGGGAAGTGCAGGGGCCAGCAGATGTTGACCACGGGTGGATGGAGTTGGGGGGGGGGGATCTCGCCCACAGGCTGGCAGATGACAGGCCCATTGATTTCCAAGGACACAGTCCTCAAAACCATCTGCTAATGGACCCAGGTGGTACAGGCCAGCCAAGGGCTGGGTGTGGTTCTGAGTGGTCCCCAGGCTAGCATGAGCAGCAGCACTGTGAGGACAAGCCCTAGCAGCCGTCCTCATCTGACCATATGATGTTAGTGTGAGGCCTCGCTGGAGGCCAGGCCTGCACATTACACCCTGGGCGGGCCAGCCTCTGCTATTATAACTCTGTGAAGATCTCAGCTATGGTTAGTTTGTGTTTGCTTTGTTAATTATACAGCCCTTTAAATAGAAGGAATTGTTCCCTTCTCTCAGGCCCCTAGAACAGGCAAATTCCACAAAGGGACACAAATGAAGACCCCAGAGGTACCACAGCCACCAGAGCGGCCCCCACGTCCTGGTGAACAGACACCCAGTTACCTAGACCAGTTCCGGCAACACTTGTAAGGCAGGCGCCCACTAGGACACGGATCAGATTCCCTTTCAGCACAGCGAGCCCAAACCTGCTTCCCTGTCATGTCATCTCACAGGGGACCAAGGACGGCTGTCCTGCATAGGGAACCTGGCATGCTCTCTGCCAACAGTAGGTCCCTGTATGGACAGCAGGTCAGGCAGAGGCCTTCCAGGGCCTTCCACAGGGTCAGACCTGACTCAGGGTCACCCTGAGTGGGGCCAGGCCTGCCTACCCACTCTAGACGCTTCCCTGTAAGCTCTTCCGTGGCCTCTGGGGCTTCAGCATGAGGCAGTGTCTCAGCCGCCTCTCCCTCCGCACCCAAGGTGAGCCCGGGGTGAGGAACGACAAACTGCTCCCCACGGCCACGGCCATGGCCACGGCCACGGCAGCCCCTGACCCACAGAGCCTGCTAATCCCTGCTTCCCCACACATGGGGTACTCTGGGGGGCAAGGGCTGGTTAAAGGAGGGGATGGCAAGTCACACAGCAGGAAAGGCAAAGGCAGTGTCACATTCTCAGAGGACTGTCATCTGCAGACAGCCTCCTACCTGTGCCTGCCTTGTTCTAACAAGAGCTAAGTTGGGGGAGGAGTCAAACGTGACAAACCCAGAAAGATTCTGGGCCCAAACGCAAGGGCACACCCAGCTCTGCCCAGGGTGCTGGGTAAGGGCTGCTTATGAAAGACAAGGTGGGAAGGGAGGCAGCACCATAGCCCCTTAGGCCCTTAGCTCAGGAGCCCCTGGGATATCAGCTGGTCTGGCGGCTGCTGTTAGAATTACCAGAGGCCTTGAGAGCAGCAGCCAGCACGGCCACTTAATCCTCCTCATCCCTGGGGTGAGGGGAGGAGGACAAAGCTGACAGAAGACAGCTAGGCACCTCTCCTGCTCTGAGGCTGGTGTCCGTGTCCCATCGTCCCCCACCCCACGCTCACCAGAGAGTACCTGAGTCACAGGTCCTTCCTTAAGAGGAAAGTGAGAGTCGGGTTTGCCCTAAAGCTTCAGTGTGGCTTTTACTTTTCATTTTCCTAACGGGATAGCCATATCCCTCAGTTTCTGAACTGGGGACAGAGGCCACACCCCACTTTCCCCACCTCATGTGTGCAGGTCCTTCCCAATGCCTGGCTGGTAGCCCTGTGGTGAGAGAATGTGTTGGAGCGGCCATGTCAGGGCATTGGGCCCAATTAGTGCCCCGCGTGCTTCTAAGCTCCCGTTCTCTGACCTAGAATTAAAATTAGTTTTCTGTGGAACTCTCAATTTGCAAGCTCAGTTCTGAGCAGTTCTTAACCGCGCTGGGCTTAGTCCGGCAGGGAGCCCAGGCAGCCATCACCTGCAAACCTGGGCAGTGCTGCTAGTGTCTCCTCCCTCCCTTGGCTAGTCTGGGAACCTCACCTCTCCCTAGCCCCAAGCAGCTCTAGGTCCTACAACCTCTGTGTTCAGTGACCACCCTTCCCGTAAACAGCCTGTCCTCAGTCCAGCTTGGGGCAAAGGTCGCTATCCTAAGTGGTCCAGCCTCAGCAGAGCCCAGAAGCAGGGAGGCTGTAAGGGGGTCAGCACATAGTGGGGCTGTTTACCAGGTCAGCATTCCTGAAGGCTTGGGCCTGTTACCATGAGCTCCAGAGGCTCAGCCCCGATACTCAGCCCCGCCCCCCAGTTCCTGTTCCCGAGAAGTCTAAGAACTCACACACTCGCAGCTGAGGAAGTGTTCTTGCTGTGCCAGGCACCAACCACCCAGGGCCCCCACTGTTAGACCAGTGGGACCAGGTCTTAGACACACTGTTCACGTCTCGGGGGTGGGAAAGGGAACCATGCTCAACACGCACAACTGAAGGTCAACAAATGACACACCCAGGGCTGCTGGGACTGATGCAGCCAAATACATGCGCCTCCTTCTCCAGTGGTGGCTGTTGTTAGGCTCACACATCCCAAGCTGTGCCGTGTGCCTGTCACAGGATGTCCTCCACACAGACAACTACACCAGCCTACATCTGACTTTCTGAACCCTGCGTTCACCATGGTCTGACCCTGCTTGGTCTGGCCAGGCCAGTGAGTGGCACGCAGGGTGGAGAAAGGTACACAGAAAGATGGAGGGGGAAGCCTCCCCAGGCTGCAATAACAGATGAGCTGCGTCAAGGCCTCTGCTTCTGTGCCTTGAGACACTCAGGCCACTCCAGGGTACGGGGTCAATTCCCAACAGTAAAGTTCCACCCTCCTGGTTAACTCAAGCAGTAGTTCCAGCAGCCCTAAAAAAACCAAAACCCTGCCCCCACCCATGTAACAGGACGTGGGCACCTCTGCTAATGTTGCCCATCATGTGGGGGTCTGGTGGACATAACAGTCCAAGAGCCCGCAAAGACCTCGAAGCCCTAGCTGAGCCCTACTCTGGAGCGCAGCGTGGGAGAAGGAAGTAGATCAGGAGCCATAGGGGCAAAGGCCCTTCTCTAGTAACCACCTGCCGCAGCCCTCACAGACCCACAGCAGCCCGGGGAGGCCCGCCTGCGCTGCTGGGGCCTGAGCAGGGCTGCAGCCCCTGGTGGGGTCCAGGCCTAGCAGGGGGGTGGGCTCCATTCAGCTCACACACTGAGGCACTTCCTTCCCTCAGGTCCCTGCTCAGCTGCCAGCAGCCACTCTCTATGCACAGGGCAGACGGAATCCCTGGCCAAGTTTGCAAAGGCTGTGGGAGCCTGCAGGACCCGCACCAGGGAGAGGAGTTCTTGAGTAGCCTGGTTGGTAAGGCATCCCAGCAAGGCTGACAGGCTACTCCAATATGGTGGCCGGCGTGCCTTCACTCAGCTCACAGGAACCAGGACAGTCGTACATCAAGCACCCAGTACCCTCAGAGGTGTGAGGTGAGAGACTCCAAGAATATCACAGGCTGCCTGCTTGGGTGTCAGAAGCACCGTCTCTGGTGCTCTCTTGGCACTCAGGAACCAGTCTGAGCTGGTGTCACGGGCCTGCACAAAGCCCTGTGGGGGGATGAGGCTGAAGAGTCCAAGTCCAAAAGCTGCCTGGGTTGCGGGAATTTAGTTAATGTCAGCCGGGGCCACTTAGGCAAGCTCTATTTAAACAAGGACGACAGTGAAACACTATCTACCTCCAGATGTAGGTGTATAGTAGCCGTAGCTCAGAGGTAGAGCGCCTGTCTAGCGTACATAGGCCCTAGGTTCAATACTCCACTCCCCACACACAGCCCACCAGCAGCAGCAGCAGCAGCAATCCGTGTGGACCCAAACTGGCAGGACTGGGTGACATAGGAGCAGCAGCACAGGACATGGCCTTCCCTAGAGGAACACACAGATGTGAAACACTCTGCTAAGGGTCAAAGTGCTGCTTCCCACAGAGACAAGGCTCTCTGTGACGCGGGTTTGGGGAGGCGGAGAAGGGGTCCATGAGGAAAGTGCCACACGCTTCTTGTCTGAGCTCAGGAGAAGGCCAAACACAGACAGCTCGATCTCAACTACAGGGAAAACGAGGCTCAGAGAAGACCTGGAGGCTGTGCCCGGGGAAGGCAGGCCAGCCGGGCCAGCTGCGGCCATAAGAAGGCCAAGGGCACCCAAGCCCAGGGCACCATCGCCACCACAGCCCTCGCTCCTGCAGTCTCCAGTGGCTTGCACGGGACTCTCCATGTAGCACCCACTCTGAGGCCACCTTCTGATCACCTGATCACCTGACACCCAGGGCCACGCTCTCTCACTTCTCAGTCAACTGAGGTTGGGCAGGCACCACTGGGCAGGCACCACTGGCCACGGCGTCACCGTCCTTCCTCAGTGTGCTCACGGCTGGCCAGTCTACGCGGACATGGGTCGGAGGGGCGTAAGCACTCTCACCCTGGCAGAGCTAAGCTGATGCACTCAGTCATGCCTGTGGGGTAGGCACCCGTGTTCTACTACGTCAGATGCCTTCATGCCGTCAGGATGACTTGTCACGGCAGCTTCGGGTCTACTGCCGTGCATTCTGTGCTTAGTGCCCACAGCATCCTCACGGGCAGCAGGAGGCACCTTCCATGTGTGTGAAAGGGAGTGACGAACGCACAATCAACATGGACAGACCTTGAAAACATGCTCAGTGAAAGAAGCCATACTCAGGGTCACACGGTGTGACTCTTTCACAGCTGATGTCTAGAACAGGGAGATCTATAGAGACAGAAAGCAGGTAGGTGTTCCTGGGAAGGGGAACAGGTGACGGGGGTGGGGAGTCGGGGCGGATGGGGGTGACTGTGGCTGGATATGAGGCTCTTTGTAAGCTTGGTAAACTGCTGCAGATTGACTGGCGTGGCGGTTGTACAGGTCTGCAGATGTACTGAAACCCACCATACTGTAGGCAGCTCCCATCACTGGGCTACCAAGCTGGTTTCCGGAAGGTTCCCTCTAGGTTGTGCACTCACATGGGAAGTCCTCCTGCATGGCCCACGTCTGCACCGAGGAGCCTGCTCCCCTCCCAGGCAGCAGGGTTATGTCTGTTCAAGAACAACTCAAGATGGCTCAGAGCAGCCCCTCTGTGACAGCACAGCCTGTTATATGTCCTTGGAGGCAGCAATGGGTCACAGGAGGTCATTAAAAAGGACTAAGGCAGGCTGGAGATAAGGCAGGCTGGAGAGAGCTTAGCTCTTAGTTTTGCCTTGCAAGCATGAAGACTTGAGTTTGGACCCCAGAACCCACGTTAAAAACAAACAACTAAAAAGCCCCAGGTGTGGTGGTCCGCACCTACAATCTGAGCACTGGGAAGGAAAGACGGGTGGCTCCCTGGGCTTGGTGGCCAGCCAGCCTGGGCTACTGGGCAGGCTCCAACTCAGTCAGAGACTCTTAAAAAGAAGGGGCAAAGAGCCTACAGGGAAACGACACCTCAGGCTGTCCTGTGGCCTCTACATATACACGAGTGTGCCTGCATATGAATGTACCTCCACACACACAGACATGCACACCCTGCTATTGCAGCAACATCTCATGAGGAGTGCTGCCCAGGCCTGCTCTCTCCTTCATGGCAGCCGGGCTCATGGCAGGGTCCTCCACAGGCCTGGGACACCCCCTACCAGGCCACCTCAGAGCTGCTCACTTGCCTAGTGACATCGCCATCAAAGAAGGCGCTCTCCCCCAAGCCTTTCCCACTCTCCTGAGCCAAGGGGAGAAGCCAGAGGCACTGTGGGCACAAGAGGGACAGCACATGCCTTGGGTGCTGCCTGATGCCACAGGCAAGCGTGGGGACGCCAGGCTGTGGAGCCATACCTTGTTCTCTGCAGGCCCTGTGTCTGCGTTTCCTGGGGCCTCCTCTACAGACACTGGGCGTGCTGTCTTATCCCTTCTTATCTGTACCACTAGGGCTGCAAGAGTAGGTGAGAGAAGCTAGGCCTGGTGATGCACCCCTGGAATCCCAGCACTTGGAGGCAGAGGCAGGCGGATCCCTGTGAGTTCGAGGCCAGCCTGGTCTACAAAGTGAGTCCAGGACAGCCAGGGCTACACAGAGAAACTATGTCTTGAAAAAAAAAAACAAACAAAAAAGAGTAGGTGAGGGGTCTTTAGGCCTATTTAGCATTAGGACACTGCCCATGGCTCTGATGTAAGTGCCAGTCTGGCCACAATATCCTAACCTGATCAGCACACAACACCTGCAGTGCTTGGAAGCCTCCAGGGCCATCTGCCACAGATGACCGAGACTGGCGGCCTGGGGTGGGTGAGCACAGGCTGATAAGAATAGCTGTCTGGGGTCTGGCTCTGGGCAGGAATCCAGAGGGACAGGAGAGGACTTAGTTTGAGCTCCTGGTTGGTAGCCGAGACCCTCTCTAGCGTCTTTGCTGAGCTAACCACCCCTCTAGTTCAAGGACATGGGGCTCTCCCCTGGCGGCCGGCTCACCTGCAGCTCCTTGTCCGAGTACTTCTGGGGATTCTTGCTCCCTTGGCTCTTCTTCCGGAGCTTCTTTAGCTCGGCCTGGCACTTGTCCAGGGCGTCGCCTTTGCTCCTCTGTTCGGTTTGGTATTTCTTCAGTGCAGCCTGGGGGCCCATGATACAACCACGGAGGCCCGTGAGCCTCACAGACGTCTTGGTGCTCCCTCCTCAGTCCTCCCCGCTTCCAGCTCCCCAGCCACAGCAGGTTCCAGCTGGTCAGAGTGAGGCAGGGGGCCACAGCTGCGGACCTCCTCCTCGTCTTCCTCTGACAGATCCCCAATTTCCGAGACCAAAATTAGCCTGTGAAGCAGCCTGGCCTCATTCCTTGGCCTGAGAGTAGATGCGAGGCCGTACACTCATGCGGTGAACACTACGGCGGCCTTGGCTAGTTGGCAAGGACAGCAAGGCACAGACACACCACTCAGGGCTTCTGTAGAACAAGCCAAGTCATCAACTATATGGCGAGGGGCTGAGGGGCAGGGGAGCCGCACAGAACATGAGATGCCACTGGAGCGGGCAGGCCTGGCAATGGCGGCCCGCAGGCGCGACGCGGGCGGGGTGTACTTACACTTAGATACCTGGAGTCCAGCTCCACCTTCTGCTCCAGCTGTGTGAGCAGCTCATTGTGAAAAGACTTCAGCTGGACACGGGGAGGGAACAGACTGTTAGGCAGCTCTGAGGTGCAGGAGAAGCCTGGGCGCTGGCACCACGTAAGGAGGACCCCTCAGGGCCATGCAGGCCCCACGGAGCCAGGAGGCTCTCAGGGTGAGGACTGGACATAATATGAAACAATCAAGGCTCTGGGTCCACTTCCCACCACCCTCCCTCCGCTGAGTCGTTCAGGCAAAGGCCTCAAGGACCTGAATGCAGAGAGATGTCTGACTTAAGCGGGACCTGGCTCGGGCCATCTCTAAGGCACCGGGACTCTTGCGTAGCGCCGACTCTCACTGACCCCTCGCGAGACCCCAGCTCCCTTCCTTTTCTGGCTTTCAGTGTTGACTGCACAACTATGGAAGTTCCAAATGGACATACAACCAAAGCCAGTCCTCTTCAAGTGACACCTGATGCCCTGCTCACCTGTGTCTGCTCCCTGAACCCAACGGGAGGTTCCAAAGGCCAAACTCACCGTCTCTTCCAGCTGGTTCTGGATCTGCCGGTGGACTTCGGCCATCTGGAAGAGGACATCCCCTGGAGGGAAGAAAGCGCGTTAAACATTTCCAGTCGGTGTGCCTGCACCAGGGCTAAACCCTGGGCACCACAGGAGTTCTGGGACTCTAGACGGAGGAGTTTCTGGGAGACAACGCCAGATGGGAGGGGAAAGGGAAACAGAAAAGTCCAAAATGATGAGCAATTTCAGTCTGAGTGCCTAGCATCTGTGTGGAGCTCAGGTGGCCACGCTGAAGCCCATGATGTCCTGAGCCCCACACCAGAGCAGAGCATAGGGAACTAACCCCCCCACCCCCAACACACACACTTAAGGCCTCATTGCCAGTTTCCATGAGAAAATAAGTAAAGCGCTGAATGGTGTTCTGGGCCTGGCTCGTCACCTGGCTCCAGCCCCTGGAGGATAAAGTGGCCTCAGAACCACTTGCTGTGGCAGAATGTGCCCTTTTTACCAGTGGCATGCCAGTGACTCTGCAGTCGGCAGAGCTGCTGGGCTCACAGCTGGCAGGCAGGGGACTGCTGCTCTGGAGCAGCTCAGCAGGAGGCTGGGCTCACCGGACATAGAGCACTCCGGACACATTTTCTCAGCACATCACCACTGATGTGCCTCAGCCTAGTGTGAAGGGGAAGAGTCAGGCAGTAGGGGCTCAGCAGCTCAGCTGGGTCGCACCCACACCCCAGGCTGGACTAATGCCTGGCTTTGCCCATCTCTATGCCTAGAGCTGAGGCCCTGAGGGTCTTGGTTAGGTGCACTGTATTCTTGACCCATCACATGTCCTCTGTTGTCACTGGGACCCTAACTTTTTCCAGGGGCCTGAAACCCCGAGTCATGCTCAGGGGCTCAGGCTTACTTGGCCACAGGGGTCATGTAATGGGTCAGGTACACAGGCACCTACCCAAGACCAGTAAGCCTGCCTGCCCTCTGCTGCAGGCACCTCATCCGTAGAGCAAACTCCTCACTGTGTAGGGAAAGCAAGCAGTCTAGCTCCACTTGCTTGCTTGGCAACTATCTGTTGCCTCCTTTTTGAGGAGTCTCAGGCCCTGCCCAGGTCCTATGGACATAGAGCCTATGCCTGTGCCTGGAAGCTGGAGTGTGTGCTGCTGAGCTGCACCCCGAGTCCTTCCAGATGCAGGACTTTCCTCCCCAGGGGTCCCTCTTCTGCCACCTACTATCACCAGCTAGAAATCCCCTGACAACAGAAGCCCTAGCTGCAGGGTACCTCTCTCCAAGACCTCAGCTCCCCCTGGGAGTTCATCTGGGGCCCAGGAGGTCAGATGCTTGGGAGCCCTCTTAGTCCAACGACCAGAGGCACACTGTGCACTGACTTACGATCAGGCACCGTGACAAGGAAGTGCCAGGGAAGCACTCTGGGCTTTGCCTGATCTCAGTCTCATGACTGAGAGGGCCTGAGATCTACCTCCTGACTCTCAAGGCCCCACAGACCCCTGGAAATGGGCTGTGACTTTACCCAGTGGAAAGCAGATGACCACCATGGGCATGAAGTCTGGCCTGAGCAGGAGAAGCTGCCTGAGCCCTTGGCAGCTTCGGTTCACCCTTCCTGAGGACAGTGCCCATGCACCCAGCTCCTCAAGGGCTACGGAGTCCAGGAGAGAGGAATGGGGCAGTGCAACCAGACAGCCATGCATGTACCTACACACCTCCCTATAGGTTGGTGCCCTCTATTCTGACCACATCCTTTAGGCTCAGGATGGAACAGAGGACATCCCCTACCCCCAAGAGCAGCACACACTGACTCCCGAGCAGTGGAGAGCGGTGTGATCAAACAGCAGACCCTTAAAGGGCAGCAGTGATACTCAGGTGCATGAGGTTTCTCATAGGGTACTGTTTATGTGATGGGTGTCAGATCCAAGAGGACAGAAGTCACCATTCCATCTGGGCTGTGTCAACACAGACCAGCGTCCTGATCAGCGAGCCCCAGCTAGCAGCCTGTCCCCAGACCTAGTGGGCATGGGACAGGACGGGGACGGGGGTGGGGTGTGCACGCACGCGCGCGCATGCAAGCAATCATATGCACGTGGAGTCCTGAGCTACCTGCAAGCTGGTGCTGTGCAAGATCAGCCCACATGGTGAATTTTTAAACTGCATTTTACAAGCAGCAGAGCAGTGCGCACAACCACCAGCACTTAACCCCTGCAGTGCCGTGAGCTCACCTAGCTACCCTGAGCACCCCACTGCGGGGGAGGCAGTCCCGGGCAGGGCACTGATACCTGCCAGAAGCTCCTAGAAGTTTCGCTTGCTGGCCCCTGTGTAGCCCTCGCATCCAAGAAGACTAGTAAGGGGCTGGAGGCCAGCAGGGACAGAGAAGTAGAGGCTGAGCCCTCACTGTGGGCTCCATGACCTCCCACCTTCTCCTCTGCTCAAAGATCCTCCTGGGTGTACTTTGCTGAGGAAAAAGCTTTCTTTCTTTTTAAAGACTATATTTATTTTTCTTTCTGTAACAGCCCTAGCTGTCCTGGAATTTGCTATGTAGAAGCTGGCCTCAAACTCACAGATCTATCTGCCTGCCTCTGTGCTGAGATTAAAAGTATATGCCACCACCATTCAGTTTAAGATTTTTATTTTGCTGAGTGTGGTGGCACATGCCTTTAATCCCAACACTTAGAGAGGCAGAGACAGGCAGATTGCTGTGAATTTGAGGCCAGCCTGGTCTACAAAGTGACTCCAGGACAGCCAAGGCTATACAGAAAAGCCCTGTCTCAAAAAACCAAAAAGAAAAAGAAAAAGAAAAAAGAATCTTGTTTTTAATTATGGTGTGTGTGTACCTGAGTGCAGATGCTCTTGGAGACTAGAAGAGGTCGTCAGATCCCCCCCCCCCCAGGCTAGAGTTATAGGCAGCTGTTAGCTGCTGACATGGGTTCTAGGAACCAAACTTGGCTCTTCTGTAACAACAGCATGCACTCTTAACCACTGAGCCATCTCTCTAGCCCCAGGAAGAGGCTTTTTAACCAGCCTCAGCCAGGGCAGAATCCACCCATCCCCTGGGGACCTAGAGCTCTGGGGTGCAGCACAGGTGGGACCTAAACTTGAAAAACCGGATCAGATTGGGAAAGGAGGCCCAGAGTGCCAGAACAAACAGTGAACTAGGCAGTAAAATCTCTACACACAGCTGCCGCCTGATGACCTCTCAGGGAGTGGAGCATCAACCGGGCTGACTGGAGCAGGTGGCCCATCCCAGGGTGCTGGCGTGAGAGAGCCCAGAGGGACGGAAGCCCCTGGCACACCAGGGCAGTGAGTCAGCCTTAGCACATCCAGGTAGCAATCACTTAGGGTGATGATGGGGCTGGGGACAGGAGAGTTCCAGGCCCCCAAAAACTTGGGAACTTAGGAATTGAGGTAGAGACCCCCAAAAGTACATGTGGGTGCCAGAGACAACACCTGTCACTCAGGACAAGTCTAAAAAAACACAGGCAGGCAGCCTCGGCCACGCCCTCCTCAACCTCTACCAACTTACAGTGTGAGTCAGGTAGCTGAAAGGTCGCCACCAATGAGTCACTCTCCATGTCACCCCAACGGCTCAGTTTTAAAGATTTCTGGTACTATTAGCGGCCTGGCTTCATGTTTGGAGGGTTAGTATGCAGTTCAGTCCATGTGAGAATATCCCCCTTCTTAGGGGGAAAACGCAGGGACTAGGTACACCTACAATGCCCATCTGTGCTGCAGCAGAGGCCAGAACACCCTCTTCCCCTTTTCCTTTTGTTTGTTTGTTTCTCTGAGATAGGATCTCACGTATTTCAGGCTGGCCTCAGGCTCAAAATCACTATATAGCTTTAGAGAGCCTTGCACTGCTAGCCTCCTGCCTCTGCCTCCTGAGCGCGGGGATCACAGTGTGCACCAGCACACCCAGCAGACGCCCTTTCCGTGGCCAACTGATACTCCACGGGTGGAGAGCCCACG
Organism: Acomys minous; assembly: GCF_964271855.1. Lineage (NCBI taxonomy): Eukaryota > Metazoa > Chordata > Mammalia > Rodentia > Muridae > Acomys > Acomys minous. The sequence goes on along the minus strand of NC_140493.1, from coordinate 111,731,737 downwards.
TGTCTAGGCTGCATGCCTTCACTGGCATCAGAGCCGACTCCTTCAGGATCCTGGTGTACACAGAGGACCAGCTGAGACAGTCAGCGTGGTAGACTGAACAGCTATTGGATTCTTGGACCTTCCATTGGTAGGTAGCCATTCTGGGGCTAACTGGACCACAGCCTGTAAGTCGCTCTAATAATTCCCCTTTCTTTCTATATATAGAGTCTATTTCAGGTCCTCTGGAAGAGCAGCCAGGGTTCCTACTCTCTTCGCTCCAATGCCTACGATGGACATTCTTTTGTTGTCTTAGGACACTGTCTCACCATGTAGCCCTGGCTGGCCTGGAACTTGCTCTGTAGACCAGGCTAGCCTTAAACTCACAGAGATCTGCCTGTCTCTGGCTCCTGAGTGCTGGGATAAAAGTGCGTGTTACCACGCCAGGCATGGTGTCATTCTTGAGTGCCTCTCAGCCACGGAGCCAGGAGGGCTACTGGCAGCCAGAACCTAGTAGATGGGCAGGCTGTGGGGTCTTTCCTCTGCCAGTGTGGAAAGACGGGAGAAACTTTAGAAGGCTCAGGGTTTCCCTGGAGAGAGGAGGGAGGGGTGATGGGCCTGAGCTGGCCTAGGCGCTCCTGAAAGCCCTCCCCTGGCTAATCCTAGACAGTGTAAAGCTAAAGCGAGGAAACGGTTCTCCCTAGAGGCTCAACCTCCTCCCAGTGAGTGACCTGGGTGCTCTTGCCAACACTCGGGAGCCTTGTGCTGATGGCTGTCACAAAGCAGGAGCTGGGATGGCCAGAAGCTGGGTTGGGAGGTTCAGGACTCAGTCTTGTCTTAAGTAATTCCACCGCTGCCGACAGATTCAGGCTGATTTGAAAATTATACAAACCCAGTGTGACCCACACCCTACTGCTTGGTACTGAGGGCCTGTGGCAGGAGAAGCAGTGAGGACAGCAGAGGCAGAGATGCCATGACGGCTGCACACGGAGTCTGAGGCTGGCTAGTAGCTGAGGGACTGAAGGACAAGGTGGACCCGAGGGGCAGTACAGGCCACGGGCACCCCGTGAGCTCAGCACAGAAGGAAAAGGCTGTAAGGGAGATGAACTCCAGGGGAACCCTCAAAACTCAAGTAGGACTTCAGGTGGGAGTCAGGCTGAAGAGGGTCTGTACCAGGGGGAGAGCCTGCAGAGCCAAAGCAGGGCGGAGGACACAGCAAGGGCACTGGACATGGAGGACAGACACACCCATGTGCCAAGTGCCCCAGGGGTGGCACGGCAAATGCACCTAACAGATGACAGAGTTACTGGGAAGAATAGACTTGAGGGAGCAGCAGACAGCGGCCGATCTCAGGTGTCCCTGACTAGATCCAGGTGTCACAACCGCCCGGGTGACACATGAGAGGGCCTCTGTGGATGTGTGAGGAAGCCTGGAGTGGCCATGGAGACTGGGAACAGAACAGGGGAGAGGAGAGGGACATGCAGTCACAGGGGAGGGACAGGGCACAGGTTCGGGGACACCTGTGCCCGACGCCTCAGGCAGCAGCCATGGGACCTGCCTTGCTGCTCCTCCCAGTCCTAAACCCAGCCTAGGTGCAGACCTCGCCTTCCACTTGAACTTGGCAAGCACCAGGAAGTCTTTCTCCTGGGACACCGAGTGCTGGCAGCGGGGACTCAGCACACCATTGGCTGTGGCTGTGGGTGAATCCCGGGCAGGCTGGTTCTACAGCTGCTCCCAGGGACTCCCAGAAACAGTGTTGGGTCAACACGGTAGGAAGTTGCCTGGAGATGAAAAGGGGGTGCCGTGGCTTTGTTGCTTCTTCTCTGTGGCTGAGAGGAAGGCAGGGCACACACTCTTCCCACCCACCCTCTAGAGTCTACGGGAAAGTTGCAGGGATAGTACAGTGAATACCGCTAGCCTTCGCCGCCACACTTCTGAGTGCCAGCGCGGGCCCACGTGTTTAGCTCTTCTCGTCTGAAATGTTAACTGTGTGCACATCGTTTTTCTCAGCTAGTTGCTGACACTATGACTCTGTTCCCAGGCCAGCATTTGTGTCCCAGGAGCAAGGGCTTCTTGCCACATTGTGACACCTCTACCCCAATGCTCAGTAAGGCTGCCACCAGTCTGCTTCAAGCCCACAGAGCACAGAAATGGCCGTTTCTAGCCCAGCGCCTCACTGAGGCTCACACTGCTCTTGGGCACACGTTCAGTGTTCTTCCATTGTAAGAACACTGTACTTACTTGTGCCAGGGAAGCGGGTCGGGCAGGGGGAACAATCCGCCTTCCAGCACACCAGGGCCTTCGCCTCTGTAATGGAGGAGTGGCCCCTGCACTCTGCTTCCCATAACTTCACCTTGAAATACTCAGTCTTAGGCCAGTTAAACATCTAAGCAGAGCCGGGCGGTGGTGGCGCACGCCTTTAATCCCAGCACTCGGGAGGCAGAGGCAGGCAGATCGCTGTGAGTTCGAGGCCAGCCTGGTCTACAAAGTGGGCCCAGGACAGTCAAGGCTACACAGAGAAACCCTGTCTCGAAAAACCCAGAAAAAACAAAAAACAAAACCCCCAACCAACCAACCAACCAACCAACCAAACAAACAAACAAAAATCTCAGCAGATAAAGGCACTGCCACCAAGCCTAACAACTTGAGTTTGATCCTGGGGACCATACAGTACAAGAAGACACAACTCTGGCAAGTTGTCCTCTGACATTGCCCACCACCACCATGCACGCTCATGTGCACCTGAAAATAAATAAAAATGTAATTTTAAAAAGTTAAAACATTCCGCCCTACTTTCTCCTTTCAGAAACTACAGTGTTCTTATACTGTGCAGATGACACGGTGCTGAAGGGAAAGGAAGGGTGAAGCTGAGAGGCTGTGACCATGGGCCAGACAGCCACCTACAGTCACACAGAGACGGGGGAGGACCAGATTTCACCCACCTACCCTCCAGGCCCCAGAGGAGGGCCCTGAGCCTAGCCGGAGAGAGGGTGACATTTCCATACAGACCTGAGCTTAGAAGGGAAGCATCGGCCAGTGAGATAGCTCTGTGGGTAGAAGCACTTGCAACTAAGCCTGATGACCTAGGTCTACTCCCCAGGACCCACATGGGGGAAGGAGAAAATTAGCTCCTGAGAGCTGGCCTCTGGCCTCCGCACTAATGATCTGGAACATATGCGGGAATGCACACATATAAAATAAACTAACGCAAAAGTGAACTGCTACTAACACAGCCCAGGCCCGAGCTGATTCCTCAGTAAAGCAATGGCAGGATGCAGTGCCGAGTGGCCGCACATCACCTGGCTGCTGGACTACAGGCTGGGCGTACTCTGTGGAAGACCAGGGCATCCCACTCTACGTGCAGTATGAGAGTCTGGACTCACCTGTGCCATGGGCCCGGGCCGCCAGCCAGGCAGGCAACTCAGGTGATCAAAGTCTCAAAACCTGCCCTGCTCAAGAAACTGTCAGAAGTAGGGACGTCAGGACCAGGAGACCCTAGGGATTACAGGCAGCGTGAAAGAGTGAGTGGGACAGCTGTGACACAAGGGGATGGCCCAACGAGGGTCCTTGGAGGCCACTGTCTCCCAAGCTGTGAGGATCTTAGTCTTTCCTTGCTGTCGCTGGCTCAAACTGTCCACATGCAGAAAGGGGTGGCTTGAGTAATAGACCTCGACTTCGGGGCCTAGAGGGATGGCTGCGGGCCCTGACAGACAGCGGGCGTCCAGGCAATGCATGGAGACTAGACCTGTTGCCAGAGTCTTTAGGACTAGGGCTCCTGACTCTGGGTCTGGGGAGGCGACTGCTTAGCCTGCTGGGCAAGGTCCTACTGATCTCTGCGTCTGTTTCCAGAGGCACAGCCCCCTGTGAGGGCTGCTCCTCCCACAGCCCTCTCTTCTGGGCAGCGAGTCAGGTGTGAGAAAAAGAGGAAAGAGAGAGGAGCGCCCAGAGTCTCTAAATGGCAGGTCCCTTTGTGCCCCCTCCCAGAGACAGAGGCTGCACACTGCCCTCTGAGATGCTTCCACCAGGCGAAAGATGAGTGTGGCGGGACACCTACAGAGTTTCAGCTAGACCCCAAGGCACGCTCACTTGGCCAAAGGTCAGTGAGAAGTCCTGTGTGCTGGGTCTCCACAGGACCCTTGGCCAGGCCTTCTACACCTCATGGAAGAACCAGCTGGCAGGAATCAGGATCAAGAAGAGCTAAGTGTTTTACACCATCAGGGACTCTGCTCCTGGGCTCCCCAAAAGAAAACAAACAAAGCCTGACAGATGAATAGCCAAACCATGAAGGTTCAGGAAACTGAATCCAGTGGCCACAGGAGCCCATGCAAGCCCAACCTTACCCAGCATCTGAAGACCATCCCAGATGGAGACATGACAAGCGGAGTTGTGACTTAGACACTCTAGCACTGGCAAGTGTGCACCATGCTGGAAGAGGGACAGGCCTCCCTCAGCCTCTCTTTGGCACGGAAGTGCCTGAAAAGCTCCATATGCAAAGTCTTTAAGACAGGAGACTGGTCTTTGTAGCCAGCAGCCCAGGTGGAGCTTTGCAGGGCCTGGAGAGGAGGCGTCTGCATCCTTCAGGCGATTTGAGCTGCTACAGGCCTCCTTTAGGTCAGCCCCAGTCCCCAGGGTAGGGGACCTGGCAGCAGGACCCCTGTGGTATAGAGTGCTATCAGTGGGCACTAAGGCACAACAGTGCTTCACTGCTGAGCACCCCAGGCAGTCTGGGAGGAGCCAGGATTGTCATCCCCTCCCCAGTGGCAGAAGAGCTCTACGCCAAGGGGTCAGCTGCTCAAACTTGGCTGTACCTATACATCACCTTCCAGAGCCTTCTGGAGCAAATATCCATAATGTTCAATTATTCTAGTGGCTTCTAGAGCGGAAAGGCACCTCTGAGAGCTAATTAGCATACGCCTGAACAAGGCCTGAATATAGAGCTCTCATTAGGTGAAGACAGACAGCTGAGGGGGCTGCCAGGGCAGCGTGCTGTTAAAACCACAGGGAGGGAAGAGGGGCGGACAGGAGGTGAGACCGTCAAGCCCCCCGGCCCGCCCCCCAGTTACCAAGCCTGCTTTCCCTCAGCTACTCTCCAGACACCAGCGCCTCATACTCTCTTCTACCATCTATGGAAAGGCTAGAGTGGAATGTGGCCAGGGGGTGACCAAGAGAAAATCGATGGCTGCGTTGCCATGGTGATGACAGTAGACAGCAGAGCTTACAGTCATGTTGCTCTGAAACAAAACAAGTCCAAAGAGCCACCCTCGATGCCCGTGTTGTGCCAACAAGTGGACCATGGATGCTAGGGATTTTGAGGATAGCAGGGAGAAGCAGGGCCAAGTCCAGGCTTGCATCTGGTGTCACCACTGTCCTGAGTCACTGGCCACTACTTCCATCTTGCCTGCTTGGGTCCTTGGACCACAGGGACTGTTCCCACCTGAGAATTTTCAGTGTGCTCTGGTTAGCTATGGACCACATGTCTCCCAAGGATGGTACGCAAAGCACGGGGGCTGCTGCACAGGACACATGGTGGCAGCGGCAAAGATGGTGGGACTTGGTGTCCTCCTCCCTGTACAGGTGAGCAGCCAGAGCCTTAGTGCAGCTCCAACAGCACCGGGAACAGGCTCTCGGGGCCCTCCCTGCCCTTGCCCACCAGAGGCCATCTCAGCAAGACCTGCTGGTCCTCAGTGCTGGCTCCCTAATGTCTGTGAGGAGATTCAGGTCTGACCAGAGAAGGAAGTCCCAGTCATGGTGACTGAGCTCTTTGGTAAGGCAAGCTAGCCCCTCAGGTGAGAGGACAGGCTCCTGCCACAGCATTACTCCTGGGCAAATGTACCCTCTTAAAGGCATCTGACTCAAGGAGACCAGAGTACCTCGGAGACCCTGGTGAGCAATGCGGCTCTGTCGGCCTCCTGCGGCATCATCTCCGCATCCTAAGCAGGCACCCCAGTGCTGCGGAACAGGGATGGGTGCAGGATATCCCGGAACACTCTGGTTGGGCTTGGGATGGCATGAGGATGTTCCTTCACAGGGCAGGAAGCCCAGCAGGGATAGGCTCCCAGGCCATCAGCACTTTCACATGCTCAGCACAGCAAAGACCTCATAGCTTTTGTGTCCTGTGCAGAAAGAGTGCTACAGAGGTGGAAGGCACTGGAAACTTTAGCTGAACACCCCCAAATCCATCCTGGGACCCAGTTACCTTCGGGATTTGACAAAGATTCCAGCAGGTGGGCTGAGGGTCAAAGGCAGATGGGCAGTTCAGACAAAGCCCTCTTGAGGGCTGTTGTCCATGGACCAGTGCCTGTCTGATGACTGATTTACCTTTCTTCTCCCCAGCATCCAGTATCCTCTGACACCTCAGAGGCGGGGCTAGCACTCCTGGCTATGACGCGCTTACATCAGTGCATTAGTCTACCCAGGGCACAGCAGAGCCATTCTCCAGTGAGGTGCTACTTTCACGAGACCCCAGTCAGGGATAAACTGCTCCCAAAGCATACCATACACTAAGGACAATATAACCAAGCTCCAGAGTTATTAAAAGACTCCAGCGATTCAAAAGTTAGGACCTGTAACTTTTAGTTAAACACTTTTTAAAGGTTTACTTTATATATACGTGAGTGTTTTGTCTGAATGTGTGTGTACCCCACATGCAGGCCTACAGATGGTTGCGAGCCACCATGTGGATGCTAGGAGCCAAACCCAGGCTAACCGCTGAGCCACCTCTCCAGCCCTCTTTTAGTTTTCTGACACAGGCTCTCATGTGTCCCGAGGATCTTCACACAGCTCTTCTGATGCTCTGGCCAGGAGCCACTCAGGCCAGACTCAAATCCTTGACAATCATCCTGTTGGGCCTCCCCAGGGCTAGGGTCACGAGTATGAGCCTCCAAGCCCAGCTGCTTTTCCCCTTTTGGACCTTTTTTTGTTTTAATCTTATTTTTGAGACATGACCTAACTCTGTGACAGCTGCTCTTTAGGGGACAGGGCTACACAGACCTCTCCATCTCAGACTAGACTTCCAACCAGTCCTGCTACTAGCCACCACTGGCCCTGTCTGCACCTGCCCATGCTCCTGCTGCATCCGGTGGCCCATCTCTGCTCAGCGCAGAGGTATCTTGGGAAGCCTGGGTCCCCATTCTCTAAGCTGCTGTGGTCTGTATGTAGGTGCCTGATGGGCCCATATTCCTGACAACCACTGCCTTGGGGAAGCCCAGGGTGGGGAAAGGGACCTGCCGCAGAGGCTGCTGGCCACACCTGGAGGGTCCTGTGCCAACCGCTGGCTGAAAAGTGAGCAGCTGGTCTTCTCCTGCATTAGCCCTCCCTGGAGCTCATGCTGCAACGCAGGAACAGCGGATGTGGTAAACAGACTTTGACTTGGGGGCACATGACTAACCACTGACCTGTGAGGCTCGCGGGGTGGTCCAGTTCTCATGACTTGGTCTTTATGCTCAGCGGAATCTCTGGGGGCCTTTGGGCTAATGGAAGGGAGGATGGCTTGAAGGAGCCAATGAAGCCGGGCGTGGTGGCGCATGCCTTTAATCCCAGCACTCGGCAGAGGCAGGCGGATTGCTGTGAGTTCAAGGCCAGCCTGGTCTACAAAGTGAGTTCAGGACAGCCAAGGCTACACAGAGAGACCCTGTCTCGGAAAAAAGAAAGAAAGAAAGAAAGAGCCAATGAACCCCACCTCTGCTGCGGCCCTGGGACTCAGGCAGAGCCAAGATTCTCTGAGCAGGGGCAGAGCCAGCAGAGGTGACCTGCTGTCCTCACAGGGCCCTAGGCTGAGCCCTAAGCCTACCCTACTCCGGCCAGGTGACAGTGCTATTCCTGGGAACCACCAGCGGGAAGGAGACTGCTGTGGCCACCAGCCCTGTTGCTGTTGTCCTTATTAATATTCCCACCACAGAGCTGACCCAGAGCTGAGGAACACGGACACCTGCTGTGTCTTCTCTAGCTATCACACGGCCGCTGCCCAGGTTCCCACAAACCCAATTCAGATGCTATTAATCTCTCCAGACAAAGCCTCGGTGGAGCCCACAGAGCTCTCAGCAGGGTGGCCGGGGCTGCCACACAAGAGGCCTGGCCACCTGAGCTCACCCTGCTGGCAGCCCCTAGAGCCTCAGCTGAGTCTCGGTGCCTGACAGCTGCCCAGCAACTCCCACCGTGCTCTCTTAGGATTAAACACGGGCCCCTGGCTGGAGTCCTCACCTTTTATTGTGGAGACAGGAGAGAGAACTAGGGGGACTTGGTGTCTCTGGCTAGGAAGGGGAGCCCCACCAAGCCAGCATCGCCAGGCCCTCCATCCCTTTATTGTTCCGATCCCAGGCAAGCAGCTGGCCCAGACAGGACCTCAGAGTCAGGCTGCTCAGGAATGTACAATGGACACAGGTGCCTGTGAGTGGTTTTCACTGAGGCCTCCAAACTGCGTCTATTTAGCAGTCACTGGGATGGAGCCTGTGCTGCTAAGGCCTGACAACTGGTGACACATCCAAACAGGTTGCTGTCACGTGCCCAGGAGACCACAGCCCGATTCTGAAATGGGAGGGGGATGTCCTCTGACTGGGTGTGGATGAGCTCCGCCTGACCTAGGAGAGGCAGCATACGGCCAGACCACCTCACAGCCTCACTAAAAAACTGCAGCCCAACCAGTGTCACCTTCAAAACTACCTATGCCAATGGGTGCCACTGGGGACAGCTTGAAGGCCTCTTGGGGTTAAAAGTCTACAGCTCCCTATTCGCCAAAGCCCTGATGCCCAGGGCCACCCAGTACAGCTGTCTGAGGGAGCCTGACTTGGGAGAAGAGCTGATGCCGTGGCTCCGGGACCCCTTCTCCCAGGTAGGGCATGGCCGGTTGCAGCTGCCTGTGTGCGAGCATCCCCTGCGCGGAGGCTGTGACCAGCACAGAGCATCTGCTAACTGCCCTTGGAGCCTTGGGAGACTTAGCAGACAGTAGGGCCCCAGCTGAGGCCTGGGCCTCTCAGCAAGTACACACAAGTCCCTGTGATCACAAACAAGAGTGCTGCAGGCCCTGGCAGGTACCGAGCAGCCCTTTGAAGGAAAGAATACAGAAGTCTCCAGAGACAGGCAAGGGTTGAAACGAATAGTCAGCTCAGTGGACAGAGCCTTGTGCAAACATAAAGTACATCCACGCTGAGACTTCGGGACGCAGACTGCCTCGATGGCCTCCTGAGGAAACGGGAGTCCTTCTCAGCCAGGCTGTGCCCTGCTTACTCCTGTGGCTGTCTAACTTCAGACACCACACCTTCCAAAGTCCGCAAGGCTGTACAGTGGCAAGGGCGGGCCAAGGGCAGGTTACTGGCCCTTGCTTCTTGGGGTGAGTACAGAACACCTGAGCACTTGTCCACCTGCGCCTCAGGTGTGCATGCCCTACCATGAACATCAGCGCTCTGGGCATCTCCTCCCTGCCTCAGATTCAGCCCAGGTCTTTGCCCCCAGTCATCTTGGGATGAAGAGCTGCAGGTGGCTGTCCAACAGGCTGGTGCACAGTCCACAATGGGAGTACATGATGGACAGTCCAGCTACTGCTGAGACAGACTGCACCGGTGCCGTCCACATACACAAAGCACCAGAGCTGCATCCATGGTGGGTGCCCTAAAGCCCAGCAACAAGGCATGCAGTGGCTTACGCCCTGCTCTGTGTCCCCAGCGCCAGCCCAGAACTGCCAGCTGTAGAGAGTTATGGAGCAGAGAGACAGATGCTGTTGCATCTTAGAAAATCCCAGATTTCAGTCAAGGGTGAAGGAGTAAGAGCCTCTGTGGGGCTCAGTGAATGCACACAGCAGAACTTCTGTCTCCGAGCTCCACCTGCCCAGCATCAGGCCTTGGGAGCGGTACATTTCTCCACAAATTCATGAGCAGCCTGGAGCTCAGACCTGCCTGCATACCCACGCTGTCCCAAGCTGCTGGTGAGTCCCATTACCAAATGTCCTAAGAAAGCGGAAGTGGCACCCAAACACACACAGGCCAAAGTGACAGGGAGGCACAGGCTTACCTGCCCAGTTACACCTGGCACCAGGGCATACTCTGACAGAGGCGGGAGGCAACCACAGACAAGCGAGTGGGTGGCTACACGCTAGGGCATCAGAAGGGCTGTGTGAAGACGCAGAGCTCAGAGCTGCCCTCCATCCCTGACTAAGCAGGCTGTTATATCAAAGTAAAGCGCTGACAGGCTGCAGACTTTCTCACTGCAGGGGAAAAAAACCACTCCAAGAGGAGATGAGAGGATGGCCCCCGCAGGAGTCTGCCAGCTCCAGGCCCCTCCCTGACTGTGAGGCCAGAGTCTGTAGTACAGAAAGAGTGACTATCAAAGGCTGGCACTGCCCAGGCCGTTCACTCACTCCAAAAGAAAGAAAAGGAACAAAGAGGTGGCTCTGGGGATCATATGAAGCAAAAGTGGCTCCCTGGGTATCAGGAGGGAGTCTGTAAGACTGTGATGTGTGTGTGTGTGAGTGTGTGTGTGTGTGTGTGGCTGTGATGTGTGTGTGTATGTGTGGCTGTGATGTGTGTGTGTGTGTGTGGCTGTGATGTGTGTGTGTGTGTGTGGCTGCAATGTGTGTATGGGGGGGCTGTGATGTGTATGTATGGGGGGGCTGTGATGTGTGTGTATGGGGGGGCTGTGATGTGTGTGTATGGGGGAGCTGTGATGTGTGTGTGTGGCTGTGATGTGTGTGTATGGGGGGGCTGTGATGTGTGTGTATGGGGGGGGCTGCGATGTGTGTGTATGGGGGGGCTGCTTGTCACTCTCATGGTTCAGGAGAAGACTGAAGCCCGAGGTTCCAAAGGGAAAGAAGGGGGCAGGGCAGGATGTCCTCAGCATCTGGGGTCCTACACATCACTAACAAGGCTGTCTGCCCAGTGAGCGGAGCAGGAGCCTTAGCCATTTCTCTTGGCATCACTCTAAATGGAAAAGCAAAGACAAGAAGAACTGGGAGGAAGGCAGGGGGCAGGGGGCAGACAGAAAAAGGAGGAAGGAAGGAATTAGCAGGGTTAGGTCTGTATGCTTGACAACCAACCCCTGCCCTGTGCAGCCAGGACCCTAGACCAGAAAGGGCTGGAAAGCAGCCCACAGTGAACGGGTGGGCTTATAGCCCCACTCTGCCAGATGCCAAGATTTGATGTCTTAGGGCAGGTGTGGTGGTGCACACCTGTGTCCCAGATACCTCAGAGGTAGGAGAGGGAGGAGACCAGCCTAGACAATACAGCCCAACTGTGTCTCAAAAGAGAAGCAGCAACCCTGAAAACAATCAATTAAGGGCCAACAGAAGCTGGCTGGCTAGTGTTTCCACACTTGGGCAGACCTGAGATTTCTTCACCCTGGAAGGGGCTACATCCCCTGAGAGCTCTGACTTACCTCTGAGGCAGTGGGGACCTTACATGTCTGGGCCAGCCTGCCTTGGACATGTAACCAAATGGCTAGAAATGAGCAAAGAGTAGACAGGAGGAGACAACCAAATAGTATCAAAAATAGACTACAAGCCGGGCGTGGTAGCCCACGCCTTTAATCCCAGCACTTGGGAGGCAGAGGCAGGTGGATCGCTGTAAGTTCGAGGTCAGCCTGGTCTACAAAGTGAGTCTAGAACAGCCAAGGCTACATAGAGAAACCAGGTCTCAAAAAAAAAAAAGTTTTTAAATAGCTTCCAAGGAGTAAAGACCAAGAACACAGAATAAAATGAAAACAGCATTGAACTCCACAGCACCACTAGAAGGTGTTAAAGATGACGGACGATGCATTCGACACTAGCAAAGATCCTTCCCTACCTGAATTCGCCAGCCTGAGACTGAGAAATATCCAAACCACTTCCCATTTCCACACTTGGAACCTTAAAGGATAAACAAGACTCCCCCCAAAATAACACAGGAGCAAAGCACAGGCTACATGGAGAACAGGGCCTCCACCTGCGGGGAAGCCAGGTGACCAGAAGACGGGAGCGGCGAGGGGTTCCAAGACGGAGGAAGAAGAAACAAATGGACAAATGAACCTGGACAATGAACAACAGAAATGGCCAGTGGTTTGGGAACAAATCAATTACCATAAAAAGAAAATGTGAAGGGCTATAATGTATTCCAGAGAGAAGAAAGTTGTTATAATAAAGATCATGACCAGAATCAGAATAAAAACCAATCAGGTACCAAACTAAACTCAACAATTAAATTCAAAATTAAAATTGAACTGCTTTTCCTCCTAAAAATACCATTAGGCCAAGCGTGTTAGTGCGTTCCCGCAGTGCCGGCTCTTGAGAGGTGCAGGTAGTAGAAGGCCATCCTCCACACATGGTCAAACAGACAGACACAACATACGATGCTTGAGACTCTGAGCCTCATTCGTAGCATCACGGAAAAAAAAAATCACAAAATGAAAGGCCAGCCTGGCGGACAACTCAGCAAGGCCCATGTCACTAAGCTTAACAAACTTAGCTTGCTCCTGGCAACACACAGGGTAGAAGAAATCAGCTCCTTGAAGTAGCTTTTTGTTTTTTGTTTGTTTCTTTTGTTTTTCAAGACAGGGTTTCTCTGTGTAGCCCTGGCTGTCCTAGACTCACTTTGTAGACCAGGCTAGCCTCAAACTCACAGAGGTCTGCCTGCCTCTGTCTCCCCAGTGCTGGGATTAAAGGTGTGCGCCACCACAGCCCAGCCTGAAGTAGCTTTTGGACTGTCACACGTGCTTACTTTCTCGCCAAATAAATAAGTAATAATTTTAAAAATATTTATTATTTTATTTTTTATTTTCTTCGAGATGTGACTCACTCTGTGTAGCTTTGGCTGTCTTGAAACTCACTCTGTAGACCAGGCTGACCTCAAACTCTCAGAGATCCGCCTGATTCCCAAGTGCTGAGATTAAAGGCGTGCACCACCACGCCTCACTCTTCAGTGCGTATTTTACTAAAGATAAATAAATGGCAAATAAGCATGTGAAAAGATGTTGAACATCATTAGTTGGGAAATAGCCCAAAGAGCCCTCAGCAGAGGAGGGTATGAGGAGCTGAGCCACACTACAGACTTGTGGCATGACCTCAGAGTCTGCAAGAGGGGCCAGCAGAGAGAGTGCAGCCCTGATGGCAGCACTGAGTCTCCACCAGTCCTGCAATCACAGAGAGCCCATCAGTGCTTGCCTGGAGACTGGGGAGGGCTACGGGCAAGGCCTCACTATGGGAGGAATGGCAGGCTCACCACCATGCACACAGGAGACTCCACACAGCGTGTGTGCTGATGCGCGCACACATACGTGCACCTGATGTGCACACACATACGTGCACCTGATGCTTATCCCCGATGAAGCCATGAAGTCGAGCAGTCTCCCAAAGGACTGTGGGTCTCAGCTGGGAAGAGGACATTTACTACTACCATAAAGCACTGTGTATTGATTTGAGTAAGGATTTTTAGTTCTGTTGGGTAAGGTGAGAGGCTGGCACCAGAAAGCAAACTCCTCCCTAAGAATCCCTTAGCATACAGTTAAGAAGAAGAGACAGCATGAACCTGCCTTCTAGATGTGCGGAGACAAACAGTGCATGGAGCAGAGCAGCTGACTGAGTGGGAGGCGTGGGCAGGGAGGGGGCGGGTAGCAGGGATGACTTATTTTTAAAGCCAAGCCAAGCCGTGCTGCTTTAATACAAATTCCAACCATTTGCTCTAGCAATTACACTCCCAAGTATTTGCCCAAGAGAAACGAAATGCAGCCCACACCTCGTGCTCAAGGCAGCACTGGTCACAGCAAGCAGAGCAGACGGACAGGCCAGGTGTGCTGACACCTGCTGTCATCGCAGCGCTAGATCCAGAGAAAGGGAGCAAACTTAGGAGACACCAAGCCCAGCAAATCGCCCACTTTCCGTGGTGAAATGTACGGCAGGCATGCTGATGACACCAATAAACTTGTTACTGAAAGAAACAGATCTGAGGCAGGCAGACGCCTGGCTGACCAGCCCTGCAGCACACCGAGGAAGGATTCTCTGCAGAATCATCCCAAGAGGCTTTAGTGAAGCCCACACACAAACAGAAGCTCGCTGGTTCAAAGCAAAGCCCCAAGCCTCTCCCGCTATTCACCCAGTCCTGTAGTGCCCATCTGTCCAAGGAACACCAGCAACAGATTCTGGAATTTTCCAGCAGTCCCAGGTACACCTACTGCTCAGTGCGGGGCTTTTAGTGCCTGGCTTTTCTCTAAGCATACTCTTACCCTCCACGGGAGCACAGAGAGAACACTTGGGGTCTGGCACAGAATAAGAAAATGACCTTTTCACATAGACATGTGGGGCTCACACAACCTCCTTACAGAGTCCTCAGAGGAGTTAAAAAAACAAAACAAAAAACTAGACTGTGAAGAAGCGTACCTTCTCAGAACTGCTTACCTGAACCCTGGCTCAGGTGCTCCATTGTGGGGCCTCTATATGGCCACCAAACCCAGAACTGGCCATCCACTGCCAATGAGACCCTGCAATCAAGGCCTCCACCACCCCACTGTCTTTACCAGACAGCTGAGCCTGCAAGCCTGGCCAGTGTGGCACCTATTATAGCACCCTTAGCCCTCACTTCTCAGTGGCCAAAGTCTCCCAGTTAGCACTGCATTGGCAAGAGGCAAAGATCCCCACTACTAGAGCCCTCAGCTGGCGGGAGCAATGGAGTCCTACTTTTCTCCCTATGCAACCACTATAGCGGGTTGCAGCCATATGCAGCCTAGTCTTTGCCACCCAGGCAGGTCCACCATTGTGTTAGTCAACACAGCAGCCTCTCACAAACTCTGGAGGTCACAGGACCTGGTGGGTTTCAGTGCCCTCAAACAAGGGAGTGGCATAGCTGAATGCCAAGTCTGGTTGTGAGAGGCACAAAAGGACAAGCGAGGGCGAGAGCAGGCAAAGGTATACACACAGGGTCTCTTCCAGCAGGCCGTGGCACAAGTCTGAGAGCTGGAATTAACATATGCATAAAGAATTCCAGCCTGGTGGTGGTGGTGGTGGTGGTGATGGTGGTGGTGGTGGTGGTGATGGCGGTGATGGTGGTGGTGATGGTGGTGATGGTGGTGGTGATGGTGGTGGTGGTGGTGGTGGTGATGGTGGTGGTGGTGGTGATGGTGGTGGTGGTGATGGTGGTGGTGGTGGTGATGGTGGTGGTGATGGTGGTGATGGTGGTGGTGATGGTGGTGATGATGGTGGTGATGGTGGTGGTGATGGTGGTGGAGATGGTGGTGGTGGTGATGGTGGTGGTGGTGGTGATGGTGGTGGTGATGGTGATGGTGGTGGTGGTGGTGGTGATGGTGATGGTGATGGTGATGGTGATGGTGGTGGTGGTGGTGGTGATGGTGGTGGTGGTAGTGGTGATGGTGGTGGTGATGGTGGTGGTGATGGTGATGGTGATGGTGATGGTGATGGTGGTGATGGTGGTGATGGTGGTGGTGGTGATGGTGGTGGTGATGGTGATGGTGGTGGTGGTGGTGATGGTGGTGGTGGTGGTGGTGATGGTGGTGGTGGTGGTGGTGGTGATGGTGATGGTGGTGGTGGTGATGGTGGTGGTGATGGTGATGGTGGTGGTGATGGTGATGGTGGTGGTGGTGGTGATGGTGGTGGTGGTGATGGTGGTGGTGATGGTGGTGGTGGTGATGGTGGTGGTGATGGTGATGGTGGTGGTGGTGGTGGTGATGGTGGTGGTGGTGGTGATGGTGGTGGTGATGGTGGTGGTGGTGGTGGTGGTGGTGGTGGTGATGGTGGTGGTGATGGTGATGGTGGTGGTGGTGGTGCATGCCTTTTATCCCAGCACTCAGGAGGTAGAGACAAGCAGATCTCTGTGAGTTTGAGGCCAGCCTGTTCTACAGAGTTAGTTCTAGAACAGCCAAGGATACACAGAGAAACCAAAACCAAAACCAAAACCAAAAAAAAAAAAAAAAAACCACAAACAAACAAACAAAACAAAAAAGAAAGAAAGAAAGAAAAGAAAATTTCAGTTCCCCCAACCTGCCAATATAACCCAGGCTTCTTATTAGACCAACGGAGCTACTGGTCCCAAAGCTCACTGCCTGGTCCTCCCAGGCCTATCTATCTACTTCCTTCTGAGCACATCTTCCTGGTGTCCTTGCACATAGTGGAATGGGCTTCATAGGGCGGCTTCCATGGACAAGGAGGCCAGAAGCAGAAGATTATCCTCTGTCCACGGCTGGAAGAAACTACGTGGTTCTAGGCCAACGCAGTCTTCTCAGTGTTCAAGGAGAGCCTGAAGGCTGCAGATAAACAAAGGCCCGCACACCACAGCCCGCCTCGTAGCCCAACATCCGTATGAGGGAGGGGAGACCTCAGCCACATCAGCGCCCCATCTCCGCTCAGGAAAGCCAAGAAAGCATGGGTTCCATCAAAGCCCAGCTTGCAACATCACCTCACAGGAAGGAGCCTGTGTAAACATAGCAAGCACAGGGGTAAAGACCGCCTGGGAGCAGCTTCCTATGCCTCCTGTATTATGACGTTTGTAGACATGTGGGGGAGGGGTGCACCCTCTGGGGGCACCACTCTTTTCACTTGTTTTAATGCCAGGACCGACTCAGTATGTTAGTCCACTTAGTCCAACTTTCCACATAAGCCCCCCGTATGTGCCACTTAAGTGTTGGTCGCAATGTCTTTAAATGTGGCTTTGTCTGTGTCTGTCTGTGCCCAGCCCTGCCCTTCAGGGGTGACAGTCCGTCAGGGTGAGCTTCAAGCAGTACCCTAAGGCTACATGGGACATCCCACTTTCAATAGAGAGTGCCCGTCACCAGCTCCACCATTTTAAAACTACTTTTCTTAGTTAACAGATAAAGCCTGGTCTTCAATCCAACACCTAGTGCTCCAGACCTGCCTGGGAACAGCCATCAATCCTGGGGGCTCTAAGGGCCTCTCCCCAGCCCAGGGCCTTACCAAGTTCCTTAGAGCCCTGGCTCTCGCTGGCCAGCTCCCCCATCTTCACCAGAGCGTCGAAATAGCCTTTGGCTGCGAAGGTGACACCTGAGGGGAGAGGGGAGAGTGGTTACTTGCCGCCCAGAACCGCACAGAACTGCACAGAACCGGGCGGCAGCAGGGCCCACCCCCACCCAGGCCTGGGCGAGCTCCAGGAGAGCTTCCATCATGTCTGCGGCCACCGCGGCTCCTTGTTGATACTCCTTACTCCACCGCCATCACGAGGGCTCCTTTTATTTGTAAGAACACAGTGTGCTGTGCAGGTCCAGAGCTATTCAAGGCAAACTGTGGAGCGTGGCGCCCTGTCATGTGCTGTTTGGCGAGGGGGAGGGAGTGCGCCTTTAAGTGTACTACAGCAGACAAAGCGCCTACAGACCCTGAGCAAGATCAAGGCAGATCTGGAAGCAGGGGGCCACTGATAGGAGAGTCGCTGTCTTCAGTCTCAGAACAGGCCCACCCGGGAGCAGGCACCACTGCCCAAAACAGGCCAAAGGCATCCCATCTGCACTGTGGGAGCCGGAGGGGCTGTTGGCATCAGAAGCACTGGTGGCCTGGGTGTGGAAAGCTCAGGACCTGCTTCTTTCCTCCCATACGCCCAGCAGCTGCTGCTGACAGAACAAGCATACCCAGCTACTAGGTCTAGACTTCTTTGGAGTGCCTGGCACAGTAGTCCTTCATCTGAGGAAGGTCCCGCCCACCTGTCCTTCAGACTGTGCAAAGCAAGGAGGACAGAAGAGGCGGCCAGGTCTGGAGAGCAGAGCCAGCGGCACCGCTACAATGTCTAATTTGTTTTCTACAGAACTCTGAGGCTTGAAACAGAGCACTCTGTCACAGTTTCTGTGTTTTCGATTAAGTGCACATCATTTGTTCTGTTGTACAAGACCATGTTCGGGGGGGGGGGGGGCTGAGGGGGCTGAGGAGCTTCTGCTGCCTGGGAGGGTGGGCTTCATGAAACAAATGGAAGAAGAAACAAAGGCGCCGGGCACTTGGGAGCTGAGGTGGTGTGAGGCTGAGCCTAGCCCAGACAAGCAGAGACAACAGGAAGAGGAAATAACCGTCCAGTCTGTCCACACACAGCCCTGAAAACCACGTGAGGAACACAAGGGAGAGCCGGAAGCGCCTGGAAGGAAATCGGCGCCTGAACATCAAGGGGCTGGAGGGCGACATCAAAGATGAGGAGACTGAGGAGATTGCTACTCCATCACACCCGCGGAGCAGGACACCACACCTCAGATGAGCACACCTGCACACAGAAGTCCAGTGATGGAGGACAGCCACACCAGGGCAGAAAGGCTCATGGCTCCTCGGGCTTAGGCCACCAAGCACCCACAGGGAACGGCTTTGGAAGGAGACATCACTGGTGTGGACTGTGTCGGCCACCCAAGCCTTCCCATTTCACCCACAGACCACATGAAAATCAGACCAGGCCAAACCCAGCTGGTTACATTCAAGGTCCCAGAAGGTTCTTTTTCTGGGAGAATCGAAGCATGTGCTGTGCCTAGAGATAACAGGGCCACTTAGGACGTAGGCCAGAAGCCTCACTGTTGGTCTCCACACTGCGCTGCCACTTCTAGAGGCTTCTTCCAGGAGATTACAACCAGACAGAGGTGGCCAACTCATCTTACCACACAAGGGAAGCTGGGGGCAAGCCGGCATCCGAGTGTGGGAGCAGAGGCTGGGTATGGCTGCAAGTGCTTGTAACCTCAGTGTTTGAGGGGCAGGAGGATAGCAGAAGAGTATGAGCCAGTCTGAGCTACACAACAAGATCATCCCAAAAACACCCCACAGACGAAAGAAACCACAAGGCAGGAGAGGGGTGGACACCGCCTCCCACAGTGGAGCCTCTGCCAGCACTAGTAGGGCTGCAGTTGCGCACCATGGCTCTTACGTGGGTGCTGAGGGTTAGAGCCCAGGAACTCATGCTTGTGTGCCACTTACACTGTCTCCCCAGCTCCACGCAGCTACTTCTTTTGCGTTTGTGTGTCCCTATGTGTATGGTGGGGTGTGCACTGCTGGGTCATGGAGAGGTGAGAGGAAGATGTCACATGTCTGTTCTGCCGCTATCTGCCTTACTCCCTTAAGACAAGGTCCCCTCACAGAACCAATCCTTCCTGTCCCTGCCCACCTCGCTGTGGCTGCAGGCACCTGTGGCCATGCCTACCCCACTGTGGCTGCAGGCACCTGTGGCCATGCCTACCCCACTGTGGCTGCGGGCACCTGTGGCCATGCCCACCTCACTGTGGCTGCGGGCACCTGTGGCCATGCCCACCTCGCTGTGGCTGCGGGCACCTGTGGCCATGCCCACCTCGCTGTGGCTGCGGGCACCTGTGGCCATGCCTACCCCACTGTGGCTGCGGGCACCTGTGGCCATGCCTACCCCACTGTGGCTGCAGGCACCTGTGGCCATGCCCACCTCACTGTGGCTGCAGGCACCTGTGGCCATGTTTGGAACTTGCACTGGTGCTAGGAAATCATGCTCTTGTGATAAGCACCTTACCAGTAAGCTGAGCTGTCTCCCAGGACCTTGTGGGCACTTCTTGAAGCAACCTGTGACTCACGGCCTGGGGACGGGATGTCATGAAGCCCCTCTAGGTCAGAATCTGAACTCATGAGCTCTGGCACCCTACAGGGCTATACTACTGAGCCCAGGGCTGCAGAGAAGGGCAGGGCAGTGGCCGTAGGAAAGCAAAGGGGAGCCTTCCCCACATCCTCCTCCCTCAGGGCTCTGGCTCAGTGCTCTGAGTTCCAATAGGCCAGGACTACGGAATGTCCTCCCACATCTCACCTCAGCGGCCTCTGGGTTATTCAGGAGATGGTTGCCATGGCACTACTCTAGGGTCAGCCCTGCTTGGAGCAGAGTACATTGGCACACCTGGGGGACTCTTGGTAGGACGGTGAGACTAGAGCGGGAAAGTCCTCCGTCCCCACACAGCACCAAACCCAATCCTATACTTGCATACAACTCTAAAGAACAGACATCCACCCCCTTGTCTCTAAGCAGCTCGCTCGCTGGCACAGAGGCTGCCGGCACAGAGAGCATCCTGCGTGGCGAGGGCCTGTGGCCACAGTGAGTGCAGACTCACACGCAGAGCACGTGGGTACACACTCTCTACTCATCTCATCCAGGCGTGTCTGGAGCAGAAGGCGGTGAGAGGCTGGAAGGAAGGCGTATGTGAGCCAGGGGCCAGCCCTACCTGCCAGGGCTTTCTCGTAGTTCTTCCCCATGGCGATGAAGTTGCGGAGGCTGGGGTTGAACTGCTCCATGATGCTCTGCAAAAGAACAGAGAGAGAGAGAGCAATGTCACCCCAGGCACCCCACACCGGGCTGCATGGGATCGGGAACACTGCGCCCTGGGGAGGGAGAGGGCTGTCTGCAGAGCGGGGCCTCAGGGCACAGGCAGCGTTCACAGGCATGGCTTCTGAGGCACCAGTACTTGGCTGGCGGGGCTGAGTCAGCTGTGGGAGGCCACCCGCCGGCCACACACACAAATGCTCAGCGACGCCCCCCACGCCACCACCCTAACTCAACACACCAATTACCAACATCAGCTCTGATTAGAGCAGTGCGCAGCCTGATTTACAAATACCATGCTATGAGTAATCCAACAGGCTCCAGATCTGTTTGCCCGACGGACGGCAGTCCCCGTGCCAATATCGGCAGTTCTTAGACTCAAGAAATTAGATTTTCACTGTGAAGGCCAAATAAATGTTTTAATTACATGGCATAAAAACAGGCACACACAAACAGCAGCCAAATGAGAATCCTACCAGCAGAAAACCCACAACTGTCAACAGCCTACGCCAGTCAGCGCAGACCCCAACAGGAACTTTGAAAGAAAACCTGACTGGACCACACCCTAGGCCACTGGGGACGGAGCCATGCTACAAGCCTGACTCTCCCTGAGGATAACAGGAAGAGAAGCCACCAAGCTTTACACCAACTCAGTCCAACCTGTGGCCTCAGTGAAGGACCAGCCAATAAGAAGGATATTTAAGGACACCAGGGCCAGTGCCCACAACGGGACTTGGCTCTAGAAAACGCACCCTGGACGCATTCTGCACTGGCCTGCCCTGAGGTACAGTAGGGTACCCTCCCTCACACTTTGGGGAATGAAGACTCCAGTTCTAAGCTGCCACTCACTCATCCCCGTCACACGTGGGCCTGGCTCGCCAACCCCCTCGCTCTGGGAAGGCTCCCAGCACGCAGAGCCTCATACAGCAACACTTCTCAGCCGAAGCGTTGGTGGCCCTGCCTTCCTGGCCCCCTCTTCACGCTAGCCCAGAGTCCACACGAGCAATGAGCAGTCAGCAACCAGCCAACCTCCAGGTCCCATCCACAGCCAGCCAGCAGGGAGGGAAGGCAGAAGGACGCCAACAGAGTTGGGGACAGGAGGGCAAAGGCCAGAGAAAAGAAAGGAGGAGCAGTTGTCAGGACTGAGGGAGCGGGTAGGCAGGCCAGGGCAGCTGCGCTGAGGCAGCTACAGGAGCAGACAGGAGAGGAAGTGGGTGCAGTGACGTCCTTTGGTCAGCATAGGAAGCCGGGAGGACCCAAGTACAGCCAAGCTGGATACACTAAAAGGTCCCTGGCTGCACAGATTTTAGTCAAGGGTCGAAGAGGAAGTTGAGAGGAGCCTCCCTGCTGTTCAGCCCTCTGATTATGAAGGAAGGAAGGAGGCTCCTGCCAGGGCCAAATTCCTGTGTTCTGTACACCAGGCAGCAACTGAGGCTAGTTGGGACCTGACTGGAGAGACAAGAGAGGCAGGCACAGGGGACGGGACATTGAGGTGGATGCATAGTGGGTTGGGGAACCTTGCCTGAACTGTACAATGCAAAGAGTACCGGGGAACCAGGCAGGGACATTACATGGCAAAACCCTAGGAGTAGACCCAAGAGCATGGCTGTAGGAACACCTTTGGGGTTTCCTGGAGGAAGAGGAAGCTTAGCCCAGACCAGTCCTCTGAGGCCCATCCTGAATGATGACAAGAGAATACACCAGAAACCACTGAAGGCCAAGTGAGACAGGCCGGGGAGCCACCTGCCATGCCTCCCGTGACACAGAGGGCAGCTGTGAGGTTTCACTTCCTCAGTGCAGTTGAGCTCATACAGGAGGAATGCGAGAGGGAGTTAGCTGTGTGGTGTGGGTGGTGGCGTGCCAGCTAGGACACCTAGGCATGGCCACAGCTTCCACCTGCTCAAGAGCAGCCAGTCGGCCAGGGGCACACTGGTCCCACTGTCTTGGCCTGGAGGCGCTGCCAGGGACATGCATGCCATTAGGCTGATGCTTGGGGGAGGCCACAGAGGGCCAGTTTCTTTCCAGGTCTGCATAGCAACACCCGCCCTGGCTGGAAAAGCGGGCCTGCTCTGAAGGTGGCTTATTTCCAGGCTCCTGGCCAAAGTCATAACCTTTCTTTGGGTCGCTTGACTTCCAGCTACCTTATAAAGAAATCCAGTTGCTGACAACGAGGGGACTCCACCTGGGGTGCGTGTGTATACAGGTGCATACCCACGTTTACACATGTGGGGGCGGGGTCTCTCACTATTCTAGAGTTTGTGTGGAAGCCATTGTGACACGGTAAGCCATGCTCGCCCCTAGTGCCTGTTCCTGCCCCACCTCACCCAGCCCCTCCCGGGTGAGGTCACTCCCGCCCTCCTGTTCTCCTCACGAGAGAGCAAGCTCTTGTGTGGGACTGTGCCAGGCAGGTGCTAAGCACAGCTCCCCACGGGAAGGACTTGCTTACTGGGGAAGGGATCATCCTCCTTATCAACACCCAGGAGCGCAAAGGAGAAAAGCAGAAGCTGCAGTTTTGACCCTGCAAAAATAAACAAGCTGGGCAGGTGGTGGTGGCAGCAGCCGAGGCACACGCCTTTTATCCCAGCACTTGGGAGGCAAAGGGAGGTGGATCTTGGAGTTCAAGGCTAGCCTGGTCTACAGAGAGAGTTCCAGGACAGCCAAGGCTACAAGAGAAATCCTGTCTCTAAAAATATAAAAAAAGAAAAAAAAATCAAGATTCAGAATTCTTTTACTTACTCACCTGCTCATTTGGGATTTATTGGGCCATGCACGGTTCTGGGGTGCCTGCAAACTCACAGGGGACTATCCTACGGAACACATCCTGAAAGGGCTAGGGCTTCAGGAAACCCACCAAAAGATTATCAGAGCTCAAGTCAAGTTTACTGTGGTGTTTCTGCTAGGACTCTAGCAAGCAGGGTGTCTTGTAGCTCATCCCTTCCTCTTTTAAATACAAGGTCTAATTACGTAGCCCTAGCTGGCCTGGAACTCAGAGAGATCACCCTGCCTCTGCCTCCTGAGTGCTAATAAAAGGCGTGCACCACCACACCCAGCTCAGTCCCCATCACGTGGCTGCACCCCTGCGGCCAGGACTCACTGGAAAAGCAGACATCAGCTTTGTAGCTCCAGAGCATGTGGTCTTGCAGGACACCCAGCAAGACCTGGCTAGGATATCCTAGCCAGGGAATAAAGCCTAGGGAATAAAGCCAATCCAGGTATTAAGTGAGCACAGAGGGCGGCCTGGAGGGGGTTGAGCTTGAGCTGTGCCTTGCTTGGTTAGAGTCAAAAAAGGTAGGAATGTGCAAACATTATTTTAGATTAAAAAAAAAAAGTATGGGTTTCTGGAAGGAATCAGGCTTTGGAGGAAGGAAGGAAGAGTAAAGGGGACAAGAGTCTCGGCCACAGGAGCAGGGTAGCCCAAGCAACCAGCCTACACACCTCATAGCTGCAGTGTGGCCCTGCCCACGGCTGTGGCCAAACCACTCTCTGCTCTCTTTGTCTCTGGAGACAAAGAAACAGACTGAATGAGAATCCTCCTGCACACAGCCCTTAGCCATGGCCTCCTTAGCAGCCTGTGGAGACCTGTGTCTTCCTGAGAAGCAGGAAGAGAAGCCTGGACTGTTCCAGAACAGAGGACTAGACCCGCAGTTCCTGAGGGAGCAGTAAGCTCTATCATACCCACAAGGGCGGAGGAGAGATGGACAGACCCCAGTACCTTCCACAATGGACAGACCCCAGTACCTTCCACGATGGACAGACCCCAGTGCCTTCCACGATGGACAGACCCCAGTGCCTTCCACGATGGACAGACCCCAGTGCCTTCCACGATGGACAGACCCCAGTACCTTCCACGATGGACAGACCCCAGTACCTTCCACGATGGGCAGACCCCAGTACCTTCCACGATGGACAGACCCCAGTGCCTTCCACGATGGGCAGACCCCAGTACCTTCCACGATGGGCAGACCCCAGTACCTTCCACGATGGACAGACCCCAGTGCCTTCCACGATGGACAGACCCCAGTACCTTCCACGATGGACAGACCCCAGTACCTTCCACGATGGACAGACCCCAGTACCTTCCATGAGGCCTTGGGCTCCCGCAGCGTCTGCACACGGCAGCCCCCACCCCACCCTAATGTGCTGGCTCTAGTTCTCATCTGATAGCTCCCTGGAGAAGCTGCCAAAATTAAGAAAGAGACTCTGTGTCTTTGGCAGGCTGCCTGGATGTGATAGGCATGGTGGCCTCCCATCAGGAAGAGCCAGAAAAAAGGGCCCCTTCCTATCACCCCTGACTGCCCCCCAGCCAGCGTGGGAGGCACCAGAACCACCACCTGAGACTGCAGCCACACTGCTGACATGGAGCCTGCCGGCAGCCTCACACGCCCGCCCGTGAAGGATCGCTGAGTCTCCACAGAAGCTAAGAGCGCAGGGGACAGAGGGTCCAAGTTACTCTCCTGCTGAGAGTTGGGGGTACAGAGATGAGCACAGCTGCCCCCAAGTTACTCTCCTCTTAGCGACCTCTGACAACTGAACCCCCCTTCCCAGCTTTCCAGAGTCTCTAAAAGCTTCCGGGTACCCTTAAGACTGACCTCTCCTGCACAAGGTCACCAAAGGCAAAGGCCACACCAGGGCCTTGCACCTAGCCTAGGCCCGACGCAAAGGAATCCTTGGCCAGCATGCGCTGGAGGGGCTTGGCCAGCAGACCCTAGGAAATCCAGAAGCCAGGTCTGTACCATCTGCTGTGTGTGGCAGCCACCCCACAGGGGCTGGTCAACATCCGTCATTCCAGCAGCCTGGACATGAAACCAAACAGCTTAAACACATCTTTCCTGCCTGCGACAGGAGCATCCTGCTCATCCAAACGTCCACAAAAGCACAGCTTCCCAACAGACAGCACCCACGACTGCTACCTGGTTTGGGTCACAGATCCTATCATCGGGTAGACAGGTGGCCAGAGCAGAAAGAGCCACATTCAAACTGTTAGGCTGGGGCCAAACTCTTCGGTTTGGTTTTGGTTTTTTGTTTGTTTTGTTGTTGTTGGGGGGGGACTCTCTGTGTAACAGCTCTGGCTGTCCTGGATTCTCTTCGTAGACTAGGCTGGCCTTGAACTCACAGAGATCCGCCTGCCTCGGCCTCCCAAGCATTAGGATTAAAGGCGTGCACCACCATGCCTGGTTCCTGGATCCAGACTCTTGACTGGGTGTTGGATAATAATTTCACATTATACATGGCGCCCTGGGGACCCACTGACATAAGCTGAGGGCTGTAATTTGCTTAAATTGGAAGGAACAAGAAATACAATTAGCCTAGAAAGAGAGGTCACCATGATAGAGACAGACAGACCCAAGGATGACACTCCCTCCAACTGTAGGGCAGATGACGGCACGGCAGCAAGGTGCTAAGCCTGTCCTCTAGGCCCCGTTGTCTGCATCTGAGCGTCTTTAAAGGTCAGGAAGGTTAAACAGTCACTGGCGAGGGCTCTAAGCCAGTCTGGCTGGTATATGTAAAAAGAGACCACGACATACATACACAGAAGGAGGGCCACGTGAGGATATGAGGGGGCCAGGTCCATCTGCCCGCCAAGGAAAGGTCTTAAGAGAAACTGCTTGCCCCACCCTCATCTCCTAGGTCTGTTTGAGGACCCGTGTCTTGCCTAAGCCATTAGTTTGTAGTATTACACTTTAGGCCTGAGCTGACCAGAGCTGGGTTGCTCACACATCCAGCACGGCAGGGCTAGTGCCCGGTCTTCCCATTACTGCAGATTACAGAAGAGACCTGACCACTGCTCACGCCTGAGAACATGGAAGGCCACTCGCTGGGCCATCTCTCCCACAAGTATGCTGGCTGAGGACCGGGGCCAGGCCCGCTGGTGGAAGACACACTAGTAATATGTAAGTTTGGAGGCAGCCTTGGAATGCTCTGGAACTATCCCTCTTTCCTAGGACCTCAGGTGCTGGCCCAATAGATACTGGCACAGACAGCAATGCAGGACCCTTGGTGCCAAGGTATTAGCTAGACGCCCCTCCCCACAGCACTAACAGTCCTCTAAAAAACCTTCTGTCCTGTGGGATAATGGCTCTGGTGACCAGTGATAAGAACGTGGTGGCACTCAAGTCAAGCCTGGTCCGAAGCACTGCCCAGTTTCCTACCAGCTAATGATGCCAAAGTGCTACTGCACCCCACTGATGCTCCCTCACAGAGCAGGCACGCACACGGGACCTGCAGAGCTGTGCCTTGGTGAGCAGCAAGAAGGGACCAGACAGCAAAGCTGAGGCCCTTATGGCCGACATCTGCCTCTCACAACGCGGAGCCACAGGACTGAGTGCTGGCACAGTGGTCCAGCCCTAAGCACCCGGCCGTCCCTCTCCTGGAGCAGGGCTGGGACTCAGGCTACTGGTCTGACCAGAGCACCTCTCTACCCTACCCTCCTCATCAGCAAGGCCCAAGACTCCCAGTCCCAGGACAGGATGGGTCTAGCAGAGGTGAGGATGGACAGCAGTCTCAGCTACCTGGGTTGGTCACCCGGGTAGAGGCAGGCTCCACAAGCCTCTGTAAAAGATGGAGGGGGTACAGTGTGCAGAGGGACCCAGGTTTGGTCCATGTCAGGCACCTCTGCTCCAGCTCCCTCCTTCCTGCACACCCCCTGTGGTGACTGTGCCCTGCCAGGACTGTGTATTCAGTCTACAAGACCATGAGGAGGATGAGGAGGATTGGCTGCTGCCTGGAAACCACAAAATGCCAGCAACCAAAAAGGCTAGCACAGGTAGACTGGAAGCTGACATCCCTGAGCTAAGTGCAGCAACCAAAAAGGCTAGCACAGGTAGACTGGAAGCTGACATCCCTGAGCTAAACGCAGCTCAGAAATATGTGATTCCAAATGCATGGACGTTTTGGAGAAATCCTAAGGTTTGTTTGTTTTTTAATTAATTAAGCACTTTTACATATATATTTATATTATTATGCATATATATAATAGATTACCTATAGCAAGAAGAACCATGACACAATCAAGAATTATATGAATGTTACTTTCTTAGTGTTTTGGCTATTTGTATTTGACAGCCTTGAAGAAGACATCTTTCCTATCTTGGTGCATCTAAAATTCTGAATATAAATCAATCTCCATCACATCTTGTCATTATCAACTTAAAACATCTATCTAGACCTAAAAACATCTTAACCCCTAAACAACTAAGCTTCCTTGTAAAACTAAGCTACCTAATCTTCAACTCCATCAGAGACTTGAGAAGGAATAAACTTGGTTACCTGAGTATGCCAGGAGCGCAGGTTAGTAGCTTTCCAAATGAGAAGATGACAGAGACAGTTTGCTACCTGAATAGTCACCCAAAACTCTCTATAATGTTGGAGCTTCTTCTTCAGCCTTCTGGCCCAATATATCTGACAGACATATTTGAGAGGCAGGACTATTGAGGACTTGCTTACCCTGTCTTGGCGGAGTTTGGCCGTTGACTGTGCCAGAATCCAAGCTTGCCCTTTTTTCAGACAGAATTCTGTCTGTGGTAGAAATGAGGACATTTTGCCCAGTGGCTTGTTTGCCACATTTGAAGCCATCTCTATAAGGAGGTTCTTTGATGCTCATCATCCTCTTTGAGGAAGGCTGGGTGTTGCCAGGAGCTAACCTATCTCACTGTCAGTGAATCTTTAAAATCTAAAATATAAAATCTAAAAAAACTAAAAAATCTTTAAATGCCATATTCTGCATGTCTCTGGGGTTTTTGAAGACCTTATCTTACTATCCTTCTATCTTTCTATAGAATCGTATCTACCTGCCGCACCTAAGATGTACATTCTTGTGATAAAGGTAGACTAGTAATTGACATGACCATGATTTGATCACCTAACAATTAACTTGTATAACTTATTTATCCTACACAGCCTACAATAGCACTTTCAAAGTATTAGAGAAATCCTAAGGTTGAAAATAAAAATCTAGAGCCAGGCATGGTGGTGCACGCCTTTATTCCCAGCACTCAGGAAGGCCGGGGCAAGAGAGTCACTGTGAGTTCGAGGCCAGCCTGGTCTACAAAGAGAGTCCAGGACAGCCAAGGCTACACAGAGAGACCCTGTCTCAGAAAAAGAGAGAGAGAGAGAGAGAGAGAGAGAGAGAGAGAGAGAGAGAGAGAGTGTGTTAATATTCACACTCCATCTTGTTTTTTGAGACAGGCTTCACACTGTAGACTGCCTGACTTGGGACTCACTGTGTAGGCCAGAATAGTCAGCTCCCCAAAAGCTCAGATTGTAGGCATGTGCCACTATGTCACAACTCCCCCACCCCACTCCCCAGCACTGTGGGAGTCGTGAACATGCTAGGAAAATGCTCTACCACTGAGCTCTACACTCAGCCCCTGAGTAATCCTAACAGAACAGCTGCAGTACAGTATGGTGGCCCATGCTGGGGAGGCAGACAGGTGGATCTCCATGACTTCCAACTCCACAGAGAGCTCTAGGCCAACCAAAACTACATATAGTGAGACCCTGTCTCAAAACACACATTCATGCGTGCATGTTCACACACACACACACACACACACACACACACACACACACACACACATGCACACACTACTGCAGCAAGTATGAAATTATAACCCTGAGCTGGAAGAAGCTTCCTCTCACTCCCTCCTGGGGTCTCCTGCACCTAGACCAGAAGGTGTTCCTCTTTCACCAGAGGGAACAGGACTCAGAGCTTTCACCTTGAGGTAGGACATGGAGACTGGCTTCACCAGGCCGTGCAGTGTCCATGGACCCCAGGATTGTCCTAGGATTCATGCTAAGTGGGAAAGGGCCAGCAAGGCTTTCAGCTGCTGCCCAAGTCCAAGGAGCAGACATTGTTTTACGGCTGCTCACTCTCAAGTAGGCAGAGGAGGCCCTGGCCAGGGCCGGGAGGCAGGGAGCAGTTCAGGGGGCTGGATGTCAGATCCGCACTGCACTACAGCCGGCTGGGAAGAGGTTCCTGTCAATGCTGGCAGCCACTCAGCTGCAAGAGGCCCACACAGACACAAAGCCTGGGCCTGCCCTGGGTTCTCAAGGTGACTCCTTAGAAACCATCAGTGCACGTCCCACCTTTTCACCCTCCCTATGCCACCCTGGCCACTCTTCCCACCCCTGTTTTCCAATCTCACCAGGCAAGGGACCAAGCTTAAGGGACTCCAGGACCCAGCAGGACAAATCTCTTGCTGCTAACATTTTGACCTGATTTGCCAGCCACACACCTGGGTCATCGCCTCCAGGGAAACAGCACATGCTGGGCCAATGTTCCTCAGGCCAAGGGCTGAAGAGCAGCCCCTGTGTGTGGGCAGATGGCAACTCCAACGTCACCTCTCTCCAACCTAGAGATGAAACCCACTCAGCGCCACTGCTGCTGGGTCCCCATCAGAGCCTGGCCACTGTCCCAGGCCACTGGGACGTATCAGGGGGATATACTACCCTGGTCGCAGGGAGTGGCATGTACATGCAGAAAGGATTCTGAGGAGCAGTTCAAACTGGCCAGGACAGGCTTCCACTGGACCTGTAGTCTGAAGCTTCCCAGTATACAGTTCAGGGGTGCAGCTGCGCCCCTCGACCTCTAGAGGTTGAGGCTCCTCGAGTCATCATGCAGCTGTACTGGCACCATGAGGCTGGGGATGACTCAGAGCAGGGGGTGGCAGGGGTTGAAGGAAGGTGCCAGTGTGGTCCACGCCCATCAGTAATTATTCCAGGCACAGGCAGGGATCACAACATTAGCACAGTATAACACTGGGCTTAATGGGGTAAGCTGACAGTCGCCCAGTTGCCCCAGCACGGGCCTTTCAAGGGAGTGCAGCTTCTCTACCTTGCGGCCTCAGCAGAGCCCTAGGTCCAGGATGGGAGGCCCTGCCTGGGAGCACCAGGATAGAGAGAGCAAGCCCAGGCACCAGGAGCAATCCAGGTGTCTGCACAATGACAGCCACAGGCAACGCTAGAATGCTAGACCAGGATACGAAGGGACCTGGAGGGGCTAAGCAGACACCTCCCCCTGCCCCTGCGGTGACACCTAGCTGTCCTGAGTAGGGCTCACAGTCACTCAGCGGCACCTTGGTCGTCCTGTGGCTTGCCTCCCATATCTAGTTTCTATTAAGGAGCTGGACCCTCCCCTGCAAGATCCTGTCGCCTATGCCAAACCAAGGGTAGACTGCAGACGTCAGGGGCTGCGCTCCGGAGGCTGCAAGCCTAGGACACAAGGGCAACGAGGCCGCAGCTCCCGGCAGCACCCATCCAGCACCCTCCCACTGACAGAACGCTGGGAGCAGCACCACCTTCCTTCACTGTGACCTCAAGGCCGGCTTAGTCAGTCAGTGTGTGCCGTAAGCCAGTGTCCCCAGTAAAGATTTACACTTCAGGGAAGACCCACCACACAGCAGGCGAAGGCAAGCACTCTTCCAAAACGGCCCGGACACAAAGACGACCGCGTCCTAGAGCCCCAGGTGCCCCTGGAACATCGTACTCACCCCCTCTAGCAAACACCGCGTGCAACAATGCACTAAGCACTAGGCACTCCATAAGCCAGCAGACATGATGACCTACAGGTCATGGCCTGGGGACATGGGCTGCAGAGCTGGTCAACTCAGAGGTCAGCGTGACAAACAAGCTGCCTTTTGTTCCCCTGGCTGCTCTACAAAGGAGACAAGATCTGAACTTCCCTCCCTAAGATGTTGGTGGTGGACAAGGGCAGGTAACACCTGAAGGAAGTGCTCAGAAGACAGGCACAGACAGTCCACGCCATGAGAGCAGACACAGCCTCCCCATGATAGGCCCGCCCCAAGAGCACCAATAATGAAAAGGGAGGACACATGTGTGCACAGGAAGGAACACAGCACTGTGGCCTCTCTCCTGGCAGCAGCAGGCACGCACTGCCAATCAGTCCCTGTGAGAAGCCCCGCCTCACTGCTGAATCCCAGCCTGCCCTTCTTAAAACAAGGGACAAGTACCACTTTGGTCTGAACAGAGAGGTTATGGCCCCGTGCTCCCACAGCTCCCCTAGCATCCTTCTAAAGGAGTGAGAGGAAGGGTGGTGGGCTCCTCCCTTCCAGATCGTAGTACAGACGTTCAGCTCAACTGCTCCAGGAGACTTTTGGTACCTGCCACCTTCATTGCATGGCTACAGCATGGCCAATAGCCACTGTGTGAGGAAGATGACCAGGTAGCCGCTGGGAACAGTCCCAACCATGCTGCCCCAAGGCCCTACAACACCACGAGCTGCTTCTACCAGGCTGCATATCAAGAGGGAGTAACAGTGCTGTTCCTGAAGAAGTGATTGCCACCCTCAAGGGTGGTACCCAGAGGGCCAGGGCTTCTGTGGACTATAATCTTGAGAAACCACTAGGCATAGAGGTATGTGCTTACTAATTCTAGCACTTGGAAGGTTGAGGCAGGAGCATCAGGAATTCAAGATCATCTTCAGCTACACAGTGAGATTGAGGTAAGCCTAGCCTACCTGAAACCATCTCAGAAAGTCAACAATAAAACAACGAAGCCTCCTTTGGCTGATGAGAAGGCTCACGAGGGGAGGGAGCTTGCCACTAAGCTGACAGCTGGAGTTCAACCTAGGACCCACTTAGTAGGTAGGAGAGAACATACTCTCAAAAGTTGTCCTCTAACTGCCATACGGGAGCTGTGGTACACACACACACACACACACACACATACACACACACACACACACACACGCACACAGCTGTGGCACATGCACACACATACATGCACACACCCACACACACATGCGCACGCACACAGATAAAAAATTGGAAAAAAAACACCCAGACATTTAATCCCAGCACTAAGGAGGCAGAGGCAGGCAGATCTCTGTGAGTTTGAGGCCAACCTGGTCTACATAATGAGTTCCAGAACAGCCAGGGCTACGCAGTGAGATCCTGTCTTGAAAACAACAATAAGCTAGCTAATCTGACCCTCTCGTCTCATCCCACCAGGGTCTCATCAGGCTACTGAAGTCACTTCTGTACACCCAGAAGGACCCAGAAGGGCTCTGAGGCTTTGGGCTGACTTCATTCTAAAAATACACTCTTTCACCTGGGCAGTAGACCCTGCCCCCAGTAATCTATGCCCAATCCAGGCGCTGCCTAGAGTGAACACCAGTCAAGTCAGCCTCCAGTTGCTGCTGCCTGTGCACGGAGGGAGGAGCTTTCCTTGCCTAAGGCTCCCCGCCTCTGCAGGGCCCAAAGGCCTGTGGATAAGCTCCCGGTGAACGTCACAAAACTGTCCTGTTTTTCCTCCCTTCATCTTTCATGAAATTCCCCGAGGACACAGCTCCCAAGGGAACTGAGCCACCAGGAAAGAGGTCAAAGTCTGCATTCTTCCAGGAGGAAAATCAAAACTGTACATTTTATTCTTGAATTCTTAATCAGCAGGGCCAAGGACAAGCACCCTTCTTTGCCAAGGCAAACACCACTCAGAACTGCAGCTGAAGAGATGCAAGGGCCAAAGCAAACAGCGGAGCCCGCACGGCCGGTGACACTGAACAGAGCCACAGGCCTGGCCTTCCCAAGAGGTAGTGCCAGCACCGACCAGCCTAACCCTAACCCCTAGAATAGGGAGTCAGCCACCACACGTCCCAGGAGAAGACAGCATGGCAGACTGGCTGGACCGGCCTAGAGTTGCACACTGGTGGCTGTGCTTCTGTGTGGGCTGCCTAGCTCCCTGGCCCACATGCCAAAGCTGCACAACCTGTACTAGTGCTACCACACACCGTGGACTCCTCAGTGACAAACAGAGAACTGAGCGCAGGAGTCAGGCTCAGAGGCTGGGCCCCCAGAGGGTCTCAGAGCCACATGCCTACACTGCAAGAAAGCCCTTGTGCCTCGCACCTCAAAAGCTGAGGAAGCTCTCGTCACCGCACCAACCACTGCCCCAAACAGCGAAAGACCCACAGTGACTCACTCCACTGTGAGCCCGCAGCCTGCAGCCACTGTGGATGTCCCCAAGCACTGCGATCCGGGCAGCTTTTCTGCTGCTGCAACAGCCCTGACTCTGGACATCCGGATAAATCAGAGCAGCATGTGGGGAAGCCTGGAGCTGTAGGCGCAGGCTGACTGCCCAGGCAGGAGGTTTATTAGGGAGAACCACGGGATTCTCCAGAGCCAAGCTGCTGCTCCTCACAAGCCACGCGATTCTCACCTTGGAAGTTCCTGTTTCATGGCTTTAATGAAGAAGTGGCACAAAAACAAAACAAAAAACCAACAACCCGGGGAAGACTGTGACCAGTGCTTCTCTCCCACTCCCTGCAGTTC
Organism: Acomys minous; assembly: GCF_964271855.1. Lineage (NCBI taxonomy): Eukaryota > Metazoa > Chordata > Mammalia > Rodentia > Muridae > Acomys > Acomys minous. The sequence goes on along the minus strand of NC_140493.1, from coordinate 111,698,271 downwards.
AGAGCAAATTGTAATGGAACTAATGACTAATAATTTAATAACCCGCCCCCACCCTGACAGCATGTGCTTCCACAGAGCAACAAAAAGGAGTGCATGCCACCGGGCGGGGGGGGGGGGGGTACAGACACTGACTGTAAAAACCCAAAGGCTGCTCGGAATCCTGTGTGCCAGCAGCCTGGACACGGTTTCGGAGCTCCTTCGGCCCCGCCACTCACCTTCAGGATTCCTCCAGACACATGGAACCACAACTTTAAAGTCTTTATTAAATGATGAATTACAGTATAATCTGCCCCCTGGACTCCGAAGGGGCCACCCCAGAAGCTTCCATCTGCTGCTGGCATTGGAGTGAGCCTGACAGCTAGGAGGGCTTCACAGGCCGCTGCCTGCAAAGAGGCAGCCATGGTTGGCCATACAACCAGGAACTGTTGCTCTAGAGCAGAGCGCAATCCCGTTGAACCACGAACCGGCAACTCCATGTAAAAAAAGCAGCGACGCTAATTGCAAGCCTTTCACTTACCCTTCAGACACAGTTTTGAAATAAAGCATAGCTTTGTAAGTGGGCTGCCATGGACCGGTCAGGGCAGAGATTTCTCTCTCGAGGGGGAAAAAAAAAAAGAAAGAAAGAAAAATGTCACTGGCAACTGCAGTGGGCCTGGTGCCATCAGGGAGCCCCAGGCTGTGCTGTTGGGGGGTGGGGGGTGAGGGGCCAGGACTGTGCGAACCCATGCTGAAGAAATGGGAAATGGCTGGTCCATCTGTACCCAAGGCATAGACATGACAACAGGGGGCTTGCGGGAGCGGGGACGGGGGAGGGTTGGGAAAAGCTCTGCAGTTCTTCCTCGAGAAACTGTCATTTCACAGATGAGGATGTAAATGCGACTCTTTAACACATATCAGAAGCAAAAGCAGGCGCGTCAGCCTCCTACACAATTAGTCTTCTCCCTCTGCGGTTACATAAGATGATGGATTATCTGTCCACCCATCCAACCTGTCCGCGCTCGACCTCCCACTTTGGGCCACGTCCATTAAACATCCGTAAAGGAGTTGTGGAAAGGGAAAAGCCCGTTGAGGAGAAAGTGCCCAGAGACTGGCGTTAACAGCGCCTAGAGGAGCCCCACGGTGCCACCGCGCCAAGCAAGCGCAGGGCGACCGACCGCGGCAGCCTGCAACAATCCACGCCGCCCCCGCTCCCCGGCGGTCCCCTCACTCCGGGGTGTGGTGGACCAGACCGGGTCGCAGAGCAGCCCAGGCCCCCCGCACTGCTCGGTCCCTCTGGACGCCGGGGCAGACAGGCGTGCTGAGGGAGCGCGCGGGGGCTGAGCAGCGCCGTCGGGGTGGGGGCGTCCACTCGTGCTCGGGGACCGCGCGGGCCGCGGCGGGCGTAAGGACCCCGGGCCGGCGCGGCCACCTGTGACCAACCGAAGATCGGTCCACCCCACCCGCAGTCCCGGAGCCGGTGCCCTGCTCGGGCCTTGAAGACCTAGGGGCACACTCGGAGCCGCGCTGTAAACTCACCTTGTAGACATTTTCCGTGAGCCGGTGCATCTCCTCCGAGCGTGAAAGCGACATGGTCCTGGGTCCCGGCTACACCACAGACCAGAGCAAGGGGCACCGGCGGCGGGGAGGAAGGCGACAGCTGCAGCAACAGGAAAAGGCGCGCGGACCGGGACCACAGAGCGCGGCGCCCGGCGGCCGCTGCCTTTATAACCGCCCGAGGCCCCGCCCCGTAAAGGCCCCGCCCCCGGGGCCCCGCCCCCGCCGCGCCCGGATCACCGCCCCCGGCTGTCCGCCCCCGCCCAGCCCAGCCGCTGCTAGGCAACCGCCAGGCCCGCTCCTGCGCCGTCCTTCCTATTGGTGGGTCTCGGAGGCGGGGGCGAAGGGCGGGGCTAGAGGCGGGACTAGGAGGCCGGCTGCGCGCGGCGATTGGCCGGCCGCTGGGAGGCGGAGGCGCGGCGCGCGCCGAGGCCCCGGAGCTGCCCGAGGGGGTCGGAGAGACAGCCGGGCTGGGGGCGGGAAGCGGGGGCGGGGTGGCGCAGGAAGAGAGAGCGCGGGTTGAGGGTGGTGCGGGTGGCACCGGCGCGAGCGCGCGTGGAGGCGGCACTCGGGAGGCAGCGATCGGGGCTGCCGGCCCTCGGGGGGTCCCGCAGGAATGCGCGACAGGAGCCGGTGGCTCCCGCGCTACTGCAGGTGAGTCGGCGAGGCGAGCTTCCGGAAGGGAGGACGCCCGGGGCCGGAGTGGGTGGAGACGGAGGAGGAAGGTGCTGAATTCTAGAGGGAGGATCCCGAACGCTGGAGGCTGGGTCGGGACTGGGTGGGCTCTCGGGCGGATCCTTGAGGTGGGCAGACGCTGGGCGGGGGTGGGGTGGGGAGTGGGGGAGTCGACAGTTGGGTCTAGTGTTCTGGGAAGAGGACCCAGGAGAGGGCTAGTGGGGCGTGGAGGTGGCAGGGAAAGGGGGGCCCCCGGAGAGAGTGGAAAGCTCCTGGGGAGGCGCCTCCCAGCGCTGCTTGGAGCTGCCCAGTGGCTGGTGGTGGGTAAGGCTCGGCTGGGGAAACTGACCAGGCTGGCACATGGGGTTCCAGCACGATTCCTTTGGAGAAATGTTTACATAAATTAGACGAACATAGAGGGATGATTTGCTTTACATTGTAAAACACCAGACATGAATGTTTTCCTTTTAATTAAACATAACACTCCAGCATCCGTTTCCTGGAACAGCTGGTCACGCCACTCGGTCAGCAACCCAGAGGACACAGATACACTGCGCGGCTGTCAGGCCTCGGCCAGTTAGCAGGGGACTCAGACAAGCCCCTATTCACTTTGCCACATGTGTAAGGGGAAAGGAAGTGGGCGGACTTAGGAAGCACAGGGCAGAGATTTGGTTGCCTGTTCTTTCAGCCACTGGCCCCGGTGCCGGTGCCGGTGTGTCCTCTTTTTCCTTATCATCTGTGTCATTTCAATGTACATCCCTGTGTATCTGTTTTCTTGCAAGTGACAGAAAGCCAGCTGAAGCTGGCTGTCAGGTCGGGGCCTGTCTAACACTGCTCATGCAACTGGTTGGTCACAGCTGCCCCTCTGTCCCCCTCCCTATCCATCCAGACCAGTGTGGTATAATGTGCGCTTAACCTTACTGCCAAACACCGATCCCTCGCTGAAGGCCAGCAGGAAGCTGGTGCGCAGGGCCAGCGGCAGCCCCTCGGTGCTTGCCCCCAGAAGTTCAGGGCCACAGAGGAGAACGAGAGATGGAGACTGGCAACAACGAAACAGGAGGTCTCTCTGGGAGAGGGGCAGGGGGCTCCCCCAGAAAAGTTCCCGTGGTCTGGGCCCCTCCCCCTTCGGCATCATCCCAAGGCTCTCTGCTGCGCCTGCCTACCCACAGTCACCCTGTTTCTGTGCAAAGAACACACTCACGTGGGTGACAGACTCCTCAGGCCTGTCCATGTGGCAGGAGGCGGGCCAGCTGTGACAGAAGCCCACAGCGGGAAGAGGGGAGTCAGGACACTTGAGTGGAAATGTCTGTATCCTGCCTGCAGCTCCTCAGTGCACTGTGACCAATGGCTGGCACGGGCAGGACTGCCTTGTGGGATGGGCAGGGGACAGGAGAGAGACAGTCAGGACCTGTGTCCACATGCAGTCTCCAAGGACATGTTTCCTTCAGCTCTCTATTGGGCGGGAGTCCAGACCTCAGCAGTGTCCCCTGAAGCCTTTCTGACCCCTTTAATGCTAGGGGGGCAGCAACGGCCAGAGTTCAGGTTGCCGAGTGGGTAGGCACATGGTAAGCCGGGCATTTACGGATCGGCAGGACACTGGCTCCGAGTGGAGTTAGGAGGCCAACTGTGTCCCTGGCTCCTTTTTGTCCAAAGCCTGTCACAGATGCCACCCTATTCCTTACATGGGTGGCTGAGGAATCTGCCTACTTTCCTAAAGGTTCAGCAGCCTGGTAGCTGGGAAACTACGGCCCATGGGTGGCCTTGCACGCACCTCTGTCCTTTGGGTGGAGGAAACCATTGTCTAGGCAGAACCACCGTCATGGGCTCTTCCTGCGCCTTCCCAGGAGGGATATTGAGAAGTGTGTCACCGAGGGTGGCGGCCACCACACCCTCCCAGACCGTCTGTTGCACCCCTGTACCTCTTATACTGTGCTGAGGCGGGAGTGGGGTTCACTAGTAGTCCAAGGGTGGATGGGAGCAGCTGTGGGAGAGTCACTGGGAACAGAGACAGCCCCATGTCCATATGCTTTCCCTCCTGCAGCCCTCCAGGCATAAACCCATGTGCGCACCCTCCACACGTGTGACGCTGAGCCCAGGTCCAAGGCAGAAACAGCCACCGATCCATAGTGCTGCAGGTCATGGTCCGGGGTGGGCAGCTCTGGAGACGGGCTGGGGGTGGGGAGCGCCAGTGTCTATGTCTCTACAAACTTATTTTTAGTTAGTTATATAAGTGGCTTCATCTCAGCATCATGTAGGAAGGGGGGGGTCTCAGATTTAATTACAGGATGACAGCCTTTGCATTTCAAGCAAGCTGTCCTCCTGGCAAGGCAGGCTCACGGATTAGGAGTCTGTGCTCAGCAGAAGCTTCCCTGTGGGAAGTGACCCCCAGCAGACTGTCACCCCACCTTCACCTCCATCCTCGGGCACTCTGCTGAGCTTGGCTTAGGAGGGCAGCCGTTTGTCTGAGGTCTCCAGAGATGGTGGGAGACCTGTGCCTGTTCAGGGAGAGCCCTCCCCGGCCCCCCACCTCCACCTGGCAGCTTTTCTTCTTTCCCAAGGGAAGGATCTCCCAATCAGAATTCTGTTTTCCTTCCTGGATTGAAGCTTTTGTAATGGGTAACCAGAAAGTTCTAGAGTAGGAGAGAGACAGGCACAGGCAGACTTCTGAGAAGGAAAAAGCCTTCCCTTTTTTCTCTCCACACCCATGCCGCCTGTGTTGAGTGCTTCCTCTCTGCATAGCCAGTGCCCGAGCCAGACCTGAGGACAGAAGCATTCTTTTTTTCTTTCTTTCTTTCTTTCTTTTTTTTTTTTTTTTTTTTTGGTTTTTTGAGACAGGATTTCTCTGTGTAGTCTTGGCTGTCCTGGACTCGCTTTGTAGACCAGGGTGGCCTTGAACTCACAGCGATCCACCTGCCTCTGCCTCCCGAGTGCTGGGATTAAAGGCGTGCGCCACCACCGCCCGGCTCAGGACAGTCTTAATGGCTGGCCAGCTTGGTGGCTACAAGCTTATCAGCAAGAATGTACTGAGCGCTCCAGGTAGAAATCTCACTCCCACCAGCAGGAAGTCTGTTTGAGGTGCCAGCAGCCACCTGGGTTTCAGCTGGCTGTCAAGGCACAGTCTGCCACCGTGGAGGGGGACAGGTTGAGGCCTGACCTTGACAGGCTCAGGGTGCAGTGTGAGGGGAAGACCCAGGTTTAGGGAGCCCATTCCACTAGCCAGTCAGCTTGCATGAGCAGGGCAGACACTGCCGTGGCTCCTGGGCAGGTTCCCCAGCCACCCATGCCCCCGAAGCAGAGATGGGGTGCCGAGCAGTGTTGGGAGGAGCCATGTGCACAACTCACTAGGCTTATGGACCGGACCAGTGATGCCTGACCAGACTGCTCCCTCTTGCTCTTCTGTTTCCCCTCCAAGCCCAGCAGGGGCAGTACAGTAGACTCCTGACCAGTGTCCCCATCACAACTGAGGGCAGAGAGATTGAGGGTCCCCTGGAGTCCCGCTGGGTGCTGGACAGAAAGAGGGCACTCGGTAATGTCTGGAGAAGGCTGAGTGAACTGTGGACTTTAGTTAATATGTGAGCACTGGCTCCTGAGTGGAGTAAAAGTGTCACTAAAACAAGCTCACAACAGGGGCTGGGGGGGCTCGGGGCCGACTTAGGATGTCTGAGGCCCTGGGCTTGACTCCGGGTACCACTCCAAAGAAGAAAAAAGAAAAGGATGTAGAGCGTCCTAGCTCTGAATGAGGGAATGTGACGCCAAGGACCTTGTGGGGCCCCAGCCTGCAGGTCAGAGGGTGCTGGGCGCTGTGCCTTATCTGTGCTGCCTGCTAGAGCTAACCCAGATGTGGGTGCTTCCCCCCTCCTCCCCGAGGGCATCTCAGGCTTGCTCTTAACCTGACGTGGTTTGGAGGTTGTTTCTCCTGAGCCACCATGTGGGCCCTACCTGCCGCTGTTGGTCAGCCCTGCACACCTGGCCATTTCTGGCATCTCCTGTTCCCTCTCAAACATAGAGTGTGGCTGGGAGGGGAGGACCACCGGGCAGGGCCCTCGCCTGGTGCGCCCGCCTGGAGGATGGAGGTGTGAGCACGGTCTTTCGGGCTTTCCCAGAGAGTTGCCTGGCCCTGCCTCTGTCCTCTTAGCCACACGGCCTAGAAAGGTCCGTCCCCAGCCGTGGCCTCCCCATCCTACCCTGTCGCCCTGATGTGTGGGGGGTAGCGTCCCCAGCAGCCATCCTCTTATGTAATGTGCACATCACGTCGGCATGACTCCAGGTGCCTGTGGGAGGTAGCGCGGGGGTGAGTGCAGGGGCGCAAACAAGCCTGGAAGTTTCCTTGGGTGCTTTTTCTCTTGTTTCACTTGAGCGTCATCCTGCGTCTGCCAGCTCGGTCACCCACTTGCCTATTAGAATACATTAACTGACAATGCAGACTTAAATAACTCGGGCAGGTGACAGGCGGCAGTGGCGCCCTCTGCACCGCAGGGGTACCAAGGTGGGTCGGAGGGGCCTGCAGCCCAAGCCGACACCAGACCAAGCCTAGAGTGCTGGCATGTGAGTGCCCTTGGCAACATGGAAAGCCCACCCTCTGCCAGGCCCACCCATGCCTTCTGTACACACCCAGCTTGTGGCAGGATTGTGCCATACGTGGGTGAATAAGAAACGGAGCAGAAGTGAACCTGTCATCAGAGCAAGACCGCTGTGTAACAGCAGCAGCAACAGCCTCCTAGGCACAGGCAGGCCTGGCCGTGCCCCCTGTTCTGCGGAGCCTCCCTCCCCCCCCAGGCCAGAGCTGTCACTTGGCTTCCCTGGGGAAAGATGAAAACCAAACCTTGCTTCCTGTTCACTTAGCCCCCCCCCCAAACGAAAAGCCCCTTTCTTTTCTTATTGCTCTGCCTCTTAAATTAAGTTGCCTTGAACACGTCTAAAGGTGTTTTCAGGTTGTGGCAGAGGAAATTGTTCTCCAGACCCTGAAGTCAAAAGGCTCCCAGCCCTGAGCCCTGGCGCGTCTCCCCCAGGTCCTTCCCGACCGCCGCCGTCCCCAGCTGGTCCTACCGGCCTGAGACGCCCAGACACGTTCCTGCTGCTTTCGCGCGCTCACAGATGGCTTCCCTGCCCAGGGCTGGCTGCTGCTAATTTTGGCTGCTGGAGGCTCCGTGTACGCTCTCTCTTTTTTTTTAATCCCATGTTTATTTAAAGCCAGATTTTGAAATCTTGTCTTCAACTCTGAAATCTGGAATTTTCTTGCTGCAGATCTTACCTACCCTCCCCACACACACACACACACACACACACACACACACACACACACACACACACACACGAGACACAAAGTGGAGGTAGGCTTGATGAACAACTGGCCAGGGTTCCCTTACGGCAGTCCTATGGTGTCGGCACAGAGCATGGGAGGTCCCTTGTCCATACAAGCCTGGTGTTCCCATGTCAACAGGGGGAAGACTTGCCGAGTGCCTCACAGAAGCTAGAGGCTCCCCTGCTGCCTGGTACTGCAGGAGAGGTGGCCTGGGATGGTACTGGCTCCTCGCGCCCACGGTCCTTCAACAGGAGCTGGTGTGGCCGTGGTAACCCCAGTGCCAATCCCCAGCTGGCTCGTGGCCTTCCAGAGCTCCCGTTACCCATGCAAGCCATATACAGGCTCTTCCTGCTCTCTGAGAAATCAAGTCCACCTAGAAGGGGTCCTCCCGGTTAGGGCTTAGCAGAGGATGTGAGTCCGGCTTGCTGGTGTGCGGCGGACACAATGCTGGACTGCTCTCAGGCACACTCCCCATGGCTCCCCTGGGATGTGCTGGAAGAGACAGTCTTGAGGGAACTGGCCAAGGGCTAAGGCCTGACCAGCTCCAGGAGGAAAGTGTGGCCCCTGGAGAAGCAGAGAGCAGCTAAGGCGCTGGCCAGGCCGCAGATCCAGCCTCCTCTTGCATCTTCCCCACCAGGCCGAGAGGGGAGGGTGCCATGCACGCCCAGAGCCATCTGCAAACCCTGCTGGGCGGCCGTCCTAACACCGAGAGTGTGAAGGGCTGGGATGGTGCTCTTGGCAGGTCTGGTCAGAAAGGAAGATGATTGTGAGAAAAACTACTGTAGTTTAAGCTTGGGAATGTCTTTGCTCCTGCAGGCTCACTTCTTCTCTCAAGGTGGAGAGACAGATCTTTGTAGATGATTGTAGAAAACCAGCTGTCCCCTGTCCATATGAAAAGAATACTCCGCCCCTGCCAGGGAACCATGGCTCAAATTCACACACACACACACACACACACACACACACACACACACACACACACACACAATCCAACCAAAGGTCGGCTACAGCCTTTCCAAACACCACTCTGCATCCATTGCTGGCGGAAACATGGAGCTGCCAAAGTGCCTTGGAATCTGCTGTTAACTCTCACCTCAAGCTGGAGGGTTTTTTTTTTTGTTTTTGTTTTTGTTTTTCTTCAGGAACCAACAAAATCTCTTGTGCACAGCTTGAGGAGTTGGCTTTCTGAGCCTTGAAGATGGTGCCATTGGACTCGGTGCTTTCCCAGGGTTCCTGGGTGCCTAGAGGCCCCAAGGAGAAAACGCCATACTCTGGATCTCAGGCCCCAGGCTTACGTAGGACACAGGCTCATAGCTCCAGAACCCTGGAATTGGACTGTGGTACCCTGCAGTTTCCTCAGGTTGGTGTGTGGAGGGGGGAGGGAGGAGTCAGGGTGCTACGCTCTGAGCACTGTCCACTGTCGCTGTTAACCTGGAGGCAGATCGAGCAGAGCCAGCTTGGCTGCTTTTTCCTAGGACCTCATGCCTTTGAGTTTTACAATAGACTGAAGCTCTTGAGACCTCTGCCTAGCAGGGCTGGAGGACTCCCTGAATCCTCTATCCTCCTGTGGGTTCCCGTCACTGCCCCCTAGTGGAAAGTCACAGATAGGAGCCCTGCAGAGGGGGTGGGGGAAGGGTGGGAGGAGGCGGGGCGGGCAGCTCCCAAACCTAGGAGCCTGGTACTTCTGAGAAAACTGCCTCACATTATGTGTTCACCTACAACTGACTAAGGTGTTCAGCTCTGTCTGTTTTTGTTTTTGTTTTTGTTTTAATAAGCTGTACCCAGTTCAAAATCTTTTTTTTTTTTTCCTTTTCCCTTGCATGTTTTGTTGTTACTGTTTTGAATTTTGGTCGATTGTTCTTTGGTTTTTGAGATAGGGTCTCATGTAGCCGAGGCTGGCCTCAAACTCCCCGCCGGTTGCCACCTCCCAAGTGCTAGGAGTGGGAGTGCAGAGATGGAAAGAAAGCTTGGCTGTATTTTGTGCCGTGCGGGACCGAGCCTGGGATGCTGAGCAGCGCAAATGCTCTCCCAGCTGAGCCACATCCTCAGCCCAGAACTGATCGGAGGAGCTGGCTGCCATTTTACATTCTCTACGGGGACCCATGAGGCTGCCAGGCTCCCTGTACCCTCCTCAGCACACCTTTCCCCTGTTATTTTAAGCATAGCCACCCTGGGGAGTGTGAGCTGGAGCTGCTGGCTTTAGTTCCCGTTTCCCTGGTGGCTGATGAGGAGCCTGTCAGCCTCTTCCTTCCTGGTGGAGGAGGTGGTGGTGGTGGTGGTGGTGATGATGGTGGTGTGGTAGTGTGGTGATGATGATGGTGGTGTGGTGATGATGATGGTGTGGTGATGATGATGGTGGTGTGGTGATGATGATGGTGGTGTGGTAGTGTGGTGATGATGATGGTGGTGTGGTGATGATGATGGTGGTGTGGTGATGATGGTGGTGTGGTGATGATGGTGGTGGTGTGGTGATGATGATGGTGGTGTGGTGATGATGGTGGTGGTGTGGTGATGATGATGGTGTGGTGATGATGATGGTGGTGTGGTGATGATGATGGTGGTGTGGTGATGATGATGGTGGTGTGGTGATGATGGTGGTGGTGTGGTGATGATGATGGTGGTGTGGTGGTGGTGATGATGATGGTGTGGTGATGATGATGGTGGTGTGGTGATGATGATGGTGTGGTGATGATGAGGGGTGTTGTGGTGATGATGATGTGTGGTGGTGATGATGGTGGTGGTGTGATGATGGTGGTGTGGTGATGATGGTGGTGTGGTGATGATGATGGTGGTGTGGTGATGATGATGTGGTATGGTGGGGGATGATGCAGGAGGTGTGGTGATGATGATGGTGGTGTGGTGATGATGATGGTGGGTGAGGAGGTGGTGTTAGGTATGATGATGGTGTGGTGATGATGATGGTGTGGTGATGATGTGGTGTGGTGATGAAGGTTATTTTCATCATATTATTTGGTGATGATGTGTGTGTGGGATGATGATGGTGGTGTGGTGGTGGTGATGGTGTGGTGATGATGATGGTGGTGTGGTGATGATGATGGTGTGGTGATGATGATGTGTGTGATGATGATGGTGTGTGGTGATGATGATGGTGGTTGTGGTGATGATGGTGGTGGTGTGGTGATGATGATGGTGTGGTGATGATGATGGTGGTGTGGTGATGATGATGGTGGTGTGGTGGTGGTGATGGTGTGGTGATGATGATGGTGGTGTGGTGATGATGATGGTGGTGTGGTGATGATGATGGTCGTGTGGTGATGATGATGGTGGTGTGGTGATGATGATGGTGGTGTGGTGATGGTGTGGTGATGATGATGGTGGTGTGGTGATGATGATGGTGGTGTGGTGATGATGATGGTGTGGTGATGATGATGGTGTGGTGATGATGATGGTGGTGTGGTGATGATGATGGTGGTGTGGTGATGATGGTGGTGGTGTGGTGATGATGATGGTGGTATGGTGGTGGTGATGATGATGGTGGTGTGGTGATGATGATGGTGGTGTGGTTGTGGTGATGGTGTGGTGATGATGATGGTGGTGTGGTGATGATGATGGTGGTGTGGTGATGATGATGGTGGTGTGGTGATGATGATGGTGGTGTGGTGATGATGATGGTGGTGTGGTGATGGTGTGGTGATGATGATGGTGGTGTGGTGATGATGATGGTGGTGTGGTGATGATGATGGTGTGGTGATGATGATGGTGTGGTGATGATGATGGTGGTGTGGTGATGATGATGGTGTGGTGATGATGATGGTGGTGTGGTAGTGTGGTGATGATGATGGTGGTATGGTGGTGATGGTGGTGTGGTGTGGTGATGATGGTGGTGTGGTGATGATGATGGTGGTGTGGTGATGATGATGGTGGTGTGGTGATGATGATGGTGGTGTGGTGATGATGATGGTGGTGTGGTGATGATGATGGTGGTGTGGTGGGGGTGGGGGTGGTTTTATTACATTGAGAACGTCGTATGTGAACACTGTATGTACACGACTCCTAAAGCATGCTCTCCCCAAGTCTACCCATACCCCCTCCCACATTCATGATCTCTTCTGTAATTATTGTTGCCACATGTATAGTTAATGTGTGTGTATACACATGTGCACACACATATAAATAAATAGCCCCCCGAGTCTGTTTAGCTTTGATCCTGTGGATTACTCTGTAAGTCCAGGATGACCATTTTGAACTGGACAGGAGTCTTCTCTTTTTTAAGAAGGAGACCTAGCCGGGCGTGGTGGCGCCCGTCTTTAATCCCAGCACTCGGGAGGCAGAGGCAGGTGGATTGCTGTGAGTTCGAGGCCAGCCTGGTCTACAAAGCGAGTCCAGAACAGCCAAGGCTACACAGAGAGACCCTGTCTCGAGAAAAAAACAAAAAAACAAACAAAAAAGGAGACCCTGCCTTCACTCCAGCACTTCATATTGGGGGGAGCTTGTAGGCACCTGGGGACAACCAGCTTGCACCTGGCCACAGCTCACAATCTCTGCTCTTGAGGAAGTGTGACAGATCCCCACGGACACAGACATGTGAGTAGGTGACGGGTTGTCCCCAGGTTAGCACAGGCAGGGTCAAGGGGCAGCACCCAGAGGGGGCTTGGTCATTCCCTGCCAGGTGACAGCACTCCAGGACTTAGACGGAGGGGTGAAGTAGCTGTGCAGGGTGGGTCCGTGTCCCCCCACCCCACCCCACCCCGTGGAGCAGTGGACAGCATCTTCCTGGTAGAAAGCAACTGTGCCTGCTGAAGCCGGCAGGCTGGAGCTGCAGCGGCTGCCACAAGAGCCTGTTGAAAAGCCACAGCATCCAGTCCTGGTCTCAGGACTGGCAGTTTCATTGGCAACCGCAGCTCCATTGTCACCACCCCCTGCACACAGCCTTCCCATCTCATTGGCCCCATGAACAAGGGAGCTTAGGCTGGCCTGCCTCTGGGGGACTCTGGCTGACTCCCACACTAATGAGGTCAGAGGAAGACCTGCCTCAGTTGATTCGCCCCTATTGAGTCCCAAGGGTTGAACGCCAGGCCTCAGGCTTGGCAAAGAGTGCCTCCCACCACGGAGCTCTCACGGGCCCAGCAGGAAGTTGTACGTTTGTTTGAGACCACATCTCCATGTAGCCTTGGCTGTCCTGGAACTCACTCTGTAGACCAGGCTGGCCTTGAACTCAAAGATCCGCCTGTCTCTCTCTTGAGTGCTGGAATTAACGGTGTGCACCACCATACCCAGTCCAGTCTCCAATCTTACCTTGTCCGATAGCCCTGAGATCTTGGGCTAAAATGAGGACAATATAAACTATTTTTAAGCAGTTATCACAAAAGTGATGGAGGGTGGTGGCACCAGGCTGAGCAGCAGGGTGCAGGGCTGCCGCCCAGCAGAAGCGTGCTTCCACAAGGCTAAGAACGCATTAACTCCCAGCCTGGAGCCCCTGGCAGGCACTGGGGAGGGATGCCTGTGGCTAGCTCAGGCCAGGCCGAGGGAATTTCCACCTTCCCTCCAAGTTCCAGCACCAATGAGGCCCCAGGGCCTCTGGCCACACTGGACCACAACAGCAGCTTCATTCCTAGGCAACCAGGTCTGAGTCACCAGCTGTGGGCCCAGACCTCATCGCCGGCCGGGCTTGCCGGGTGCAGTCTCACAGCTGCCCCACAGAGTCTGACCTCAGCTGGAAATCTCCATGACCACTGCATGTTTTCTCAATTGTTTCCTCTTTTTAAGGAAAAAAAAAAAAACCCACTATGTGAAGTGGGTTCCAGGCCTGTGGCTGCTGTGTTCAGTGTATTTTGTCACCAAATACATTTCTAGGGTGTCATGGGTTAGGTTCTGGTGGTGCCAGGCCACAGGCTTCCAAACTGCAGCTTGGGGTACCACCACAGGTCTCTGCAAATAAAGCTGTATTTGTTGTAGGTTTGTTTGTTGGTTTGTTTTTAAGATTTTATGTATTGGAGCACTTTGCTTGCATGTGTGTATGTGAACCCCCTAAAGCATCAGGAAAGGGCTCGAGCCTGTTTCTGAGACAGAGATAGGCGTAGCCCAGGCTGGCCCCATAGTCATTATGTAGTCAAGGATAACTTTGAAGTCCTGGTCCTCCTGCCTCAGGCTCTTACGTGCTGGGGTTACAGGTGAGTGCCCCCACCTGGTTCATTGGGGCCTCGGGAAGAGCTCCTTCTGCGCGCTGGGCAAGGCTCTCCCAGCTGAGTGCCCCTCCAGCTGTGTAAGTAAAGGTGATTTAGAGCCTAGCCTTGCTTCTGTGCACACGGCAGCAGCTCCACGGACTCTTTCCTGCCACTGCGGTTCTGATAGGATGGTAAAGCTCTAACTTGCCCCTGCAGGGAGCTGCTGGCCACCCCAATCCAAGCTGGAGGCACTGAGCTGGCCGGAGGGCTGCTTGGCGCCTTCTGCTTTCAAGACCCATCCTCCAGGGCTTCGGGCCATGAGCGTGCCTCGAGCCCCGGCCTGCGTTTCCTGTGCACGGGAAGCCAAGGCTCTGCTCTTTACCGCCTCCCACCGCTGGGGAGCTCGTCGGTCTTGAAGCACAGGCTAGTCCTCCGTTTTGAGGCAGGATCTCAGTGTAGTCCAGGCTGTCCTCAAAACCACAGGGATCCGCCTGCCTTCAGCCCCAGGTGCTAGGATTAAAGGTGTGACACATGCTCAGCCCAGCCTCCACTCCTGTCAAAGGCCTCTCAGACCTTAGGCTTGTCATTAAACCCAGTGTGACAAAACTTGGCAGGTGCCAGCTGCAGATGGTCATCTCTGCTGTCTGCTGTCCGTCCTGCTAGAGCCCTCATGCTGCCCTCTGTCGCTGCTGCGCTCTCTGTCGCTGCTGCGCTCTCTGTCGCTGCTGCCCTCTCTGGAGCTTTTGTAGAGAAGACTGTTGGGGTTTTTTGTTTTGTTTCGTTGGTTTTTCGATACAGGGTTTTTCTGTGTAGCCTTGCCTGTCCTGGACTTCCTTTGTAGACCAGGCTGGCCTCGAACTCACAGTGATCATGCCCGGTGGACTGTTGTATTTTTGTGTGCTTTGCTAGTTCTTGGAGCATTGGTTTTCCTTAAATGACAATGATGTAGAAGTGGAAGTCTGTTTGCCATGTGTAATTTTGTTTGTTTGGTTGGTTGGTTTTTTTGTTTGTTTGTTTTTTTGAGACAGGGTTTCTCTGTGTAGCCTTGGCTGTCCTGGACTCGCTTTGTAGACCAGGGTGGCCTCGAACTCATAATAATCTGCCTGCCTCTGCTTCCCAAGTGCTGGGATTAAAGGCATTAGCCACCATGCCTGGCTTTATTTATTTATTTATTTATTTATTTATTTATTTATTTATTTTGAGGCAGGGTCTCTTAGTTACTGTTCTATTGCTGTGATAAAATAGTATGATCAAAGCAACTTCTTAAATAAAAAAACTTTCACAGCCAGGTGTAGTGGCGCATGCCTTTAATCCCAGCACTCAGGAGGCAGAGGCAGACAGATCCTATGAGTTCGAGGCCAGCCTGGTCTACAAAGTGAGTCAAGGACAGCCAAGGCTACACAAAGAAACCCTGTCTCGAAAAACCAAAAATAAAAATTAAATTAAAAAGCTTTTGTGCCAGGTGTGGCGGCACATGCCTTTTATCTCAGCCCTTGAGAAGCAGAGGCTGGCCAGTCTTTCTGAGTCTACGTAGTGAGTTACAGAGCAGTCAGGGGTACATAGCAAAATTCTATAATAATAACTATTGTGACTGGGCTTATGGCTGTAGAGCCCATGACAGTGAAACCCTGGTGGCAGGAACATCTGAGAGCTCACATCCTGTACCCCAGGCAGACGGTAGAGAGGACACACCGGGAGGGGAACCTCAAGCCGGCTCCACTCACGCTCTTCCAACACAGGGCCACGCCCCAACGCTTCCCCAACATTTCAACACTGTTTAAAGGTCCAAAGGCAAAAAAAAATAATAATAATAATAATAATAATAAAGGTCCAAAGGCTCGTCTGGGACTCAAAACAATGCTGTAACCCTGTAAACTCAAAAGGCAGATCACATACTTCCAACACAAATTGGCACAGGAAAGGGGGCTCGGTGATGAAATGCTGACCCAAAGCAGGGCTGAAACCCAACATGGTAAACTAACTCCATCCTGCTGTCAAAGGACTTGTGTGGCCTCACCCTCCCAGCTTTGCTGACTTCAAGATATATCTTGTTTTGTTTTGTTTGGGTTTTGAGTTTGGTTTGGTTTGATTTTTTGGTTTTTCGAGACAGGGTTTCTCTGTGTAGTCCTGGCTGTCCTAGACTCACTTTGTAGACCAGGCTGGCCTCGAACTCAAAGACATCCGCCTGCCTCTGCCTCCTGAGTGCTGGGATTAAAGACGTGCGCCACCACAATGCCCGGCCTCAAGATGCATCTTTTCAGCCACACACTGACATCTGGGGTCTCTAGCGGCCCAGGCTTTTCCTGCTCCGTGTGATGTCCTCAAAGGGCTCTCATTCGGGAACTCTGCTACAGCCTGTTTCCTGGCCTCAGTGGCTCTCCGTAGCCACAGAGGAAAACTCCACAACCCCTTGATGACACTGCCAAGTTGGCTGCTTGCTTGGGACAAGCCCTAAGCCTCACCTTTGTCTCTTCCCCGCCTTTTCCTTTCACAGGCTGGAATTTAGCTGGCTGGGCTCTTGCCCTGGGGCTGGCCTCTCTTTCCGGTCTTCAGCACAAGCCTTGGCTCCAACATTAGATTTCCTGATGCTCTTTTCCTTTTTTTTTTTTTTTAATATTTATTTATTATGTGTCCAGTAAGTATTCAGTCCACATGTGTGCCTGCCTGCCAGAAGAAGGCACCAGATCTCATTATAGATGGTTGTGAGCCACCATGTGGTTGCTGGGAATTGAACTCAGGACCTTTGGTAGAACAGACAGTGTTCTTAACCTCTGAGCCATCTCTCCAGACCCTTCCTTTTAAACTGCATCTCGAGTGTGTTTTTGCCCCACTTGCCCCTTTTCATCATAGCCCCACGAGTGTGAGTCCTAATAACCATGGGACAGCGTTCTGTGACCAAAGTAGTCCATTGCTGTAAATCTAGCCTCTGGCAAACTCTTAGGACAAGGGAAGAAAGCAGCCATATTCTTTGCCAGAATATCACAAAATTGGCCTCTAGCCAAATTGCTGTTGAAAAATCTTTGCTTCCAGGGCTGGAGCGATGGCTCAGAGGTTAAGGGCTGCTCTTCCAAAGGTCCTGAGTTCAATTTCCAGCAACCGCATGGTGGCTCACAAACATCTATAATGAGATCTGGTGCCCTCTTCTGGCCCGCAGATGTACATGCAGGCAAAACACTGTATACTTAATAAATAAAAAACCTTTGCTTCCAGTTGGGTGTGGTGGCACACACACTCTGGATGCAGAAACAGATGGATCTCTGTGAATTAGAGGCCAGCCTGGTCTACATGGAGAGGCCCAAGATAGCCAGGGCTGCACAAAGCTTGTCTCAAAACAAAACCGACCAAGCACACTTCTTCTCGCTAAGCCTCTTGAGTGACCCGCAGCCCACACGCCTCTGAGGCCTGCCTTCCAGGGTCGGCTAAGCCCTGCTGTGAGTTCAACTGCTTTTCCAGTCCAAAGTCTTCCACATTCTTGATTAAAAAAAAAAAATCAACGTTCTCACATGGCACACATGCATGGTTCTCACAGATTAATTATTATCTTTTAAGATATTGGCGCTGGAGAGACAGGTCTTTTGGGGGAGGGGTTGTTTTTCAAGACAGGGTTTCTCTGTGTTATCTTAGCTGTCCTGGACTGACTTTGTAGACCAGGCTGGCCTTGAACTCACAGTGATCCACCAGCCTCTGCCTCCCGAGTGCTGGGATTAAAGGTGTGCGCCACCACACCCAGCGAGAGACAGGTCTTAAGAGCACTTGCTGTTCTCCAGAGGGGCCGAGTTCAGTTCCCAGCACCACATCAGGACGGACAACCGCCGGGAACTGCAGCTGTCAGGGCCCACTGCCGTCTTCTGGCTGCACCAGGCCCCCCACGCATGCAGCACACACACTCACATAAACAAAAATAAGTCTTTCAAAAACCATTAACATGGCTTGGGGGTCTACTAACTCACAGGTCTCAGCTGCCCCTCCCCCCAGCCCCACCCCCAGCTCTTTCTGTCTCTGCTCCTGTCTCCTGGCTTCCTGTCTCCTGGCTTCTTGCTGTATCTGCAATCTTCTCAGATTCCGTTTAACTACCTGTTGGTTCTCTGGCAGCAACCCTCTGCTGATTTTGAGTATTGTAATTCTGTGGTGCTAGAAACTGACCCCACGATAGCTCATGAGTGCTCCTCCAGGGAGACTCAACCCCATCTTTTTCTTTTTCTTTGGAAACGAGGTCTGGCTATATTGCTCACGCAGGCCTTGAAGTCACGATGGCCCTAGCAGATCTCCAACTTAAGATCCTCCTTCCTCGGCTTCTGAAGCTGCTGGCACGGCAAGTGCTCTGGTAGTTTAATCATCACTCTGGAGACTGTAGCATACACCTGGAAACATACACCCTCATTTACATTGTCCCGTCGTGGCTGACGTCAGAGCCACGTGCAGTATGAATCCATTCTCTGAGAGTCTCATCAGCGAACCTGCTGCAGTAAGGGCTGTGTATGTTTTATATGTTGCTGTTTAAACAGAGAAGGGTTTTCCCTGTTTCTCCACTGTAATTACTGTTTCTGTCTTCATCTGGCTGTTATGAGACAGTCTGGCTATGACCACAGGCTAGCCTCAATCTTGACCTCTCTCTGCCTCAGCCTCCTGAATTCATAGCCTCCTCCTCCAGCTACCCTATCCTGAGGACCAGCTCTGGCGACATTCCCCGCATGTCTGGGGCAGGGCTGCACAGCGGCTTCTGCCTTCCGTTCTCTGAGGTCTCTGCTCACTGCACTCTGGAATCGCCTTCTCTTTCAGCTTTGCTGCAGTCCTCCGGCTGGTTCTGATAAAAACCCTCAGCCTCCCGGCCTCTCCCTTGCCGACAGCTTTTCTGTGCATGACTGCTGTGTGGCATTTGGTTCCTGTCACGTTGACTGTGATGTGTGGACTCACTGTTTTCCTTGAATTTTTAGGAATTCAATTTGTAAAATTCAGAAAGTTTTTACAAATCCAATAGACTTCTTGAATTTGTAAACTGATGTCTTTCACTAACTTGAGTTGTCCCCCTCCCCACCTCTTATTTTTTGGTTTTCCGAGACAGGGTTTCTCTGTGTAGCCTTGGCTGTCCTGGACTCACTTTGTAGACCAGGCTGGCCTTGAACTCACAATGATCCACCTGCTTCTGCCTCCTGAGTGCTGGGATTAAAGGCCTGCCCTGCTTTTTTATTTTTTTAAGGTTTTTTTTTTTATTTTAAGATTTGTTTATTTTACTTAATTGCATATGAGTGCTTTATCTTCAGAAGAGGGCATCAGATCACATTATAGATGGTTGTGAGCCACCATGTGGTTGCTGGGAATTGAACTCAGGACCTCTGGAAGAGCAGGTAGTGCACTTACCCACTGAGCCATCTCTCCAGCCCCTTTTGGGTTTTTCAAGACAGGGTTTCTCTGTGTAATCTTTCTGGCTGTCCTGGAACTCTCTTTGTAACCCAGGCTGGCGTCGGACTCACAGCGATCTGCCTGCCTCTGCCTCCTGAGTACCAAGGTTAAAGGTGTGCGCCGCCATGCCTGGCAAGTCTTTTTGTTCATATTTCATTTTTCTGCCATAGTCTTTATTTTTTTTTTCTTTAACAGAGTGTCTTTCCTCAAAAAAGCTTTTGTAACAGGGCCTCTCTTTGGCCTGGTGCTCACCAATTGAGCTAGCTGGGATTAAAGTGCATACCCCTGTGCCCAGCGTGGCAAATGTCAGTTCTGGGGATAAGATCCAGGTCACAGCACTCGGAAAGCAAAGACTTAGAGACCGAGCTGCACACAGGCCTGGGCAGCTTGCCCAATTAGCCAGGGCGGTCCAGCTCACAGACTCCTGGTACCTCGCCACTGAGTCTCCCCGGAACCTCCCACCCTGGAGCGGGTGCAGATATGGAGTTGCCATCTTGCCTTCATCTGCAGCTTCTGCTTTTCAGCTGAGAAGCCTCATCTTTCCATTTGCCTGCGGGGTGTCCACCTCAGCCCCTGGGAGGCGGCTGTGACAGATCATCTGTGTGGTGACCGCCTGTGCTGCTCCGCCTCCATCTGCTCTCCTGTCCTTTACGACT